>NC_135804.1:152561556-152896556 GCF_964213995.1 Mustelus asterias | reverse complement strand
AGAAATGTCAGAGGTAATAGTGGATGCGTTAGTGATTATTTATCAAAACTCGTTGCATTCTGGGGTAGTGCCGGTTGATTGGAAAACGGCTAATGTTACGCCGCTGTTTAAAAAAGGAAGGAGACAAAAGGCGGGTAACTATAGGCCGGTCAGCTTAACGTCTGTAGTAGGGAAAATGCTGGAATCCATTATTAAAGAGGAGATAGCAGGGCATCTGGATAGAAATGATTCGATCAATCAGACGCAGCATGGATTCATGAGGGGAAAGTCGTGCTTGACGAACATGTTGGATTTTTATGAAGATGTGACGAGGGCGGTTGATGGAGGAGAACCGGTGGATGCGGTGTTTTTGGATTTCCAAAAGGCGTTTGATAAGGTGCCCCATAAAAGGCTGCTGAAGAAGATTAGGGCACACGGAGTTGGGGGGAATGTGTTAAAGTGGATTGGGGACTGGCTATCCGACAGGAAGCAAAGAGTCGGAATAAATGGGTGTTTTTCCGGTTGGAGGAAGGTAACTAGTGGCGTGCCGCAGGGATCGGTACTCGGGCCGCAACTATTTACTATTTATATAGATGATCTGGAGGAGGGGACGGAGTGTAGGGTAACAAAGTTTGCAGACGACACAAAGATAAGTGGAAAAGTGAATCGTGTGGAGGACGGAGAAGATCTGCAGAGAGATTTGGACAGGCTGAGTGAGTGGGCGAGGATATGGCAAATGGAGTATAACGTTGATAAATGCGAGGTTATACACTTTGGAGGAAATAATAACAAATGGGATTACTATCTCAATGGAAACAAATTAAAACATGCTACCGTGCAAAGGGACCTGGGGGTCCTTGTGCATGAGACGCAAAAGCCCAGTCTGCAGGTACAACAGGTGATCAAGAAGGCAAATGGGATGTTGGCCTATATCGCGAGGGGGATAGAATATAAAAGCAGGGATGTCTTGATGCACCTGTACAGGGCATTGGTGAGGCCGCAGCTGGAATACTGTGTGCAGTATTGGTCCCCTTATATGAGGAAGGATATATTGGCATTGGAGGGAGTGCAGAGAAGGTTCACCAGGTTGATACCGGAGATGAGGGGTTTGGATTATGAGGAGAGGCTGAGGAGATTGGGTTTGTACTCGTTGGAGTTTAGAAGGATGAGGGGGGATCTTATGGAGACTTATAAGATAATGCGGGGGCTGGATAGGGTGGAGGCGGAGAGATTCTTTCCACTTAGTAAGGAAGTTAAAACTAGAGGACACAGCCTCAAAATAAAGGGGGGTCGGTTTAAGACAGAGTTGAGGAGGAACTTCTTCTCCCAGAGGGTGGTGAATCTCTGGAATTCTCTGCCCACTGAGGTGGTGGAGGCTACCTCGCTGAATATGTTTAAAGCGCGGATGGATGGATTCCTGATCGGTAAGGGAATTAAGGGTTATGGGGATCAGGCGGGTAAGTGGTACTGATCCACGTCAGATCAGCCATGATCTTATTGAATGGCGGGGCAGGCTCGAGGGGCTAGATGGCCTACTCCTGCTCCTATTTCTTATGTTCTTATGTACTGCTGTAAAAATGTTTTGAATGTTGCATCTCCCCCGATGGGGGTATATACATCGTTCCTGCACTGCCCCAACCCTGCTGTAACCCTCCATTCCCCGTCGCCCACCCCCTGTTGGGGTGTACCAATCTCCTAGGACCGCTGCTCGCCTCATGGGATTATGTGATGGAATTGTTTTACTGGAACAATGCTTTATAAGCTTTTTTCTGTATCAAATCTAATAATGAAAATTCTGTGGTGGGAGTGGGGCAAATGTTGCTTTTTATTTTTGTTTAGCTGCAGTACTTGAAATGAGTGTTATGTATTGACCTCCCAGGGACAAAAGTGGGGAATTATGCTTGGAGCCCAAAGAAGTAGGGGAGATCCTAAATGAATACTTTGCGTCGGTATTCACAAAGGAGAGGGATGTGTTGACTGGGAGTGTCTCGGAGGGGAGTGTTGAACCGTTGGAGAAAATCTCCATTACAAAGGAGGAAGTGTTAGGTTTGTTAGAGAATTTAAAGACTGACAAATCCCCAGGGCCTGATGGAATCTATCCAAGGCTGCTCAGGGAGACGAGAGATGAAATCGCTGGGCCTCTGACGCAAATCTTTGTCTCGTCACTGGACGCAGGTGAGGTCCCAGAGGATTGGAGGATAGCTAATGTGGTCCCGTTATTTAAGAAGGGTAGGAAGGATAACCCGGGTAATTATAGGCCGGTGAGCTTGACGTCCGTGGTGGGGAAGTTGTTGGAGAAGATTCTTAGAGATAGGATGTATGCGCATTTAGAAAGGAATAAACTCATTAACGATAGTCAGCATGGTTTTGTGAGAGGGAGGTCATGCCTCACTAACCTGGTGGAGTTTTTTGAAGAAGTGAACAGAATGGTTGACGAGGAAAGGGCCGTGGATGTCGTCTAAATGGACTTTAGTAAAGCGTTTGACAAAGTCCCTCATGGTAGGCTGGTGAAAAAGGTTGGATCTCATGGGATAAAGGGGGAGGTGGCTAGATGGGTGGAGAACTGGCTTGGTCACAGAAGACAGAGGGTGGTAATGGATGGGTCTTTTTCCGGCTGGAGGCCTGTGACTAGTGGTGTTCATGATGTGACTAGTGGTGTTCCGCAGGGCTCTGTATTGGGACCTCTGCTGTTTGTGATTTATATAAATGATCTGGAAGAAGGTGTAACTGGGGTGATCAGTAAGTTTGCGGACGACACAAAATTGGCAGGACTTGCAGATAGTGAGGAGCATTGTCAGAAGCTACAGAAGGATATAGATAGGCTGGAAATTTGGGCAAAGAAATGGCAGATGGAGTTCAATCCTGATAAATGCGAAGTGATGCATTTTGGTAGAAATAATGTAGGGAGGAGCTATATGATAAATGGCAGAACCATAAAGGGTGTAGATACGCAGAGGGACCTGGGTGTGCAAGTCCACAGATCCTTGAAAGTGACGTCACAGGTGGAGAAGGTGGTGAAGAAGGCATATGGCATGCTTGTCTTTATAGGACGGGGCATAGAGTATAAAAGTTGGGGTCTGATGTTGCAGATGTATAGAACGTTGGTTCGGCCGCATCTGGAATACTGCGTCCAGTTCTGGTCGCCACACTACCAGAAAGACGTGGAGGCTTTGGAGAGAGTACAGAGGAGGTTTACCAGGATGTTACCTGGTATGGAGGGGCTTAGTTATGAGGAGAGATTGGGTAAACTGGGGTTGTTCTCACTGGAAAGACGGAGGATGAGGGGAGACTTAATAGAGGTGTATAAAATTATGAAAGGCATAGATAGGGTGAACGGTGGGAAGCTTTTCCCCAGGTCGGTGGTGACGTTCACGAGGGGTCATAGGTTCAAGGTGAAGGGGGGGAGGTTTAACACAGATATCAGACGGACATATTTTACACAGAGGGTGGTGGGGGCCTGGAATGCGCTGCCAGGCAAGGTGGTGGAGGCGGACACACTGGGAACGTTTAAGACTTATCTAGACAGCCACATGAACGGAGTGGGAATGGAGGGATACAAAAGAATGGTCTAGTTTGGACCAGGGAGCGGCGCGGGCTTGGAGGGCCGAAGGGCCTGTTCCTGTGCTGTATTGTTCTTTGTTTTTTGACATGGATAGAGAACTGGTTGGCAGACAGGAAGCAGAGAGTGGGAATAAATGGGTCCTTTTCAGTATGGCAGGCAGTGGGATACCGCCTGGTTTAGTGCTGGGGCCCCAGCTGTTCATAATATACATTAATGATTTGGACAAAGGAATTGAATGCAATATTTCACAACATATTAATGATTTGGATGAGAATATAGGAGGCATGGTTAGTACGTTTGCAGATGACACCAAGATTGGTGGCATAGTGGACAGTGAAGAATGTTATCCCAGATCACAACGGGATCTTGATCAATTGGGCCAGTGGGCTGACGAATGGCAGATAGAGTTTAATTTCGATAAATGCGAGATGATGCATTTTGGTAGATTGAACCAGGGCAGGACTTACTCAGTTAATGGTAGGGCATTGGGGGAAGTTACAGAACAAAAAGATCTAGGGGTACAGGTTCATAGCTCCTTGAAAGTGGAATCGCAGGTGGACAGAGTGGTGAAAAAGGCATTCAGTATGCTTGGTTTCATTGGTCAGAACATTGAATTCAGGAGTTGGGACGTCCTGTTGAAGTTGTACAAGACATTGGTAGGGCCGCACTTGGAATACTGTGTACAGTTCTGGTCACCCAATTATGGAAAGGATATTATTAAACTAGAAAGAGTGCAGAAAAGACTTACTTGGCTGCTACCGGGACTTGATGGTTTGAGTTATGAGAGGCTGGATAGACTGGGACTTTTTTCTCTGGAGCGTAGGAGGCTGAGGGGTGATCTTATAGAGGTCTATAAAATAATGAGGGGCACAGATCAGCTAGATAGTCAATATCTTTTCTCAAAGGTAGGGGAGTCTAAAACTAGAGGGCATAAGTTTAAGGTGAGAGGGGAAAGATACAAAAGTGTCCAGAGGGGCAAGTTTTTCACACAGAAGGTGGTGAGTATCTGGAACAAGCTGCCAGAGGTAGAACATAGAACATAGAACAGTACAGCACAGAACAGGCCCTTCGGCCCACGATGTTGTGCCGAGCTTTATCTGAAACCAAGATCAAGCTATCCCACTCCCTATCATCCTGGTGTGCTCCATGTGCCTATCCAATAACCGCTTAAATGTTCCTAAAGTGTCTGACTCCACTATCACTGCAGGCAGTCCATTCCACACCCCAACCACTCTCTGCGTAAAGAACCTACCTCTGATATCCTTCCTGTATCTCCCACCATGAACCCTATAGTTATGCCCCCTTGTAATAGCTCCATCCACCCGAGGAAATAGTCTTTGAACGTTCACTCTATCTATCCCCTTCATCATTTTATGAACCTCTATTAAGTCTCCCCTCAGCCTCCTCCACTCCAGAGAGAACAGCCCTAGCTCCCGCAACCTTTCCTCTTAAGACCTACCCTCCAAACCAGGCAGCATCCTGGTAAATTTCCTCTGCACTCTTTCCAGCGCTTCCACATCCTTCCTATAGTGAGGTGACCAGAACTGCACACAATACTCCAAATGTGGTCTCACCAAGGTCCTGTACAGTTGCAGCATAACCCCACGGCTCTTAAACTCCAACCCCCTGTTAATAAAAGCTAACACACTATAGGCCTTCTTCACAGCTCTATCCACTTGAGTGGCAACCTTTAGAGATCTGTGGATATGAACCCCAAGATCTCTCTGTTCCTCCACAGTCTTCAGAACCCTACCTTTGACACTGTAATCCACATTTAAATTAGTACTACCAAAATGAATCACCTCACATTTATCAGGGTTAAACTCCATTTGCCATTTTTCAGCCCAGCTTTGCATCCTATCTATGTCTCTTTGCAGCCTACAACAGCCCTTCACCTCATCCACTACTCCACCCATCTTGGTGTCATCAGCAAATTTACTGATCCACCCTTCAGCCCCCTCCTCTAAGTCATTAATAAAAATCACAAAGAGTAGAGGACCAAGCACTGATCCCTGCGGCACTCCGCTAGCAACCTGCCTCCAATCCGAAAATTTTCCATCCACCACCACCCTCTGTCTTCGATCAGACATGATGTGGAGATGCCGGCGTTGGACTGGGGTAAGCACAGTAAGAACAACACTAGGTTAAAGTCCAACAGGTTTATTTGGTAGCAAATACCATAAGCTTTCGGAGCAATGCTCCTTCGTCAGATGGAGTGGTCTCTGTTCTCAAACAGGGCACAGACACAGAAATCAAATTACAGAATACTGATTAGAATGCAAATCTCTACAGCC
This sequence comes from Mustelus asterias, assembly GCF_964213995.1. Classification (NCBI taxonomy): domain Eukaryota; kingdom Metazoa; phylum Chordata; class Chondrichthyes; order Carcharhiniformes; family Triakidae; genus Mustelus; species Mustelus asterias. The sequence goes on along the minus strand of NC_135804.1, from coordinate 152,890,721 downwards.
AGCCAGGTCTTAAATGCACAGACAATGTGGGTGGAGGGAGCATTCAACACAGGTTAAAGAGATGTGTATTGTCTCCAGACAGTACAGCTTGTGAAATTGTGCAAGTCCAGGAGTCAAGCTGTGGGGGTTACTGATAATGTGACATAAATCCAACATCCTGGTTTAGACCGTCCTCATGTGTGCGGAACTTGGCTATCAGTTTCTGCTCAGTGACTCTGCGCTGTCGTGTGTCGTGAAGGCCGCCTTGGAGAACGCTTACCTGAAGATCCAAGGCTGAATGCCCGTGACTGCTGAAGTGCTCCCCCACAGGAAGAGAACAGTCTTGCCTGGTGATTGTTGAGCGGTGTTCATTCATCCGTTGTCGTAGCGTCTGCATGGTTTCCCCAAATGTACCATGCCTCGGGACATCCTTTCTTGCAGCGTATCAGGTAGACAACGTTGGCCGAGTTGCAAGAGTAGGTACCATGTACCTGGTAGATGGTGTTCTCACGTGAGATGATGGCATCCGTGTTGATGATCCGGCACGTCTTGCAGAGGTTGCTGTGGCAGGGTTGTGTGGTGTCGTGGTCACTGTTCTCCTGAAGGCTGGGTAGTTTGCTGCGGACAATGGTCTGTTTGAGGTTGCGTGGTTGTTTGAAGGCAAGAAGTGGGGGTGTGGGGATGGCCTTGGCGAGATGTTCGTCTTCATCAATGACATGTTGAAGGCTCCGGAGGAGATGCCGTAGCTTCTCCGCTCCGGGGAAGTACTGGACGACGAAGGGTACTCTGTCCACCGTGTCCCGTGTTTGTCTTCTGAGGAGGTCGGTGCGGTTTTTCGCTGTGGCACGTCGGAACTGTTGATCGATGAGTCAAGCACCATATCCTGTTCTTATGAGGGCATTTTTCAGCGTCTGGAGGTGTCTGTTGCGATCCTCCTCATCCGAGCAGATCCTGTGTATTCGGAGGGCTTGTCCATAGGGGATGGCTTCTTTTACGTGTTTAGGGTGGAAGCTGGAGAAGTGGAGCATCATGAGGTTATCCGTGGGCTTGCGGTACAGTGAGGTGCTGAGGTGACCATCCTTAATGGAGATGCGTGTGTCCAAGAATGCAACCGATTCCGGAGAGTAGTCCATGGTGAGTCTGATGGTGGGATGGAACTTGTTGATGTCATCATATAGTTGTTTCAGTGATTGCTCACCATGACTCCAAAGGAAGAAAATGTCATCGATGTATCTAGTGTATAGCATCGGTTGAAGGTCCTGTGCGGTGAAGAAGTCTTGTTCGAACCTGTGCATGAAGATGTTGGCATATTGAGGTGCGAATTTTGTCCCCATGGCTGTTCTGTGTGTCTGGATGAAGAACTGGTTGTTGAAGGTGAAGATATTGTGATCCAGGATGAAGCGGATGAGTTGTAAAATTGCATCTGGAAACTGGCAGTTGACGGCATTGAGTACTGAGGCCGTTGCAGCAATGCCATCATCGTGGGGGATGCTGGTGTAGAGTGCCGAGACATCCATTGTGACGAGGAGTGCTCCTGGTTCAACTGCTCCATGTGTGTTGAGTTTCTGTAGGAAGTCCGTAGCGTCGCGACAAAAGCTGGGGCTTCTTTGTACAATGGGTTTCAAGATGCCCTCGACATAGCCGGAGAGGTTCTCTCACAGGGTTCCATTTCCTGAAACGATGGGACGGCCGGGTGTGTTTGCCTTGTGTATTTTTGGGAGGCAGTAGAGATCTCCAACGCGTGGAGTACGTGGGATGAGAGCACGGAGGGTGCTCTGAAGGTCCGGATCAAAGGTTTTGATCAGAGTGTTGAGTTGACGGGTGTGTTCTTTGGTCGGATCTGTGGGTAACTGTCTGTAGTGTTCCTCATTGTTCAGTTGTCGGTACACTTCTTTGCAGTAATCCGTTCTGTTCAGTATGACGATGGCCCCTCCTTTGTCTGCTGGTTTGATGACAATGTTGCGGTTGGTCTTGAGAGCGTGGATGGCGTTGCGTTGTGCTTGGGTGATGTTCGGTGCTGTCTTGTGAGTGCGGCTGATGAATTTGGTGTTGACGCACCTCCTGATGGCTTGGGCATACATGTCAAGTCGAGGGCAGCGGCCTTCCGGAGGAGTCCAATTCGACTCTTTCCTCTTCGGTTGCACTGCGGGTCTCTCTGTCTGCTGTTCCGGTTCATTAGCTGTCTCATTGTGTTCGCTGTTGGCCTCTTGGGGTTTGTGGAAGAACTCCCGCAGCCTCATTCGCCTGATGAATTCCTCTGTGTCTGCTGCGAGACTGATGGGGTCTATTTTGGTAGTGGGGCAAAAGTTGAGCCCTCGGCTGAGAACTTCGATTTCATCTGGCTGAAGTGTGTAGTCCGATAGGTTGACAATGGACTTTCCCGCATCTCCTCCGGAGCCTTCAACATGTCATTGATGAAGACGAACATCTCGCCAAGGCCATCCCCACACCCCCACTTCTTGCCTTCAAACAACCACGCAACCTCAAACAGACCATTGTCCGCAGCAAACTACCCAGCCTTCAAGAGAACAGTGACCACGACACCACACAACCCTGCCACAGCAACCTCTGCAAGACGTGCCGGATCATCAACACGGATGCCATCATCTCACGTGAGAACACCATCTACCAGGTACATGGTACCTACTCTTGCAACTCGGCCAACGTTGTCTACCTGATACGCTGCAAGAAAGGATGTCCCGAGGCATGGTACATTTGGGGAAACCATGCAGACGCTACGACAACGGATGAATGAACTGTTCTCTTCCTGTGGGGGAGCACTTCAGCAGTCACGGGCATTCAGCCTTGGATCTTCAGGTAAGCGTTCTCCAAGGCGGCCTTCACGACACACGACAGCGCAGAGTCACTGAGCAGAAACTGATAGCCAAGTTCCGCACACATGAGGACGGTCTAAACCGGGATGTTGGATTTATGTCACATTATCAGTAACCCCCACAGCTTGACTCCTGGACTTGCACAATTTCACAAGCTGTACTGTCTGGAGACAATACACATCTCTTTAACCTGTGTTGAATGCTCCCTCCACCCACATTGTCTGTGCATTTAAGACCTGGCTGGCTGTAGAGATTTGCATTCTAATCAGTATTCTGTAATTTGATTTCTGTGTCTGTGCCCTGTTTGAGAACAGAGACCACTCCATCTGACGAAGGAGCATTGCTCCGAAAGCTTATGGTATTTGTTACCAAATAAACCTGTTGGACTTTAACCTGGTGTTGTGAGACTTCTTACTTCGATCAGACAGCCAGTTACCTATCCAATCGGCCAACTTTCCCTCTATCCCACACCTCCTCAGTTTCCTCGTAAGCCGACCATGGGGGACCTTATCAAACGCCTTACTAAAATCCATGTATATGACATCAACTGACCTACCTTTATCAACACACTTAGTTACCTCCTCAAAAAATTCTATCAAATTTGTGAGGCACGACTTGCCCTTCACGAATCCATGCTGACTATCCCGGATTAATCCGCATCTTTCTAAATGGTCGTAAATCCCATCCCTAAGGACCTTTTCCATCAATTTACCAACCACCGAAGTAAGACTAACCGGTCTATAATTACCAGGGTCATTTCTATTCCCTTTCTTAAACAGAGGAACAACATTCGCCATTCTCCAGTCCTCTGGCACCATCCCCGTGGACAGCGAGGACCCAAAGATCAAAGCCAAAGGCTCTGCAATCTCATCCCTTGCCTCCCAAAGAATCCTAGGATACATTTCATCAGGCCCAGGGGACTTATCGACCTTCAGTTTATTCAAAACTGCCAGGACATCCTCCCTCCGAACATCTATTTCCTCCAGCCTATTAGCCTGTAACACCTTCTCTTCCTCAAAAACATGGCCCCTCTCCTTGGTGAACACTGAAGGAAAGTATTCATTCATCACCTCGCCTATCTCTACTGACTCCATACACAAGTTCCCACTACTGTCCTTGACCGGCCCTAACCTCACCCTGGTCATTCTTTTATTCCTCACATAAGAGTAAAAAGCCTTGGGGTTTTCCTTGATCTGACCCGCCAAGGACTTCTCGTGTCCCCTCCTAGCTCTCCTCAGCCCCTTTTTCAGCTCATTCCTTGCTAACTTGTAACCCTCAATCGAGCCATCTGAACCTTGTTTCCTCATCCCTACATAAGCTTCCCCCTTCCTTTTCACAAGACATTCCACCTCTTTCGTGAACCATGGTTCCCTCACTCGGCCATTTCCTCCCTGCCTGACAGGGACATACCTATCAAGGACATCCAGTATTTGTTCCTTGAAAAAGTTCCACTTTTCATTAGTTCCTTTCCCTGACAGTTTCTGTTCCCAACTTATGCCCCCTAATTCTTGCCTAATCGCATCATAATTACCTCTCCCCCAATTCTAAACCTTGCCCTGCCGTACGGCCCTATCCCTCTCCATTGCAATAACAAAAGACACCGAATTGTGGTCACTATCTCCAAAGTGCTCTCCCACAACCAAATCTAACACTTGGCCCGGTTCATTTCCCAGTACCAAATCCAATGTGGCCTCACCTCTTGTCGGCCTATCCGCATATTGTGTCAGGAAACCCTCCTGTACACACTGCACAAAAACTGCCCCATCCGAACTATTTGACCTACAAAGGTTCCAATCAATATTTGGAAAGTTAAAGTCCCCCATGACAACTACCCTGTGACCCCCACACATATCCATAATCTGCTTAGCAATTTCTTCCTCCACATCTCTATTACTATTTGAGGGCCTATAGTAAACTCCCAACAACGTGACCGCTCCTTTCCTATTTCTAACCTCAGCCCATATTACCTCAGTGTGCAGATCCCCCTCGAAGTGCCTTTCCGCAGCCGTTAAACTATCCTTGATTAACAATGCCACTCCTCCACCTCTTTTACCAGCTTCCCTACACCTAGTGAAACTCGGTAGTAGAGGCGGGTACAATTTTGTCTTTTAAAAACATTTAGACAGTTACATGGGTGAGATAGGTATAGAGAGATCTGGGCAAATGTGGGCAATTGGGTCTAGCTTCGGGGTTTAAAAAAAAGGGGCAGCATGGACGTTGGGCCGAAGGGCCTATTTCCATGCTGTAAACCTCTATGATTCTATGACTCCAAATTGGCAGACGACACTTCACTGAGTGGCAGTGTATGTTGTGAGGAGGATGTGATTGTGGTAATGGAGACTTGGTTAAAAGAGGGATAGGACTGACAGCTACATTTCCCAGATATAGGTCTTTTAGGTGAGACAGAGGGGAAGGCAAGAGAGGTGGAGGAGTTGCAAGACTGGTGAGGGAACATAATTACTGCGCTACAGATGGAAGACACCTTGAAAGAATCATGTAACGAGGCACTGTGGGTAGAGCTCAGAAACAGGAAGGGAGCAGTCACTATGATGGGGATGTACTATAGGCCTCAGGAAGTTGAGGAATGGATATGTAAGCAGATTTTGGACAGCTGTTGAAATAATAGGGTTGTTGTAGTGGGAGGCTTTAATTTTCCTCATATTGACTTAGGGCTAAGGGTCTGGATGGTGAAGAATTTATTAAGTGTGTCCAGAAAGGTTTTTTGGAACAACATGTGGATAGTCCGACTCGGGAGGGGGCTATACTGGACCTAGTACTAGGGAATGAGCCCAGCCAAGTCATCAAAGTTGCAGTGGGGGAACATGTCGCAAACGGTGACCACAATTCCGTAAGCTTTCAGATACTCATGGAAACGGATGAGTGTTGTCCTAAGGTTAAGGTGCTAAATTGGGGGAAGGCTAACTACAACCAGATTAGGCAGGATTTGGAGGCTGTTGTTTGGGAGAGGTTGTTTGAGGATAAATCCACAATTGGCATGTGGGAGTCTTTTAAGGAGCAGTTGATCAGAGTGCAGGGCAGGCATGTGCCTGTGAAAAGGAAGGACAGGAAAGGCAGGATTCAGGAACCATGGATCACCAGGGAAATTGTGAGTCTAATCAATAAGAAAAAGGATGCATACATGAGGTCCAGGCAACTAAAAATAGATGAAGCACTTGAAGAATACAGGGAAAGTAGAAAGGAACACAAACAGGGATTTGGGAGGGATTTGGGATTTGAGAGGATCAGGCAAGCTAGGAAAGTGTTTATATGGAGTAAGGGGAAATATGAAGACATTAGACAGCAAATTAGAGGAGTAAATTGGAAGAAGGTATTCTCGGGGAAATGTACTGAAGAGAGGAGGCAGTTTTTAAAGGAATGTCTGTCTAGAGTTCTACAGGACAACGTTCCAAGCAGACAGGGAGATGTTGGTCGGTTAAAGGAACCGTGGTGCACGAAAGCTGTGCGGGACCTAGTCGAGAAGAAAAGGAAAGCGTACAAAAGGCTCAGAGAGCTTGGTGAAGATAGGGATTTAGAAGAGTATACAGCTTGTAGGAAGGGACTTAAGAAGGAAATTAGGAGAGCCAGAAGGGGTCACGAGAAGGCCCTGGCAGGTAGGATTAAGGAGAACCCTAAGGCGTTCTATAAATATGTGCAGAGTAAAAGGATGTGACGTGACGGAATAGGGCCTATAAAAGGTGAAGACGGGAAAGTCTGTATGGAACCAGTAGAAATGGCAGAGGTGCTCAATGAGTATTTTGCCTCGGTTTTCACAGAGGAGAAGGACCTGGGTGGATGTACTGCGGGCGTGCGGTGGACTGAAAGGATTGAGTATGTGGACTTTAAGAAAGAGGTTGTGCTGGAATCTTTGAATGGCATCAAGATAGATAAGTCACCGGGTCCGGATGGGATGTACCCCAGGTTACTGTGGGAGGCGAGGGAAGAGATTGCAGAGCCTCTGGCGATGATCTTTGCGTCGTCGATGGAGACGGGAGAGATGCTGGAGGATTGGAGGATTGTGGATGTGATTCCTATTTTCAAGAAGGGGAATAGGGATAGAACATAGAACATAGAACATAGAACATAGAACATTACAGCGCAGAACAGGCCCTTCGGCCCACGATGTTGCACCGACCAGTTAAAAAAAAAACTGTGACCCTCCAACCTAAACCAATTTATTTTCGTCCATGAACCTATCTACGGATCTCTTAAACGCCCCCAAACTAGGCGCATTTACAACTGATGCTGGCAGGGCATTCCAATCCCTCACCACCCTCTGGGTAAAGAACCTACCCCTGACATCGGTTCTATAACTACCCCCCCTCAATTTAAAGCCATGCCCCCTCGTGCTGGATTTCTCCATCAGAGGAAAAAGGCTATCACTATCCACCCTATCTAAACCTCTAATCATCTTATATGTTTCAATAAGATCCCCTCTTAGCCGCCGCCTTTCCAGCGAAAACAATCCCAAATCCCTCAGCCTCTCCTCATAGGATCTCCCCTCCATACCAGGCAACATCCTGGTAAACCTCCTCTGCACCCTCTCCAAAGCCTCCACATCCTTCCTGTAATGTGGGGACCAGAACTGCACACAGTACTCCAAGTGCGGCCGCACCAGAGTTGTGTACAGTTGCAACATAACGCTACGACTCCTAAATTCAATCCCCCTACCAATAAACGCCAAGACACCATATGCCTTCTTAACAACCTTATCTACTTGATTCCCAACTTTCAGGGATCTGTGCACACATACACCTAGATCCCTCTGCTCCTCCACACTATTCAAAGTCCTCCCGTTAGCCCTATACTCAACACATCTGTTATTCCTACCAAAGTGAATTACCTCACACTTCTCCGCATTAAACTCCATCCGCCACCTCTCGGCCCAACTTTGCAACCTGTCTAAGTCTTCCTGCAAACTACGACACCCTTCCTCACTGTCTACCACACCACCGACTTTGGTGTCATCAGCAAATTTGCTAATCCACCCAACTATACCCTCATCCAGATCATTAATAAATATTACAAACAGCAGTGGCCCCAAAACAGATCCCTGAGGTACACCACTTGTAACCGCACTCCATGATGAATATTTACTATCAACCACCACCCTCTGTTTCCTATCCGCTAGCCAATTCCTGATCCAATTTCCTAGATCACCCCCAATCCCATACATCTGCATTTTCTGCAGAAGCCTACCATGGTGAACCTTATCAAACGCCTTACTAAAATCCATATATACCACGTCCACTGCCTTGCCCCCATCCACCTCCTTGGTCACTTTCTCAAAAAACTCAATAAGGTTAGATAGCCCAGGTAATTACCGACCGGTGAGTCTAACCTCAGTGGTTGGTAAACTGATGGAGAAGATCCTGAGGGACAGGATATATGAGCATTTAGAGAGGTTTAATATGCTCAAGAATACTCAGCATGGCTTTGTCAAGGGCAGATCGTGCCTTACGAGCCTGGTGGAGTTCTTCAAAAATGTGACTAAGCACATTGACGAAGGGAAGGCAGTAGATGTGGTTTATATGGATTTTAGCAAGGCATTCGATAAGGTCCCCCATGCAAGGCTTCTCGAAAAAGTGAGAGGGCATGGGATCCAAGGGACTGCTGCCCGGTGGATCCAGAACTGGCTTGCCCAAAGGAGGCAGAGAGTGGGTATAGATGGGTCTTTTTCTAAATGGAGGTTGGTCACCAGTGGTGTGCCCCAGGGATCTGTTCTGGGACCCTTGCTGTTTGCCATTTTCATAAATGACCTGGATGAGGAAGCGGAGGGATGGGTTGGTAAGTTTGCCGACGACACGAAGGTTGGTGGGGTTGTGAATAGTCTGGAGGGATGTCAGAAGTTACAGAGGGACATAGATAGGATGCAAGACTGGGAGGACAAGTGGCAGATGGTCTTCAACCCAGATAAATGCGTAGTGGTCCATTTTGGCAGGTCAAATGGGATGAAGGAGTACAATATAAAGGGAAAGACTTTTAGTACGGTAGAGGATCAGAAGGACCTTGGGGTCCGGGTCCATAGGACTCTAAAATCGGCCCCGCAGGTGGAGGAGGTGGTTAAGAAGGCGTATGGTGTGCTGGCCTTTATCAATCGAGGGATTGAGTTTAGGAGTCCGGGGATAATGATGCAGCTCTATAAGACCCACGTCAGACCCCACTTGGAGTACTGTGCTCAGTTCTGGTCGCCTCATTACAGGAAGGATGTGGAAAAGATTGAAAGGGTGCAGAGAAGATTTACAAGGATGTTGCCTGGATTGAGTGGCATGCCTTATGAGGATAGGCTGAGGGAGCTCGGCCTTTTCTCCTCGGAGAGATGAAGGATGAGAAGAGACCTAATAGAGGTGTATAAGATGTTGAGAGGCATAGATCGGGTGCACTCTCAGAGGCTTTTTCCCAGGGTGGAAATGTCGGCTATGAGAGGACACAGATTTAGGGTGCTGGGGGGTAGGTACAGGGGAGATGTTAGGGGTAAGTTTTTCACACAGAGGGTGGTGGGCGAGTGGAATCGGCTGCCGTCAGTGGTGGTGGAGGCGAACTCAATAGGGTCTTTTAAGAGATTCCTGGATGAGTACCTGGAGCTTAATAGGATGGAGGGTTATAGGTAGGTCTAGAAGGTAGGGGTGTGTTCGGCACAACTTGTGGGCCGAAGGGCCTGTTTGTGCTGTAGTTTTTCTGTGTTTCTATGTTTCTAAAAAGTGGTCACGAAATGTCCTTGGCATGCAGGGTTAATGAGAATCCCAAGGCATTTTATATATATATTAGGAACAAGAGGGTAGCTAGAGAAAGAGTTGGTCCACTCAAAGACAAAGGAGGGAAATTATGTGTAGAACCAAAGGTAGTGGATAACAAAGGAACATGGATAACGAAGTAGTGGATAACGAACGGACGTGGATAACGAAGGAAATAAAGGAGAGTATTAAAATAAAATCAGATGCGTACAGAGTGGCCAAAAATAGTGGAGAATTAGTGGATTGGGAAAGCTTTAAAGAAAAACAAAGAATGACTAAGAAAGCGATTAAGAAAGGAAAGATAGATTATGAAACTAAACTAGCTCAAAATATAAAAAATGATAGTAAAAGTTTTTACAAGTATATAAAAAGGAATAGAGTGGCTAGAGTGAATGTTGGACCCTTGGAAGATGAGAGGGGGGATTTAATAGTGGAAAACGAGGAAATGGCTGAGACTTTAAATAAGTTCTTTGTGTCGGTCTTCACGGTGGAAGACACAAATAGTTTGCCGAATATTAGAGATCGAGAGTTGGTGGGAGGGGAGGTCCTTAATACAATTACTGTTACTAAGGAGGTGGTGCTTGGTAGACTAATAGGACTGAAGGTAGACAAGTCCCCGGGCCCGGATGGAATGCATCCCAGGGTACTGAAAGAAATGGCTGAGGTAATAGCAGATGCGTTAGTAGTAATTTATCAAAATTCGCTGGAATCTGGGGTAGTGCCGGCTGATCGGAAAACAGCTACTGTTACGCCGCTGTTTAAAAAAGGAAGTAGACAAAAGGCGGGTAACTACAGGCCGGTTAGCTTAACGTCCATAGTTGGGAAGATGCTAGGGTCCATTATTAAAGAGGAAATAACAGAGCACCTGAATAAGAATGGTTCGATCAAGCAGACGCAGCATAGATTCATGAAGGGAAAGTCGTGTTTGACGAATCTACTGGACTTTTATGAAGATGTCACTAGTGCGGTTGACAGAGGGGAACTGGTGGATGTGGTGTTTTTAGATTTCCAGAAGGCGTTCGATAAGGTGCCTCACAAAAGGTTGCTGCAGAAGATTGGGGTACACGGAGTTAGGGGTAAGGTGTTGGCGTGGATTGGGGATTGGCTATCTAACAGGAAGCAGAGAGTTGGGATAAATGGGTGTTTTTCTGGTTGGCAGTTGGTGACCAGTGGCGTGCCGCAGGGATCGGTGCTGGGGCCTCAATTGTTTACCATTTACATAGATGATCTGGAGGAGGGGACTGAATGTAGGGTATTCAAGTTTGCTGATGACACGAAGGTGAGTGGGAAAGCGAATTGCGTGGAGGACGCGGAAAGTCTGCAGAGAGATTTGGATAGGCTGAGCGAGTGGGCGAGGATCTGGCAGATGGAATATAACGTTAGCAAATGTGAGGTTATCCACTTTGGAAGAAATAATAGCAAATTGGAATATTATTTAAATGGAGAAAAATTACATCGTGCGACTGTGCAGAGGGACCTGGGGGTCCTTGTGCACGAATCGCAAAAACTCAGTCTGCAGGTGCAGCAGGTGATCAAGAAGGCGAATGGAATGTTGGCCTTTATCGCGAGGGGGATAGAATATAAAAGCAGGGAGGTCTTGCTGCAACTGTACAAGGCACTGGTGAGGCCGCAACTGGAGTACTGTGTGCAGTTTTGGTCCCCTTATTTGCGAAAGGATATATTGGCCTTGGAGGGAGTGCAGAGAAGGTTCACCAGGTTGATACCGGAGATGAGGGGTGTAGCTTATGAGGAGAGATTAAACAGATTGGGTCTGTACTCGTTGGAGTTTAGAAGGATGAGGGGTGATCTTATAGAGACATATAAGATAATGAAGGGGCTGGATAGGGTAGAGGTGGAGAGATTCTTTCCACTTAGAAGGGAAACCAGAACTAGAGGGCACAGCCTCAAAATAAGGGGGGGCTGGTTCAGAACAGAGTTGAGGGGGAACTTCTTCTCTCAGAGGGTAGTGAATCTCTGGAATTCTCTGCCCATTGAAGTGGTGGAGGCTTCCTCGTTGAATATGTTTAAATCACGGGTAGATAGTTTTCTGATCGATAAGGGAATTAGGGGATATGGGGAGCAGGCGGGTAAGTGGAGCTGATTCGCTTCAGATCAGCCATGATCTTGTTGAATGGCGGGGCAGGCTCGAAGGGCCAGATGGCCTACTCCTGCTCCTATTTCTTATGTTCTTATGTTCTTAGTGGGTAAGATTCTTAATGAGTACTTTGTACTGGTATTCACAAAGGAGAGGGACACGTCGATTGATGGTGTCTCGGAGGGGTGTGTAAACCTTTTAGAACAAGTCACCATTGCGAGGGAGGAAGTGTTAGGTGTATTAAAAAGCATTAAGGTAGACAAGGCCAGATGGCATCTATCCCAGATTACTGAGGGAGACAAGCATAACAGAAATCTTTGTTTCCTCGTTGGCCACTGGTGAGGTTCCAGAGGATTGGAGGATAGCCAACGTTGTCCCATTATTTAAGAAGGGTAGCAAGGATAACCCGGGTAATTATAGGCCAGTGAGCTTGACGTCAGTGATAGTGAAATTGTTGGGAGAAGATTCTTAGAGATAGGATCTATACACATTTGGAACTGAATGGTCTTATTAGTGACAGACAGCATGGTTTTGTACGAGGGAGGTCATGTCTCACTAATTTGATTGAGTTTTTTGAGGAAGTGACAAAAATGATTGACGAGAGAAAGGCTGTGGATGTTGGCTGTGGACTTTAGTAAAGCATTTGACAAGGTCCCTCATGGTACGTTGGTACAAAAGGTTAAATCACATGGGATCAAGTGAACTAGCTAGATGGATTCAGAACTGGCTTGGCCATAGAAGACAGAGGGTAGCGCTGGAAGGGTATTTTTCTGAATGGAGGTCTGTAACTAGTGGCATTCCACAAGGATCAGTTGTTTGTAATATATGTAAATGACTTGGAAGAAAATGTAACTGGCCTGATTAGCAAGTTTGCAGATGATACTAAGATTGATGGAGTTGCAGATAGTGATGAAGATTGTCAGAGAATACAGCAGGATATAGATAGAATGGAAACTTGAGCAGAGAAATGGCAGACGGAATTTAATGTGGATAAATGCGAGGTGATGCATTTTGGTTGATTCACTTCAGGTGGGAGCTACAAAATAAATGACAGAACAATCAGGAGCATAGACACACAGAGAGATCTGGGAGTACAGGTCCACAGTACAGTGAATGAAGCATATGGCATTCTTGCCTTCATCAGCCAGGGTATCGAGTATAAAAGTTGGCAAATTATGTTACAGTTATATAAAACGTTGGTTAGGCCACATCTGGAATTCTATGTCCAATTCAGGTCACCACACTACTAGAAGGACGTGGTGGTTTTGGAGGGAGTACAGAAAAGGTTTATCAGGATGTTGCTTGGTATGGAGGGTATTAACTATGAGGAGAGATTGAATAAACTGGGATTGTTCTCCCTGGAAAGACGGAGGCTGAGGGGCGACCTGATAGAAGTTCATAAAATTATGAGAGGCATAGATAGGGTGAACAGTTGGAAGCTTTTTCCCAGGGCAGAAATGGCAATCACAAGTGGGCACAAGTTCAAGATAAGGGGGGAAAGGTCCAGTAGAGACGTATGGGGAAGTTTTTTACACAGAGGTGGTGGGGGCCTGGAATGCATTGTCAAGTGAGGTGGTTGAGGCAGATACGTTAGTAACATTTAAGACTTATCTGGATAGGCACATGAATAGGTAGGATATAGAGGGATACAGGCAGCTGGTCTAATAATTACAAATATCAAAGTTAATTAATTTAGGTAATTAGCCTATTGTTACAAGATGCCATTCTCATTAGAACATGGAAATTGTCTTTGGGTATAGGTGATAAACACTGTAGATTTCAGATTGGTGAGCAAGACAAACCCTGCAACACAAACCCACCTGTGAATATCTAACAAGTATTCATTAATTAACGTGACCAGCGCAGGCTTGGAGAGCTGAAGGGCCTGTTCCTGTGCTGTACTGTTCTTTGTTTGTTCTAAGGAGCTGCAGGGTAACTTGGACAGGCTGACTGACTGGGCAAATACTTGGTAAATGTAAGATAATGTAGATAAATGTGAGATTATCCACTTTGGTGGCAAAAATAGGAAGGTTATTGTCTGAATGGTGGCAGTTTAGGAAAAGGGGAAGTGCAAGGTGACTTGGGTGTCATGGTGAAACAGTCACTGAAGGTTGGCATGCAGGTACAGCAGGTGATGAGTAAAGTTAATGGCATGCTGGCTTTCATAGCAAGAGGATTTGAGTATAGGAGTAAGGATGTCTTGCTGCAGTTATACAGGGCCTTGGTGAGGCCACACCTTGAGTATTGTGTGCAGTTTTGGTCTCCTAGTCTGAGGAAGGACACTCTTGCTATTGAAGGAGTCAACTGAAGGTTCACCAGACTGATTCCTGTAATGGCAGGACTGATATATGAAGAGAGACTGCATCGACTGGGCTTGTACTCACTGGAATTTAGAGAGTGAGAAGGGATCTCATAGAAACATATTTCAGAGAAACCCTACAGTGCAGAAAGAGGCCATTCGGCCCATCGAGTCTGCACCAACCACAATCCCACCCAGGCCCTACCCCCATATCCCTTCATATTTTACCCGCTAATCCCTCTCATCTACGCATCCCAGAACACTAAGGGGCAATTTTTTTTTTTTTAGCATAGCCAATCAACCTAACCCACACATCTTTGGACTGTGGGGGGAAACCGGAGCACCCGGAGGAAACCCACGCAGACACGAGGAGAATGTGCAAACTCCACACAGACAGTAACCCAAGCCAGGAATCGAACCCAGGTCCCTGGAGCTGTGAAGCAGCAGTGCTAACCACTGTGCTACCGTGCCGCTGATAGGACTGGACAGGCTAGATGTGGGAAGAATGTTCCCAATGTTGGGGAAGTCGAGAACGAGGGCTCACAGTCCAAGTATAAGGGGTAAGCCATTCAGGACTGAGATGAGGAAGAACTTCTTCACTCACAGTGAACAATTCTGGTCGCCACACTACCGGAAGGATGTTGATGCATTGGAAAGGGTGAAGAAGAGATTTACCAGGATGTTGCCTGGTTTGGAGGATATGGACCACGAAGAGAGGTTGAACAAACTTGAATTGCTTTCATTGGAGAGTCAGAGGATGAGGGGGGATCTGATAGAGGTTTACAAGATTACGACAGGCTTGGATAGAGTGGATAGTCAGACTCTTTTCCCCAGGGTCGAAGGGTCAATTACTCCGGGTATAGCTTGAGAGTGTTACGGGGGGGGCGGGGTGGCGGTGAAAATAGAAGGATATGGACCACGTAGAGGCAAGAAAATATTAGAGAGGCATTTGTGTCAGCACAGATTTGGTGGGCCAAAGGGCCTGTTATTGTGCTTTGTTCAGTGAGTTGTGAATCTGTGGAATTCTCTACCACAGAAAGCAGTTGGTGCTCGTTTGTTAGATATGTTCAAGAGGGAGCTGGATGAGGCCCTTGTGGCTAAAGGGATCAAAGGGTATGGAGAGAAAGCGGGAGTGGGATATTGAAAGTGTATGATCAGCCATTATCATATTGAATAGTGGTGCAGGCTCGAAGGGCCGAATGGTCTACTCATAGAATGATAGAATCCTACAGAGCAGGAGACCATTCAGCCCATTGAGTCTGCACCAACCACAATCCCACCCAGGCCATATCCCCACAACCCCATGCACTTACCCAAGCTCGTCCCCCTGACACTAAGGGGCAATTTAACATGGCCAATCCACCTAACCCACACATCTTTGGACTGTGGGAGGAAACCAGAGCACTCGGAGGAAACCCACACTGACACGGGGAGAATATGCAAACTCCACACAGACAGTGACCCAAGCAGGGAATCAAAGCTGGGTCCCTGTCACTGTGAGGCAGCAGTGCTAACCACTGTGCCACCTGCACCTATTTTCTATGTTTCTATGTATTAAAAGCTCATTTCGCTCCAAAGCCATTAATGGTTGCTGAGCGTTTTCGATTCTACAAATGAGATCAACTCAAAGGGGTTAGGGTTAGGGTTAGGGTTGTGAAGAGACTGGCTGAGCACTGTGAGTTCGGAAACGTACGCCAGGATACTTTGTGAGACTGGCTGATTTGTGACCCTTGGCATAAGGTGATTTAGCGGAAGTTATTGGCTGAAAAGAATTTACAGTTCCCGTCTGCATTAGAGACTGCAACTTCCATGGAATTAGTCGCCAGAGAAACAGTGCCGTTGCGTTAGGGGTAGCGGATGCCATGCAGGTTTCGGCACGGCAAGCGGAATGCCATTGATGTGGCAGGACAGGCCACAAGGAATCAAATTGCTGGACATAAGAGGCCCAATGTTGCAAGTGCAAGCAAGTTGGTCACATTTACCGGAATTGCCAACTGCAACTCAGTCCACAGAGAGGAAAGAAAAAGGTCCATGTTGTCAGCCATGGAGAGGATAGGGAATCATTAGAGTCAGGTCTGCAGACGGTCCACAGAAACAAAAACTCAGGCTAAACATTCTGTCAATACAAGAACAAAGAACAAAGAAAATTACAGCACAGGAACAGGCCCTTCGGCCCTCCAAACCTGCACCGACCATGCTGCCCGACTGAACTAAAACCCCCTACCTTTCCAGGGACCATATCCCTCTATTCCCATCCTATTCATGTATTTGTCAAGACACCCCTTAAAAATCACTATTGTATCTGCTTCCACTACCTCCCCCAGCAGCGAGTTCCAGGCACCCAGCACCCTCTGCGTAAAAGACTTGCCTCGTACATCTCCGTTAAACCTTGCCCCTCGCACCTTAAACCTATGCCCCCTAGTAATTGACTCTTCCACCCTGGGAAAAATCTTCTGACTATCCACTCTGTCCATGTCCCTCATAATCTTGCAAACTTCTATCAGGTCGCCTCTCAATCTCGGTCGTTCCAGTGAGAACAAACCAAGTTTCTCCAACCTCTCCTCATAGCTAATGCCCTCCATACCAGGTAACATCCTGGTAAATCTTTTCTGTACCTTCTCCAAAGCCTCCACATCCTTCTGGTAGTGTGAAGGTGTACAAGGTGACGCTGATCAGTTCTGGGTGCACCCTAAACTGGAGGGGAAAACAATGAAAATGGAAGTTGATACCCGAACCAGTATACAGGGAGAAGTTAAAAACCCTACCATTAAAGCCTGCAAAGATCACATTATGAACATATACAGAGCAAATGATTTCCCTCAAGTGTTATGTACTGGTGAAGGTACAGTTGAGAGACCAATGTGCAGAATTGCCACTAAATGTGGTGAAAAGTGACTACTCTGTGTTATTCGGACAATCCTGGTTACTTAAGTTACATAGAACATAGAACATTACAGCACAGAACAGGCCCTTCAGCCCACGATGTTGTGCCGAGCTTTATCTGAAACCAAGATCAAGCTATCCCACTCCCCATCATCCTGGTGTGCTCCATGTGCCTATCCAATAACCGCTTAAATGTTCCTAAAGTGTCTGACTCCACTATCACTGCAGGCAGTCCATTCCACACCCCAACCACTCTCTGCGTAAAGAACCTACCTCTGATATCCTTCCTGTATCTCCCACCACGAACCCTTTGGTTATGCCCCCTTGTAATAGCTCCATCCACCCGAGGAAATAGTCTTTGAACGTTCACTCTATCTATCCCCTTCATCATTTTATAAACCTCTATTAAGTCTCCCCTCAGCCTCCTCCGCTCCAGAGAGAACAGCCCTGGCTCCCTCAACCCTTCCTCATAAGACCTACCCTCCAAACCAGGCAGCATCCTGGTAAATCTCCTCTGCACTCTTTCCAGCGCTTCCACATCCTTCTTATAGTGAGGTGACCAGAACTGCACACAATATTCCAAATGTGGTCTCATCAAGGCCCTGTACAGAGTTGAAATTGAACTGGGGCATGATAAATAGGCTGGCAGACTTGAACAAGGACCTTTGGAGAGATGAAAGTTGTCACGGTTAATTTACAGCTGAAGCCAGATGCTTGTCCAAGGAGTTTAAAGCATGTCCGGTAACGTATGCAATTAGGCCTAAGGTGGAGGCTGAATTAGAACAGCTGGTGGATCTGGGGGCGTTGGAACCAGTGATCACCAGTGAATGGGCCATCCCAATTGTTCTAGTCGCAAAATCAGACGGATGAGTGAGGGTCTTTGGGAATTTTAAAGTGACAGTAAACCCAGCTGTGTGTGTGGAGCGGTACCCACTTCCACTGACCAAGAACCTATTCAGTGGCCTGGTAGGGACAAAGAAATTCTCCAAAATGGACCTTTTACAGGCCTACTTGCAGATGGGGTAGTGAAGGATTCACTGCCAATAGTCACACGCAGGGGCCTGTTCTGCTATAAGCAGCTTCCAAAGAACAAAGAACAGTACAGCACAGGAAACAGGCCCTTCGGCCCTCCAAGCCTGTGCCGCTCCTTGGTCCAACTAGACCAATCGTTTGTATCCCTCCATTCCCAGGCTGCTCATGTGACTATCCAGGTAAGTCTTAAACGATGTCAGCGTGCCTGCCTCCACCACCTTACTTGGCAGCGCATTCCAGGCCCCCACCACCCTCTGTGTAAAAAACGTCCCTCTGATGTCTGAGTTATACTTCGCCCCTCTCAGCTTGAGCCCTTGACCCCTCGTGATCGTCACCTCCGACCTGGGAAAAAGCTTCCCACTGTTCACCCTATCTATACCCTTCATAATCTTGTACACCTCTATTAGATCTCCCCTCATTCTCCATCTTTCCAAGGAGAACAACCCCAGTCTACCCAATCTCTCCTCATAGCTAAGACCCTCCATACCAGGCAACATCCTGGTAAACCTTCTCTGCACTCTCTCCAATGCCTCCACGTCCTTCTGGTAGTGCGGCGACCAGAACTGGACACAGTACTCCAAATGTGGCCTAACCAGCGTTCTATACAGCTGCATCATCAGACTCCAGCTTTTATACTCTATACCCCGTCCTATAAAGGCAAGCATACCATATGCCTTCTTCACCACCTTCTCCACCTGTGTCGCCACCTTCAAGGATTTGTGGACTTGCACACCTAGGTCCCTCTGTGTTTCTGTACTCCTGATGACTCTGCCATTTATTGTATAACTCCTCCCTACATTATTTCTTCCAAAATGCATCACTTCGCATTTATCCGGATTAAACTCCATCTGCCACCTCTCCGCCCAATTTTCCAGCCTATCTATATCCTGCTGTATTGCCCGACAATGCTCTTCGCTATCCGCAATTCCAGCCATCTTCGTGTCATCCGCAAACTTGCTGATTACACCAGTTACACCTTCTTCCAAATCATTTATATATATCACAAATAGCAGAGGTCCCAGTACAGAGCCCTGCGGAACACCACTGGTCACAGACCTCCAGCCGGGAAAAGACCCTTCGACCACTACCCTCTGTCTCCTATGGCCAAGCCAGTTCTCCACCCATCTAGCCACTTCTCCTTGTATCCCATGAGCCTTAACCTTCTTAACCAACCTGCCATGTGGGACTTTGTCAAATGCCTTACTGAAATCCATATAGACGGCATCCACGGCCCTTCCTTCATCAACCGTTTTTGTCACTTCCTCAAAAAACTCCACCAAATTTGTAAGGCACGATCTCCTTCTTACAAAACCATGCTGTCTGTCACTAATGAGATTGTTCCGTTCTAAATGCACATACATCCTGTCTCTAAGAATCCTCTCCAACAACTTCCCTACCACGGACGTCAAGCTCACCGGCCTATAATTTCCTGGGTTATCCCTGCTACCCTTCTTAAACAACGGGACCACATTCGCTATCCTCCAATCCTCAGGGACCTCACCCGTGTCCAAAGAAGCGAGAAAGATTTCCATCAGAGGCCCAGCAATTTCACCTCTCGTCTCCCTGAGCAGTCGAGGATAGATGCCATCAGGCCCTGGGGCTTTGTCAGTTTTAATGTTCCCTAAAAAACCTAACACTTCCTCTCTTGTAATGGAGATTTTCTCTAACGGGTCAACACCTCCCTCCGAGACACTCCCGGTTAACACGCCCCTCTCCTTCGTGAATACCGATGCAAAGTATTCATTTAGGATCTCCCCTATTCCCTTGGGTTCTAAGCATAATTCCCCTCCTTTGTCCCTGAGAGGTCCGATTTTCTCCCTGACAACTCTTTTGTTCCTAACGTATGAATAGAATGCCTTAGGATTCTCCTTAATCCTGGCTGCCAAGAACATCTCGTGACCTCTTTTTGCCCTTCTAACTCCCCGTTTGAGATCTTTCCTACTCTCTCTGTATTCCTCCAGAGCTCCATCTGTTTTCAGTTGCCTGGACTTAACGTGCGCCTCCCTTTTCATTTTAATCAGATCCTCAATTTCCCTGGTTATCCACGGCTCTCGAATCCTACCTTTCCTATCTTTCCTTTTTACAGGCACATGCCTATCCTGCAGCCTTATCAATAGTTCCTTAAAAGACTCCCACATGCCAGACGCGGACTTACCCTCGAACATCCTCTCCCAATCAACATCCACCAATTCCTGCCTAATCCGGCTATAGTCAGCCTTCCCCCAATTTAGCACCCTGCCTGGAGGACAGCACTCATCCTTGTCCATTACTATCCTAAAGTTAACAGAGTTGTGGTCACTATTTGCCACATGTTCCCCTACCGAAACTTTGACGACCTGACCGGGCTCATTTCCCAGAACTAGGTCCAGTATAGCCCCCTCTCTAGTCGGGCTATCTACATACTGTTCCAAAGAACCTTCCAGTACGCATTTTACAAATTCCTCCCCGTCCGGACCCCCAGCTCTAAGCACTTTCCAGTCTGTGCCAGGGAAATTAAAGTCCCCCACTACAACAACCCTATGTTTTCTGCACCTATCCAGAATCTCCTGACATATCCTTTCCTCCACTTCCCGTGGGCTGTTGGGTGGTCTGTAGTACACCCCCAGCATAGTGACTGCACCCTTCCTGTTTCTGAGTTCCACCCACAGCAACTCAGTACATGACCCCTCTAAGTTGTCTACCCTCTGCACCGCGGTAATATGCTCCTTAACTAATATCGCTACTCCCCCACCTTTTTTAGCCCCTCCTCTGTCTCGCCTAAAACACTTATACCCCGGAATATTCAGCTTTGGCATTATGTCAGCTCCGGCTCTGTTCCAGAGGGCCATAGACCAAATCCTGAGTGGGGCGACAGGAGTCCAGTGTTATCTGGATGATATCTTGGTCATGTGTTTGACAGGAAAGGAGTATTTGATTTGATTTGTCATGTACTGGGATACAGTAAGAAGTATTGATTCTTGCACAGACAAAACATACCACTAGGGCAACATGGTGGTGCAGTGGTTAGCACTGCTGCCTCACAGCGCCAGGGACCCGGGTTCAATTCCAGCCTCGGGTGCACTTTCTTTCTGTGTCTGCGTGTGTTTCCTCCAGGTGCTCTGGTTTCCTTCCGTGGTCCAAAGATGTACAGGTTAGGCTGATTGGCTATGCTAAATTGACCCTAGTGGCAGGAGGAGAAGCAGGGTAAATGAGGGTTATGGGAATACAGCCTGGGTGGGATTGTGGTCAGTACAGACTCGATGTGCCAAATGGCCTCCTTCTGTACTGTAGAGATTCTACAGTACAGAAGGAAAAGGATACGGTGCAGCTAAGGGTAGGGTGAAGAGAAAGATGAGCTCAATATATGATAGGATCATTCAAATGTCTGACGACAGCAGGGAAAAAGCTGTTCTTGAGTCGGTTGGTATGTGTTTTCAGACTTTTGTATCTTTTTCTGACAGAAGGTGGTGGAATAGAGTATGTCTGGGTTGCATGGAATCCTTGATTATGCTGGCTGCTTCCCAAGGCAACGGGGAGTGTAGACAGAGTCAATGGATGGGAGGCTGGTTTCTGTGATGAATTGGACTACATTCACTTTGCAGCGGCTTGCAGTCTTGATCAGAGCAGAAGCCATACCAAGCTCTGTTACAACCAGATAAGATGCTTTCTATGGATGATAGGATATAAATCGGCTGGAGACCTGGGCCAAAAGATGGCAGGTGGAATTTAACCTGGACAAATGTGAGCTGATGCAATTTGGAAGGTATACTAAAACTCCATGAGAGTCGTAGTGGTCATGCTGAATTTCCGTAGCTTTCTGAGAAAGTTTGTTAACCTTTCTTCATAGTCCATATCCTCCAAACCGGGCAACTTCCTGGTATATCTCTTCCGCACCCTTTCCAATGCATCAACATCCTTCTGGTAGTGTGGCGACCAGAATTGTACACAATACTCCAAATGTGGCCTAACCAAAGTCTTTTACAGCTGCAACACTATTTTCTAATTCCTATACTCAACGCCCCGACCGATGAAGGTCAGCATGCCATACGCCTTCTTGACCACCTTGTCCATCTGAGTTGCCATCTTCAGGGAACTGTTGATCTGCACACCTAGGTCCCTCTGTATGCTAATATTTCTAAGGGCTCTACTATTTACTGTATACTTTCCTTCTGCAGTAGACCTTCTAAATTGCATCACCTCACATTTGTCCAGGTTAAATTCCATCTGCCATCTTTTGGCCCAGATCTCCAGCCGATTTATATCCTGCTGTATCCTCTGATAATCATCTTCACTATCCGCTACTCCCCCAATTTTTATATCATCTGCAAATTTACTCATCAGGTCACCTACAATTTCCTCCAAATCATTTATATATATTACATTTTTATTGCAGATAGTGAGGAACATTGTCAGAGGCTACAGAAGGATATAGATAGGCTGGAAATTTGGGCTAAGAAATGGCAGATGGAGTTCAATCCAGATAAATGCGAAGTGATGCATTTTGGTAGAACGTACGGGGGAGCTATACGATAAATGGCAGAACCATAAAGGGTGTAGATACGCAGGGGGACCTGGGTGTGCAAGTCCACAGGTCCTTGAAGGTGACGTCACAGGTGGAGAAGGTAGTGAATAAGGCATATGGCATGCTTACCTTTATAGGACGGGGCATAGAGTATAAAAGTTGGGGTCTGATGTTGCGGTTGTATAGAACGTTGGTTTGGCCGAATTTGGAATACTGCGCCCAGTTCTGGTCGCCACACTACCGGAAGGACATGGAGGCTTTAGAGAGAGTGCAGAGGAGGTTTACCAGGATGTTGACTGGTATGGAAGGGCTTAGTTATGAGGAGAGATTGGGTAAACTGGGGTTGTTCTCACTGGAAAGACGGAGGAGGAGGGGTGACCTAATAGAGGTGTATAAAATTATGAAAGGCATAGATAGGGTGAATGCTGGGAAGCTTTTTCCCAGGTCGGTGGTGACGTTCACGAGGGGTCATAGGTTCAAGGTGAGGGGGGGGGAGGTTTAACACGGATATCAGAAGGACGTATTTTACGCAGTGGGTGGTGGGGGCCTGGAATGCGCTGCCGGGCAAGGTGGTGGAGGCGGACACACTGGGAACGTTTAAGACTTATCTAGATAGCCATATGAACGGAGTGGGAATGGAGGGATACAAAAGAATGGTCTAGTTTGGACCAGGGAGCGGCGTGGGCTTGGAGGGCCGAAGGGCCTGTTCCTGTGCTGTATTGTTCTTTGTTCTTGTTCTTATTACAAACAGCACAGCCCCAGCACTGATCCTTGTGGATCACCGCTTGTCGCAGACCTCCAGTTAGAAAAGTACCCTTCCATTGCTACTCTCTGCTTTTTATGCCCAAGCCAGTTTTGTATCCATCTTACCAGCTCACCTCAGATCCCATATGACTGCACCTTCTGTATTAGCCTGCCATGAGGAACTTTATTGAAGACTTTACTAAAGTTCATGTATATAACATCAACTGCCCTGGTCAATTTTTCTTGTCACTTCCTCAAAGAACTCAAGTTTGTGAGACATGACCTCCCCCTCACAAAACCATGCTGTCTATCGCTAAGAACATAGAACATAGAACATAGAACATTACAGCGCAGAACAGGCCCTTCGGCCCACGATGTTGCACCGACCAGTAAAAAAAAAACTGTGACCCTCCAACCTAAACCAATTTCTTTTCGTCCATGAACCTATCTACGGATCTCTTAAACGCCCCCAAACTAGGCGCATTTACTACTGATGCTGGCAGGGCATTCCAATCCCTCACCACCCTCTGGGTAAAGAACCTACCCCTGACATCGGTTCTATAACTACCCCCCCTCAATTTAAAGCCATGCCCCCTCGTGCTGGATTTCTCCATCAGAGGAAAAAGGCTATCACTATCCACCCTATCTAAACCTCTAATCATCTTATATGTTTCAATAAGATCCCCTCTTAGCCGCCGCCTTTCCAGCGAAAACAATCCCAAATCCCTCAGCCTCTCCTCATAGGATCTCCCCTCCATACCAGGCAACATCCTGGTAAACCTCCTCTGCACCCTCTCCAAAGCCTCCACATCCTTCCTGTAATGTGGGGACCAGAACTGCACACAGTACTCCAAGTGCGGCCGCACCAGAGTTGTGTACAGTTGCAACATAACGCTACGACTCCTAAATTCAATCCCCCTACCAATAAACGCCAAGACACCATATGCCTTCTTAACAACCTTATCTACTTGATTCCCAACTTTCAGGGATCTATGCACACATACACCTAGATCCCTCTGCTCCTCCACACTATTCAAAGTCCTCCCGTTAGCCCTATACTCAACACATCTGTTATTCCTACCAAAGTGAATTACCTCACACTTCTCCGCATTAAACTCCATCCGCCACCTCTCGGCCCAACTTTGCAACCTGTCTAAGTCTTCCTGCAAACTACGACACCCTTCCTCACTGTCTACCACACCACCGACTTTGGTGTCATCAGCAAATTTGCTAATCCACCCAACTATACCCTCATCCAGATCATTAATAAATATTACAAACAGCAGTGGCCCCAAAACAGATCCCTGAGGTACACCACTTGTAACCGCACTCCATGATGAATATTTACTATCAACCACCACCCTCTGTTTCCTATCCGCTAGCCAATTCCTGATCCAATTTCCTAGATCACCCCCAATCCCATACATCTGCATTTTCTGCAGAAGCCTACCATGGTGAACCTTATCAAACGCCTTACTAAAATCCATATATACCACGTCCACTGCCTTGCCCCCATCCACCTCCTTGGTCACTTTCTCAAAAAACTCAATAAGGTTAGTAAGGCACGACCTACCTGCCACAAAACCATGCTGACTATCACCTATCAATTCATTACTCTCCAAATAACTATAAATCCTATCCCTTATAATTTTTTCCAACATCTTGCCGACAACAGAAGTGAGACTCACCGGTCTATAATTCCCGGGGAAGTCTCTGTTCCCCTTCTTAAACAATGGAACAACATTCGCTAACCTCCAATCTTCTGGTACTATACCAGAGGCCAACGACGACCTGAAGATCAGAGCCAGAGGCTCTGCAATCACTTCTCTTGCCTCCCAGAGAATCCTTGGATAAATCCCATCCGGACCAGGGGATTTATCTATTTTCAGACCCTCCAGAATATCCTGCACATCCTCCTTATCAACTGTAATACTGTCTATTCTACTCCCTTGCAACCCAGTGTCCTCCTCAGCTATATTCATGTCCCCTTGCGTGAACACCGAAGAGAAATATTGGTTCAATGCTTCACCAATCTCCTCCGGTTCCACACATAACTTCCCTCTGCCATCTATAACTGGCCCTAAACTTGCCCTAACCAACCTTCTGTTCTTGACATACCTATAGAACGCCTTAGGATTCTCTTTAACCCTATCCGCCAAAGTCTTCTCATGTCCCCTTTTAGCCCTTCTAAGCTCGCTCTTCAACTCCCTCTTAGCCAATCTAAAGCTTTCTAGTGCACTACCCGAGTGCTCACGTCTCATCCGAACATAAGCCTCCTTTTTCTTTTTAACCAACAAAGAAACTTTTTTGGTGCACCACGGTTCCCTAGCCCTACCAATTCCTCCTTGCCTGACAGGGACATACCTATCACAGACTCGCAGTAGCTGCTCCTTGAAAAAACTCCACATGTCGGACGTTCCCAGTCCCTGTAATCTCCTAGTCCAACCTATGTTTCCTAATTCTCTCCTAATAGCCTCATAATTACCCTTCCCCCAGCTAAAACCACTGGCCCGAGGTTCATGCCTATCCCTTTCCATCACTAAGGTGAACGTAACCGAATTGTGGTCACTATCACCAAAATGCACACCAACTTCCAAGTCTAGCACCTGGTCTGGCTCATTTCCCAGCACCAGATCCAATATAGCCTCACCTCTAGTTGGCCTGTCTACATACTGAGTCAAAAAACCTTCCTGCACGCTTTGAACAAAAACTGACCCCTCTAACGAGCTAGAGCTATAACAATTCCAGTCAATATTAGTCAAGTTAAAATCCCCCATAACAATTGCCCTATTACTTTCACTCCTAAGCAGGATTGACTCCGCAATCCTTTCCTCAACCTCTCTAGAACTTTTAGGAGGTCTATAAAAGACTCCCAACAGGGTGACCTCTCCTCTCCTATTTCTAATCTCCGCCCATACTACCTCAACAGATAAGTCCTCATCAAACCTCCTCTCTGACACTGTGATACAATCTCTGACCAATAATGCTACCCCTCCCCCTCTTCTACCTCCTTCCCGACTTCGACTAAAACATTTGAACCCCGGGACCTGCAGCATCCATTCCTGCCCCTGCTCTATCCATGTCTCTGAAATAGCCACAACATCGAAGTCCCAGGTACTGATCCACGCTGCAAGTTCACCCACTTTATTGCGAATACTCCTGGCATTGAAGTATACACATTTCAAACCCTGCTCCACCCCACCTCTGCAATGCCGTGCATTGCAGTCCCCATCCATGCATCCCTCACTTTCAGCCCCACTACTCAGGATCCCTCCCCCCCCCCGAATCAGTTTAAACCTCCCTGCATGGCCTTAGCAAATTTACCCCCCAGGATATTGGTCCCCTTCTGAAGCCTATTCTCTTCCCGATGTAAGTACATCCTGTCCCTAAGAATCTTTTCCAATAATTTCCCCACCACTGATGTAAGGCTCATAGGCCTGTAATTTCCCAGATTGTCTCTTCTGTCCTTCTTAAACAGAGGAACAATTTTAGCTGCTCTCCAATCTTCTTGTACCTCGCCCATACTAAAGAGGATACAAAGATTTTGGCCAAGGCCTCAGCAATTTCTTCCCTCGCCTCCTGCAGGGAGGTCTGGGAGAGAGAGATTTTTTTTTTTAAAAAGTTACTCACCTCAGTGAATCGGCCTCATTGCGTCTTGGAAGTGCAGCAGAGAGGGAGAGATTCGCGAGAGGAGTGCTGCGGGTAAGCGCTGTTATTTTTAACTTACTTTTTCGCGGGTTTTTTCTTAAAAATATCTAAACCCGGAAGTGGTCGCGCAGGGAGGTCTGGGAGAGAGAGATTTTTTTTTTTAAAAAGTTACTCACCTCAGTGAATCGGCCTCATTGCGTCTTGGAAGTGCAGCAGAGAGGGAGAGATTCGCGAGAGGAGTGCTGCGGGTAAGCGCTGTTATTTTTAACTTACTTTTTCGCGGGTTTTTTCTTAAAAATATCTAAACCCGGAAGTGGTCGCGCAGGGAGGTCTGGGAGAGATTTTTTTTTTCCCCAATAAATTGGAACAGAGAGGAATCCCGATACTCTACACTTGTAGAGTATCCCACCCTCCCTCCTCCTCTAACCTAAAAAAAAGACCCAGTGAGAGCAGGGCTTTGGAGAAAACAGGAGGAGGAAAGGTAAGTTTAAAATTTTCATTCACTTTTTTTTTCCCTGTGTGTTTAAAGGGGCAATTATGAGTGTGAGGCCAGTATGTTGTTCCCAATGTAGGATGTGGGAGGTCCTGGAGGCTCCTAGCCTCCCGGACGACCATATCTGTGCTGGGTGTGTTGAGCTGCGGTTCCTAAGGGACCATGTTAGGGAACTGGAATTGCAGCTCGAGGACCTTCGCCGGGTTAGGGATAGTGAGGAGGTCATTGACAGGAGCTATCGGCAGGTGGTCACACCGGGACCACGGGAGGAGGGTAACTGGGTAACAGTGAGGAAGGAGAAAGCTCGGTTGATGGTGAGCACCCCGGTGGATGTGCCCCTTCATAATAAGTACTCCTGTCTGAGTACTACTGGGGTGGACAGCCCACCTGGGGGAAGCAGCGGTGGCAGTGTCTCTGGAGCTGAGCCTGGCCCAGTAGTGCAAAAGGGTAAGGAAAGGAGGGTAGTGCTAATTGGGGACTCTACGGTGAGGGGGTCAGATAGGCGTTTTTGCGGACACAGACGGGACTCTCGGATGGTGGTTTGCCTCCCTGGTGCAGGGGTCCGGGATGTCTCTGGTCGAGTCCCAGAAATCCTGAAGGGGGAGGGAGAGGAGCCGAAGGTCGTGATGCATATAGGTACTGCTGACATAGGTAGGAAGAGGGAAGGGGTCATGAAAAGAGAATATAGGGAGTTAGGTAGACAGCTGAGAAAGAGGAATGCAAAGGTAGTAATCTCGGGATTGCTGCCTGTGCCGCGGGAGAGTGAGAACAGGAATCGGTGGAGAATGAATGCGTGGCTGAGGGACTGGAGCAAGGGACAAGGATTTGGGTACTTGGATCATTGGGACCTCTTTAGGGGCAGGTGTGACCTGTTTAAAAAAGACGAGTGGCACTTGAATCCCAGGGGGACCAATATCCTGGCGGGAAGGTTGGCTAAGGCTACTGGAGAGATTTTAAACTAGAAAGGTTGGGGGGAGGGAATCGAAATGAGGGGACTGAGAGCGAGGAGGTTAGCTCGCAAATAGATAAGGAATGTAAACAGGGTAAGAGGGAGGTTAGACGAGTGATGGAGAAGGGAAGTGCTCAGGCTGAAGGTCTGAAATGTGTCTATTTTAATGCCAGGAGTGTAGCGAATAAAGTGGATGAGCTTAGAGCGTGGATTGCTGCTTCGAATTGTGATGTGGTGGCCATTACGGAGACTTGGATGTCTCAGGGACAGGACTGGGTGCTTCAGGTTTTAGATGTTTCAGGAAGGACAGGGAGGGAGGCAAGAGAGGGGGGGGAGTGGCACTGTTGATCAGGGATAGTGTCACGGCTGTAGAGAAGGTGGACGCCGTGGAGGGATTGACTACGGAGTCTCTGTGGGTGGAGGTTAGGAACAGGAAGGGGTCGGTAACGTTGCTGGGTGTTTTCTATAGGCCGCCCAATAGTAACAGAGATGTTGAGGAGCAGATGGGGAAACAGATCCTGGAGAGATGTAGGAATAACAGAGTTGTCGTGATGGGAGATTTTAATTTCCCAAACATAGATTGGAATATCCCTAGGGCTAGGGGTTTGGATGGAGAGGAGTTTGTTAGGTGTGTCCAGGAGAGTTTCCTGACACAGTATGTGGATAAGCCTACTAGAGGAGAGGCTGTACTTGATCTGGTGCTGGCTAATGAACCTGGACCGGTGGAGGATCTCTCGGTGGGTGAGCATCTTGGGGATAGCGATCATAATTCTATCTCCTTCACGATAGCATTGGAAAGAGATAGGATCAGGCAGGCTAGGAAAGTGTTTCTCTGGAGTAAAGGGAAATACAGTGTCATCAGGGAGGAAATTAGACGGGTAAATTGGAAGGAGGCATTCTTGGGGAAAAGTACCGAAGGAAAGTGGAGGATTTTCAAGGAATGTTTGTCTGGAGCTCTGCATGACAACGTTCCGATGAGACAGGGGGGTGTTGGTAGGGTATGGGAACCGTGGTGCACGAAGGTTGTGATGAACCTGGTGAATAAGAAAAGAGAGGCGTACAGAAGGTTCAGAGAGCTAGGAGGTGTTAAGGATTTAGAGGAGTATACGGGATGTAGGAAGGAGCTTAAGAAGGAAATTAGGAGAGCGAGAAGGGGTCATGAGAAGACCTTGGCGGGTAAGATTAAGGAGAATCCCAAGGCTTTCTACAAATATGTCAAGAGTAAAAGGATGAGATGTGAAGGCATAGGACCCTTAAAAGGTGAAGGGGGAAAAGTTTGTGCGGAACCGTTAGAAATGGCGGAGCTGCTTAATGAATACTTTACCTCGGTATTCACGGTGGAAAGGGATCTGGGTGGTTGTACTGCTGGTTTGCGGTGGACAGAAAGGATCGAGCATGTGGACATAAAGAAAGAGGATGTGTTGGAACTATTGAATGGCATCAAGGTTGGTAAGTCGCCGGGACCGGATGGGATGTACCCCAGGTTACTGTGGGAGGCGAGGGAGGAGATTGCGGAGCCTTTGGCGATGATCTTTGCATCGTCGATGGAGACGGGAGAGGTTCCGGAGGATTGGAGGATTGCAGATGTGGTCCCTATATTCAAGAAAGGGAACAGGGACAGCCCGGGAAATTACCGACCGGTGAGTCTAACCTCAGTGGTTGGTAAGTTGATGGAGAGGATCCTGAGAGACAGGATTTATGATCATCTAGAGAAGTTTAGTATGATCAAAAGTAGTCAGCACGGCTTTGTCAAGGGCAGGTCGTGCCTTACGAGCCTGGTTGAGTTCTTTGAAAATGTGACCAAACACATTGACGAAGGAAGAGCGGTGGATGTGGTCTATATGGACTTCAGCAAGGCGTTCGATAAGGTCCCCCATGCAAGACTTCTTGAGAAAGTGAGAGGGCATGGGATCCAAGGGGCTGTTGCCTTGTGGATCCAGAACTGGCTTGCCTGCAGAAGGCAGAGAGTGGCTGTGGAGGGGTCTTTCTCTGCATGGAGGTCAGTGACCAGTGGAGTGCCCCAGGGATCTGTTCTGGGACCCTTGCTGTTTGTCATTTTCATAAATGACCTGGATGAGGAAGTGGAGGGATGGGTTGGTAAGTTTGCTGACGACACCAAGGTAGGTGGTGTTGTGGATAGTTTGGAGGGATGTCAGAAGTTGCAGCGAGACATAGATAGAATGCAAGACTGGGCGGAGAAGTGGCAGATGGACTTCAACCCGGATAAGTGTGTAGTGATCCATTTTGGCAGATCCAATGGGATGAAGCAGCAGTATAATATGAAGGGTACCATTCTTAGCAGTGTAGAGGATCAGAAGGACCTTGGGGTCCAGGTCCATAGGACTCTTAAATCGGCCTCGCAGGTGGAGGATGCGGTCAAGAAGGCGTACGGCGTACTAGCCTTCATTAATCGAGGGATTGAGTTTAGGAGTCGGGAGATAATGCTGCAGCTTTATAGGACCCTGGTTAGACCCCACTTGGAGTACTGCGCGCAGTTCTGGTCACCTCATTACAGGAAAGATGTTGAAGCCATTGAAAGGGTGCAGAGGAGATTTACAAGGATGTTGCCTGGATTGGGGGGCATGCCTTATGAGGATAGGTTGAGGGAGCTTGGTCTCTTCTCCCTGGAGAGACGAAGGATGAGAGGTGACCTGATAGAGGTTTACAAGATGTTGAGAGGTCTGGATAGGGTAGACTCTCAGAGGCTATTTCCAAGGGCTGAAATGGTTGCTACGAGAGGACACAGGTTTAAGGTGCTGGGGGGTAGGTACAGAGGTGATGTCAGGGGTAAGTTTTTCACTCAGAGGGTGGTGGGTGAGTGGAATCGGCTGACGTCGGTGGTGGTGGAGGCAAACTCGTTGGGGTCTTTTAAGAGACTTCTGGATGAGTACATGGGATTTAATGGGATTGAGGGCTATAGATAGGCCTAGAGGTGGGGATGTGATCGGCGCAACTTGTGGGCCGAAGGGCCTGTTTGTGCTGTGGCTTTCTATGTTCTATGTTCTCTCAGTATTCTGGGATAGACCCTATTTGGCCCTGGGGACCTGTCCACCTTAATGTTTTTCAAAACCTCCAGTATCGCTTCCCTTTTTATCTCAACACGTCCTAGAATGTCAACATCCTCCTTTTGACATTCACCATCCTTCTCCTTTGTGAATACTGATGCAAAGGACCTGTTGAGGATCTCATCCACCTCATCTGGCTCCACAGACACAGTCCCTCCACTGTCCTTGAGTGGACCTACCCTTTCCTTAGCTACCCTCTTCCTCCTTATATACACATAAAAAGCTTTGGTATTCACCTTAATCTTGCCTGCCAAGGACATTTCATTGCCCCTTTTAGCCCTTCTAAATTCCTGTTTAAGCTTTTTCCTGCTTTCTTTGTGTTCCTCAAGAGCCTAATCGGTTTTCAGTTTCCTGAAATTTATGTATGCCTCCTCCTTCTTTTTCACTCAGTTCACAATCTCCCGTCATCCAGGGTTCCCAAATCTTGCCATCTTTATCCTCAACATCTTGGTCCAGAAAACCATCCCGTATACACTCCAGAAATGTCTCCTCTATTGTACGGTGACTAATTTGACTCTCCCAATCTACGTGCAGATTAAAGTTGCCCATAATCACAGATGTTCCTTTAACAATGGTGAACAAAGGAATGGCTGACCAACAAAATATATACTTTGGTTCTATCTTCACAAAGGAGGACACAATAACGTACCAGAAATGCTGGGCAACACAGGGTTTAGTGAGCGGGAGGAACTGAAGGAATTCATGCCCTC
Source organism: Mustelus asterias (assembly GCF_964213995.1). Classification (NCBI taxonomy): domain Eukaryota; kingdom Metazoa; phylum Chordata; class Chondrichthyes; order Carcharhiniformes; family Triakidae; genus Mustelus; species Mustelus asterias. The sequence continues at coordinate 152,858,758 of NC_135804.1, read as the reverse complement.
CCCAGCAGCGCTGAGCATTTCCCAGCACAAATTTCACGCTGGCTGCCCATTAATTGGCCAGCTGGTGTGAATCGCATTCTGGACCCAACTGCAGCTGGAAGCACATTTCACGCGCGCTTCAGGGCTGCAGAGCGTGCCTGCTTGATGGGTGAAAAATTCAGGCCCATGTCTCTGTAATGGCAATTAGATCTAAACCATTTTTATCTCTATTTGTGCAACTAGTCTAGCAGTTAAGTGGATAATGTGGATTATATAAATAATTGGAGAAGATGGTCACACAATTAAAACCAGTCCTCATGCATGAAATTGAAATCAAGTTTTCAATGTAAATAAATATCCAAATGGGGCTCTAGATGAAAGCTTTGTACATTCCAGATGTGGGTTCTGTACTTTTAGTACAACAACTCAAACAATCAAATTTGATATTGACACTTATTTACTCAAGAATCTTTTGCATTCCATCATGAGCTTTCTCACTGTAAATGTTCTGTACCATCATGAATTGAAGGCCAATCATTATAAATGTTTCACAACTTACATCAAGAATATTTTGTATTTTGTTTAAAACCAAACTAACAAATCAATAATTAGTAAAATGATTAGTCTCAACAATAAAATATAAATCCTGGAATTATAACAGGCTTTTGCAAGACAAATAAAGTAGAATTTACAAGTTTGTCTCGAGAGATAAACAATGAGGCAGCAGTCAGTTGGAGTGTTGGCTGTCCCTCAGAACCATGCCATTACATTTGCTGGTCTTCTAGCTGAATTTCAGCCAATGATTGGATATTTGAAACACAATCGTTCTTTCCCTTACAGAACACAAGAACTAGATTCTACCTTGTCTCTATGGAACAGCAAACCTCATAACACCGTCAGGCAGCTGAGCTATGCATTCAGCATTGTCTCAGCTATATACAATCTATTCTCAAAAAAATCACTATTTAAACTTAACAACCAGTTGCTACAGATAAATGAGAACCCAAAGATGATTTATAAACAGTAGATATGTACCATCAGTCTTCTGTTGATTGAAAAATCCATTGAAATTACTGAACAAAATTTTAGAAAACAATGTATTGACCCTGAGCTAACAATTACAAGTAGTTAAAATTCTGATATAAAAATATATTCAACATCACAATGAAAGCAGTAATCAAAACAGAACCAATATTTGTGATCAGACTCAACAATTGGAAATAAATTCCAGGAAGATGCTGCTGCTGGCTGTCAAACTATAGAAAGCAACTTAGGCAGATGGTAGAACTCAACACATAGACAGATTTAATGCAAATCCAATTTGAAAATTTAACTTGCAGATTTATCTCGTTAAAAAATCCAATTTCTCTACATGTCAACAAGCATCATTAACAGTTGGACAGGTTCTGGTAGCTGTGCTGCCAACACTCGTAAAACCATCTTCAAATGTCCCCAACATGTAGCTTTATGAAAGGGCTGACTAACTACAGCTCTAATTGTTGTGCAACAATATATAACCAAAATAATCACAATATTATACTGGGTGTCTAGCAGATACTAAAAAAAACCTTAACTAAATAGCAAGTACATCAATAGGTGCAGCATTATTTCAGGATATGCAAGTTTGCTTCTGTGTATTTATTCACCATAACATCACTTGTTGATAGCAGGTGGAATTTAATATTTGTGACAGGCATCCTGTCAACCAGCTGGCGAACCGGTGGAAATCGCACTTTGCTTCCGTTGATAAAGACCCAATGTAATTAAGTGCCCACCAGGCCTTCCCTGGGGTCTCGGCCCTCGAGACAGAAATCCCGCCCAAGAGCTCCCTGTCAATCGGAGGCCAGCAACCCATCATTGATGTTAGACCCACTGGGAGCAGTGCCCTCATCAGAGGGACCCTAGGCCAAAATCAGTGAGGGAGGCAAGGGGACCTGGAGAAGGGACTCGCTGGAAGAGGGACAAGGCAAGTCAGAAGAAAGGACATTGAGTGATTTTGAATGAGGGACTCACAATAGAAGCCCACAAGCAAACCTGACAGAGCATGCTTGTTGATCACCCTGTGTAGAGGAACCCCTCCCCACTGCTGGTTAAGTGTCAGCAGTAACAGGCTGAAGCCCTTCAGTGAATATTAACTGCCCACCTAAGAGCTTCAATTAGTATCCAGGCAGGAAGGCCATCCTCGCATGTTTCCAACCAGGACTTAATCAAGGGGAGGTGATGAAATCCTCTCCTGGCCAAGTGAATGCTCCCCCTGCCTCTGGAGAAGTGGGTACATGGAATTCCACTGACGTATTTTCTTGTACAAGGTCCTGGTTCTTTAACATGGCAAAATGAGAATCAAATTAAAAATGCATTATAGATTCACTAATTTACAGGTCTGCATTTATTTTGGGGCCCATATGTTAAAGTGGGAAAGTCCTGTGATCACATGGGTGGATTATGTCATTAAACACAATGACTTTGATACAATGATGCCACTGGCAACATGAAAACAATTCAAGCAGCAAACCTTACATCATTGTTGAGACCTTAAAAGAAAGTTTAAAATGAAAGCCAAAGTCACAAATAGTAAAAATGAGAGTAGTTTGTTTAAAAAAAGTCATGTGCAAAGACTCTTTTCAGCAACTTGTGTGATTATCTTAACTGTTGCTCTAAGACTATTATTAAACAACTAATAAGTAGAATTAGTTGAGAGGGGCTGTTGCAGTGAGCAGTATCATTGGGTGCAATTTTCTTCGGTTCTATGGGGCCAAAAAGCATGGGTGCATCGGTGCTAGTGAACTCAAACTCTGATTGACAATCCAACCCAAAACAGCCACTTCCACTTTCTTCACCACTGCTTTCGTCACCTAAAGGAAAACAGAACAGTTAATGTTTATTTTCTGACTCTTCTCCACACATACATAAAATTGATCATGTTAAAAAAAATCAAAAAGTTATCTGATATATACCAGAACAATGAAAATGCAGAGATGTTGCTAGAACTATACTCATCCAGACAAATGAAGAGTATTCCATTCATTCCGGACCTGAGTCTTGAATATGGTGGACATGTTTTGGGATGTCAGGAGATGAATTACTCATCACAACATAGCTAGGGATTCAGCGGTGGCAATGCTATTGAATGTCAAAGTGTTATGATCTGGCAGATGGTACATGCTGTGCCAACCAAATCCCAAAGGGAATCTTGGCAAGAAATCACAACGGTTTTACAAGGAACAAAGAAAATTACAGCACAGGAACAGGCTCTTCGGCCCTCCAAGCCTGCACCGACTATGCTGCCCAACTGAACTAAAACCCCCTATTCTTCCGGAGACCATATTCCTCTATTCCCATCCTATTCATGTATTTGTCAAGACACCCCTTAAAACTCACTATCATATCTGCTTCCACTACCTGCCCTGGCAGCGAGTTCCAGGCGCTCACCACCCTCTATATTAAAAAATTGCCTCGTACATCTCCTTGAAACCTTGCCCCTTGCACCTTAAACCTATGCCCCCTAGTAATTGACTCTTCCACCCTGGGAGAAAGCTTCTGACTATCCACTCTGTCCATACCCCTCATAATCTTTCAAATTACAAATTTACAAAATATTTTTACAAAAATTACAAATTTTTAATTTGTATTTTGTTATGAGAAGATACAGCCAGGAGTCAAAAATTCCAATAACATTTTTGGAAATTTAAATAAATTTAAACACACTAGATTACATTTACACAGTTAAAATTAGCCATGCAAACATTTCCCCAACACATTTTTACTTGGCTAGACTCACAAACACCTCTTTTAGGTAGCAGTCCATATCGATATTTAATCTATAAAAATTCCAGTAAATTTAGCACAAAGCACCCACTGTTGCTATGGGGAAGATACGTCACAGGGCTTCTCTCTTTCTCATTCCCCTGTGAAGGATTCCAAGAGCTTTGGAATAAAACCCTGCTTTTGAAAACAATGAGCACTTTTCTTCTGGGTGGCTGAAGACTGCTCACTTTGCTTCTTTTCATTGTTGCGTCCCAGCACAGCACACTTCAGGATTTTATATGGCCACTCCTCTAGCAAAGCTTCTAACCTCTCTTTAAATATATTCTTTCCTCTTTCATCCTTTCCCAGTTATCCTTATCTCTCTTTGAAATTTACCATTCCCAGAATATAAAAATCTTTTATGTTCTCTTTATGGATACTACTTTTAAAATTGAATAGCTTTGCCTTATTTATTATGACTCTTGTTATGTTGTAAATTCCTCTTACCTCCATTTTGAAACCCAACAACTAAAAATCCAAATCCTCAATTATCCCCTATTGTAAATTTCTATCCATGTTGTGGATATTTGCAGCACAACCAACTTTGGTCATTTCCACTTCAACCGTCTGCCTCTCACCCCTTTGATACTTTAAATCTTGCAGCCCAACCTGTCTTCAGTTTAATTAAATTAGTCATGTACTACATACACACACATATGTACACACACCACAATCCTGCTTCACAGAATACCACAGAAATATTAAGAAAATAATATTGCCTTCACAAAGTCAGACAGTTGGATTTCTTCATGTTGGAGATCGTCATTGCCTGACACTTGTGAATGGTGCAATAACCACTTATCAGCCCAAGATTGAACGTTGTCCAGACCTTGCTAAATTTGGGTACAGTCTACTTTAGTTTCCAAGGAATCACAATTGGCACTGAACACTGCCATCAACAGCAAACATCCCCCATCTCTGACCTTATGGTGGAAGGAAGCAGCTGAAGATGATTGGATTGAAGACATTATCCTGAAACACTCCTATAGCAATGTATAAATTGTCCCAATGGTAAGACGCAGCATGGGTTCATGAAGGGCAGGTCATGTTTGACTAATTTGTTGAAATTCTTTGAGAACATTACATGCGCAGTAGACAATGGGGAACCTGTGGTGTATCTGGATTTCCAGAAGGCATTTGACAAGGTGCCACACCAAAGACTGCTACATAAGATAAAGCTGCACGGTGTTACGGGTAATATATTAGCATGGATAGAGGATTGGTTAACTAACAGAAAGCAAAGAGTGGGGGTAAATGGGTGTTTTTCTGGTTGGCGATCAGTGACTAGTGGTGTGCCTCAGGGATCAGTGCTGGGACTGCAATTATTTACGATTTACATAGATGATTTGGAGTTGGGGATCAATTGTAGTGTGTCAAAATTCGCAGATGACACTAAGATGGGTGGAAGAGCAAAGTGTGCAGAGGATGCTGAAAGTCTGCAAAGGGATATTAGATAGTCTAAGTGAGTGGGCGAGGGTCTGGCGGATGGAGTACAATGTTGGTAAATGTGAGGTCATCCATTTTGGTAGGAATAACAGCAAAATGGACTATTATTTAAATGGTAAAAAAACTGCAGCATGCGGCTGTGCAGAGGGACCTGGGTGTCCTTGTGCAAGAATCACAAAAAGTTGGTTTGCAGGTGCAGCAGGTAATTAAGGCGGCAAATGGAATTTTGTCCTTCATTGCTCGAAGGATGGAATTTAAAAACAGCGAGGTCATGTTGCAGCTGTATAAGGAGCTGGTGAGGCCACACCTGGAGTACCGTGCACAGTTTTGGTGTCCTTACTTGAGAAAGGATATACTGGCACTGGAGGGGGTGCATAAGAGATTCACTAGGTTGATTCCAGAGTTGAGAGGATTGGCTTATGAGGAGAGACTGAGTAGACTGGGGCTATACTCATTGGAATTCCGAAGAATGATGGGAGATCTTATAGAAACATATAAGATTATGAAGGAATAGATAAGATAGAAGCAGGGAAGTTTCCACTGGCAGGTAAAACTAGAACTAGGGGGCATGGCCTCAAAATAAGGGGAAGCAGATTTAGGACTGAGTTGAGGAGGAACTTCTTCACACAAAGGGTTGTGAATCTAGAACCATGGAACCATAGAAAATTACAGCTCAGAAACAGGCCTTTTGGCCCTTCTGGTCTGTGCCGAACCATTTATGCCTAGTCCCACTGACCTGCACTTGGACCATATCCCTCCACACCCCTCTCATCCATGAACCCGTCCAAGTTTTTCTTAAATGTTAAAAGTGACCCCGCATTTACCACTTTATCCGGCAGCTCATTCCACACTCCCACCACTCTCTGCGTGAAGAAGCCCCCCCTAATATTCCCTTTAAACTTTTCTCCTTTCACCCTTAACCCATGCCCTCTGGTTTTTTTCTCCCCTAGCCTCAGCGGAAAAAGCCTGCTTGCATTCACTCTATCTATACCCATCAAAATCTTATACACCTCTATCAAATCTCCCCTCAATCTTCTACGCTCCAGGGAATAAAGTCCCAACCTATTCAATCTCTCTCTGTAACTCAGCTTCTCAAGTCCCGGCAACATCCTTGTGAACCTTCTCTGCACTCTTTCAATCTTATTTACATCCTTCCTGTAACTAGGTGACCAAAACTGTACACAATACTCCAAATTCGGCCTCACCAATGCCTTATATAACCTTACCATAACACTCCAACTTTTATACTCGATACTCCGATTTATAAAGGCCAATATACCAAAGGCACTCTTTACGACCCTATCCACCTGTGACGTCACTTTTAGGGAACTCTGTACCTGTATTCCCAGATCCCTCTGTTCAACTGCACTCTTCAGAGTCCTACCATTTACCCTGTACGTTCTTCTTTGGTTTGTCCTTCCAAAGTGCAATATCTCACACTTGTCTGCGTTAAATTCCATTTGCCATTTTTTAGCCCATTTTTCTAGTTGGTCCAAATCCCTCTGCAAGCTTTGAAAACCTTCCTCACTGTCCACTACACCTCCAATCTTTGTATCATCAGCAAACTTGCTGATCCAATTTACCACATTATCATCCAGATCATTGATATAGATGACAAACAACAATGGACCCAACACCGATCCCTGCGGCACACCACTAGTCACAGGCCTCCACTCAGAGAAGCAATCCTCCACAACCACTCTCTGGCTTCTTCCATTGAGCCAGTGTCTAATCCAATTTACTACCTCCCCATGTATACCCAGTGACTGAACCTTCCTAACTAACCTCCCATGAGGGACCTTGTCAAAGGCCTTGCTGAAATCCAGGTAGACAACATCCACCGCCTTCCCTTCATCCACTTTCCTGGTAACCTCCTCGAAAAACTCTAATAGATTGGTCAAACATGACCTACCACGCACAAAGCCATGTTGACTCTCCCTAATAAGTCCCTGTCTATCCAAATATTTGTAGATCCTATCCCTTATCACACCTTCCAATAACTTGCCCACCACCGACGTCAAACTTACTGGCCAATAATTTCCCGGATTTCTTTTGGAACCTTTTTTAAACAACGGAACAACATGAGCCACCCTCCAATCATCCGGCACCTCCCCCGTGAATACTGACATTTTAAATATGTCTGCCAGGGCCCCTGCAAGTTCAACACTAGCTTCCCTCCAGGTCCGTGGGAATACGCCGTCCGGTCCTGGGGATTTATCCACTCTGATTTGCCTCAAGACAGCGAGCACCTCCTCCCCTTTAATCTGTAAAGGTTCCATGGCCTCCCTACCAGTTTGCCCTATTTCCGTAGACTCCATGCCCGTTTCCTCAGTAAATACGGATGCAAAAAAACCATTTAGTATCTCCCCCATCTCTTTTGGTTCCATACACAGTCTACCACTCTGGTCTTCAAGAGGACCAATTTTATCCCTCACTATCCTTTTGCTCCTAACATACCTACAGAAGCTCTTTGGATTTTCCTTCACTCTGTCTGCCAAAGCAACCTCTGTGGAATTCCCTGCCCAGTGAAGCAGTTGAGGCTACCTCTTCAATGCTTTTAAGGCAAGGATAGATACATTTTTGAACAGTAAAGGAATTAAGGGTTATGGCGAGCGGGCGGGTAAGTGGAGCTAAGTCCATGCAAAGATCAGCCATGATCTTCTTGAATGGCGGAGCAGACTCGAGGGGCCAGATGGCCTACTCCTGCTCCTAGTTCTTATGTTCTTATGTGTTAGGGCACAGATAAGCAAGTCCCTCAGTGTGAAGACTTAACTTTTTATGCATTGTATTTGGTGTGAATATCTTTCTAAAGCTTCCAAATATTGCTTCAGTGAACCATTAGTTTATGTCAAAAGCGTCAAATCAATTTAAATGTAAATGATTTAGCCACAGATATCTTTTATACTCATCTGAGTTCATCTGATGGCTTATTACCCAATGAATCATAGAATTATAGAGAGCAGTGAAGGACAAAATTCAATTTGCCTTCTTAATTACCTGCTGCACCTGCAAACCAACTCCTTGTGATTCTTGCACAAGGACACCCAGGTCCCTCTGCACAGCCGCATGCTGCAGTTTTTTACCATTTAAATAATAGTCCATTTTGCTATTATTCCTACCAAAATGGATGACCTCACATTTACCAACATTGTACTCCATCCGCCAGACCCTCGCCCACTCACTTAGACTATCTAATATCCCTTTGTAGACTTTCAGCATCCTCTGCACACTTTGCTCTTCCACCCATCTTAGTGTCATCTGCGAATTTTGACACACTACAATTGGTCCCCAACTCCAAATCATCTATGTAAATCTGCTCCGACACATTAGAAACACCTAAACTCCCACCTAATCCCATCTGCCAGCACTTGGCCCATAGCCCTGAATGTCCTGAACGTGCCAAGTGCTCATCCAGGTACATTTTAACGGCTGTGAGGCAACCTGTCTCTACCACCCTCCCAGGCAGCGCATTACAGACTGTCACCACCACTGGGTAAAAGAAATGTCCTCACATTCCCCCTTAACCTCCTGCCCTTCACCTTCAACCTATATCCCTATGTGACTGACCCTTCAACTGAGCTGCTCCTAATCTACTCTGTCTTGTTTCTCATAATCTTGTGCACGTCGCCCCCCGCCTCAGTCTTCTCTGCTCCAACAAAAACAACCCAAGCCTACACAACCTATCTTCATAACTTAAATGTTCCATCCCAGGCAGCATCCTGGTGAATCTCCTCTGCACCCCTTCCAGTGCAATCACATCCTTCCAATAACGTGGCGACCAGAATTGCACACAGTACTCCAGCTGTGGCCTCACCAAAGTTCTATACAACTCCATCATGGCTTCCCTGCTTTTGTAATCTGTGCCTTGATTGATAAAATCCCATATGCCTTTTTCACCACCCTACGAACATGCCCTTCCGCTTTCAGAGATCTGTGGACAAATGCCGAGGTCACTTTGTTCCACAGAACTTAGTCGTGTCCTACCATTCATTGAATACTTTGTCAAATTACTCCTTCCAAAGTGTATCACCTCACACTTTACATGGTTAAATTTTATTTGCCAATTATCTGCTCATTTGACTATTCCATCTATATCTTCTTGTAGCCCAAGACATTCAAGCCTCACTGTTAACCACCTGGCTAATCTTTGTGTCATCCGCAAACTTACTAATCCTAGCCCCCACATATGTCATTTATATAAATGAAGTCGATGACTATCTCCTTCATGTTGTTGACATTGAGGGAGAGATTGTCATCGGACCACTTCACCAGATTCTCTATCTCATTCCTGTACCGTGTCTCATCATTGTTTGGGATCAGACCCACAACGGTGGTGTCATCAGCAAACTTGAAAATCGAGCAGGAGGGGAATTTGGCCACACAGTCATAGGTATATAAGGAGTATAGTAGGGGGCAGAGAACACAGCCTTGTGGAGCACCGGTGTTGAGGATGATTGTTGTTGATTGTTGTTGAGGAGGTGTTGTTGCCCATCCTAATCCTGATTGCCGTCTGTGGGTTAGGAAGTCTAGGATCCAGTCGCAGAGGGAGGAGCCGAGCCCCAGGCCACGAAGTTTGGAGATAAGTCTCATTGGAATAATAGTCTTAAAGGCTGAGCTGTAGTCTATGAAAAAGAGTCTTACATAGGTGTCTTTGTTATCCAGGTATTCTAGGGTTGAGTGAAGGGCCAGGGAAATGGCGTCTGCTGTGGACCTGTTGCGGCAATCGGCAAACTGTAGTGGATCTGCCAATCTGGGAGGCAGGTATTGAGTTGTGCCATGACTAACCTTTCGAAGCACTTCATAATGATGGATGTCAGAGCCACTGACCAGTAGTCATTAAGGCACGCTGCCTGGCTTTTCTTTGGTGCTGGGATGATGGTTGTCTTCTTGAAGCAGGTAGGGACCTCAGATTGGTGTAAAGAGAGGTTGAAGATGTCTGTGAATATCCCCGCTAGCTAGTTCACGCAGGACCTGAGTGCTTGTCCGGGTACCCCATCCGGACCAGTTGCTTTCCGTGGGTTGACTTTTGAAAAGGCTGCTCTGACGTCAGCAATGGTGACCTCAGATACAGGTTTGTCGAGGCTTCCGGGATGGAGGGTGTGCTCTTGCTGACCTTTTCCTCAAAAGTGGGCAATGAATGCGTTGAGCTCACTGGGGGAGGGGTGCGCTGGAATTGGCAATTTTACCTGCCTTCATCTTATCGTCTGTTATGCCTTGCACACCTTGCCATATAGAACATAGAACATTACAGCGCAGTACAGGCCCCTCAGCCCTTGATGTTGCGCCGACCTGTGAAACCAATCTAAAGCCCATCTAACCTACACTATTCCAATATCATCCATATGTTTATCTAATGGCCATTTAAATGCCCTTAATGTTGGCGAGTCCACTACTGCTGCAGGCAGGGCATTCCACACCCTTACTACTCTCTGAGTGAAGAACCTACCTCTAACATCTGTCCTATATCTCTCACCCCTCAATTTAAAGCTATGTCCCCTCGTGCTAGCCATCACCATCCGAGGAAAAAGGCTCTCACTATCCACCCTATCTAATCCTCTGATCATCTTGTATGCCTCTATTAAGTCACCTCTTAACCTTCTTCTCTCTAACGAAAACAGCCTCAAGTCTCTCAGCCTTTCCTCATAAGACCTTCCCACCATGCCAGGCAACATCCTGGTAAATCTCCTCTGCACCCTTTCCAATGCTTCCACATCCTTCCTGTAGTGCGGCGACCAGAACTGTACGCAATACTCCAAGTGCGGCCGCACCAGAGTTTTGTACAGCTGCAACATGATCTCATGGCTCCGAAACTCAATCCCTCTACCAATAAAAGCTAACACACCATACGCCTTCTTAACAACCCTATCAACCTGGGTGCCGACTTTCAGGGATCTATGCACATGGACACCGAGATCTCTCTGCTCATCCACACTACCAAGTATCTTACCATTCGTCCAGTACTCTGTATTCCTGTTACACCTTCCAAAGTGAATCACCTCACACTTTTCCGCATTAAACTCCATTTTCCACCTCTCAGCCCAGCTCTGCAGCTTATCTATGTCCCTCTGTAACCTGCCACTTCCCTCCACACTGTCTACAACTCCACCGACTATAGTGTCGTCCGCAAATTTACTAACCCATCCTTCTGCGCCCTCATCCAGGTCATTTATAAAAATGACAAACAGCAGTGGCCCCAAAACAGATCCTTGTGGTACACCACTAGTAACTGAACTCCAGGATGAACATTTCCCATCAACCACCACCCTCTGTCTTCTTACAGCTGGCCAATTCCTGATCAAAACCGCTAAATCACCCTCAATCCCATGCCTCCATATTTTCTGCAATAGCTTACCATGGGGAACCTTATCAAATGCTTTACTGAAATCCATATACACCACATCAACTGCTTTACCCTCATCCACCTCTTTGGTCACCTTCTCAAAGAACTCAATAAGGTTTGTGAGGCACGACCTACCCTTCACAAAACTGTGTTGACTATCCCTAATCAAATTATTCCTTTCTAGATGATTATAAATCCTATCTCTCATAATCCTTTCCAAAACTTTGCCCACAACAGAAGTAAGGCTCACCGGTCTATAATTACCAGGGTTGTCTCTACTCCCCTTCTTGAACAAGGGGACAACATTTGCTATCCTCCAGTCTTCTGGCACTATTCCTGTAGACAATGACGACATAAAGATCAAAGCCAAAGGCTCTGCAATCTCCTCCCTAGCCTCCCAGAGAATCCTAGGACAAATCCCATCCGGCCCAGGGGAATTATCTATTTTCACACTTTCCAGAATTGCTAACACCTCCTCCTTATTAACCTCAATCCTGTCTAGTCCAATAGCCTGTACCTCAGTATTCTCCTCGACAACATTGTCTTTTTCCTGTGTGAATTTAGCACCTCTCCTATCTCTTCGGACTCCGCGCACAACTTCCCACTATTGTCCTTGACTGGCCCTAATCTTACCCTAGTCATTCTTTTATTCCTGACATACCTATAGAATGCTTTAGGGTTTTCCTTGATCGTGGTTTACGAAAGAAGTTGAATCTCTTGTGAAGAGGAAGAAGGAGACTTATGTTAAGATGAGACGTGAAGGCTCAGTTAGGGTGCTTGAGAGTTACAAGTTAGCCAGGAAGGACCTAAAGAGCGAGTTAAGAAGAGCCAGGAGGGGACATGAGAACTCTTTGGCAGGTAGGATCAAGGAAAATGAGGGGTTTGGATTATGAGGAGAGGCTGAGGAGATTGGGTTTGTACTCGTTGGAGTTTAGAAGGATGAGGGGGGATCTTATGGAGACTTATAAGATAATGCGGGGGCTGGATAGGGTGGAGGCAGAGAGATTCTTTCCACTTAGTAAGGAAGTTAAAACTAGAGGACACAGCCTCAAAATAAAGGGGGGTCGGTTTAAGACAGAGTTGAGGAGGAACTTCTTCTCCCAGAGGGTGGTGAATCTCTGGAATTCTCTGCCCACTGAGGTGGTGGAGGCTACCTCGCTGAATATGTTTAAAGCGCGGATGGATGGATTCCTGATCGGTAAGGGAATTAAGGGTTATGGGGATCAGGCGGGTAAGTGGTACTGATCCACGTCAGATCAGCCATGATCTTATTGAATGGCGGGGCAGGCTCGAGGGGCTAGATGGCCTACTCCTGCTCCTATTTCTTATGTTCTTATGAAAACCCTAAAGCCTTCTATAGGTATGTCAGGAATAAAAGAATGACTAGGGTAAGATTAGGGCCAGTCAAAAGTGGGAAGTTGTGGTCACTATCACCAAAGTGCTCACCTACCTCCAAATCTAACACCTGGCCTGGTTCATTACCCAGTACCAAATCTAATGTGGCCTCGCTTCTTGTTGGCCCATCTACATACTGTGTCAGGAAACCCTCCTGCACACATTGGACAAAAACTGACCCCTCTAAAGTACTCGAACTATCGTGTTTCCAGTCAATATTTGTAAAGTTAAAGTCCCCCATAACCACTACCCTGTTACCTTCGATGATGGCATTGCTGCAACGGCCTCAGTACTCAATGCCGTCAACTGCCAGTTTCCAGATGCAATTTTACAACTCATCCGCTTCATCCTGGACCACAATATCTTCACCTTCAACAACCAGTTCTTCATCCAGACACACGGAACAGCCATGGGGACAAATTTGGCACCTCAATATGCCAACATCTTCATGCACAGGTTCGAACAAGACTTCTTCACCGCACAGGACCTTCAACCGATGCTATACACTAGATACATCGATGACATTTTCTTCCTTTGGAGTCATGGTGAGCAATCACTGAAACAACTATATGATGACATCAACAAGTTCCATCCCACCATCAGACTCACCATGGACTACTCTCCGGAATCGGGTGCATTCTTGGACTCACGCATCTCCATTAAGGACAGTCGCCTCAGCACCTCACTATACCGCAAGCCCACGGATAACCTCATGATGCTCCACTTCTCCAGCTTCCACCCTAAACGCGTTAAAGAAGCCATCCCCTACGGACAAGCCCTCCGAATACACAGGATCTGCTCGGATGAGGAGGATCGCAACAGACACCTCCAGACGCTGAAAGATGCCCTCATAAGAACAGGATATGGCGCTCGACTCATCGATCAACAGTTCCGACGCGCCACAGCGAAAAACTGCACCGACCTCCTCAGAAGACAAACACGGGACACAGTGGACAGAGTACCCTTCGTCGTCCAGTACTTCCCCGGAGCGGAGAAGCTACGACATCTCCTCCGGAGCCTTCAACATGCCATTGATGAAGACGAACATCTCGCCAAGGCCATCCCCACACCCCCACTTCTTGCCTTCAAACAACCGCACAACCTCAAACAGACCATCGTCCCCGCAGCAAACTACCCAGCCTTCAGGAGAACAGTGACCACGGCACCACACAACCCTGCCACAGCAACCTCTGCAACACGTGCCGGATCATCGACACGGATGCCATCATCTCACGTGAGAACACCATCTACCAGGTACACGGTACATACTCTTGCAACTCGGCCAACGTTGTCTACCTGATACGCTGCAGGAAAGGATGTCCCGAGGCATGGTACATTGGGGAAACCATGCAGACACTACGACAACGGATGAATGAACACCGCTCGACAATCACCAGGCAAGACTGTTCTCTTCCTGTGGGGGAGCACTTCAGCAATCACGGGCATTCAGCCTTGGATCTTCAGGTAAGCGTTCTCCAAGGCGGCCTTCACGACACACGACAGCGCAGAGTCGCTGAGCAGAAACTGATAGCCAAGTTCCGCACACATGAGGACGGCCTAAACCGGGATGGTGGATTTATGTCACATTATTAGTAACCCCCACAGCTTGCCCCTGGTCTTGCATAATCTCACCAGCTGTTCTGTCTGGAGACAATACACATCTCTTTAACCTGTGTTTAATGTTCCCTCCAACCACATTATCTGTACCTTTTAAGACCTGGCTGGCTGTAGAGATTTGCATTCTAATTAGTATTCTGTAACTTGATTTCTGTGTCTGTGCACTGTTGGAGAACAGAGACCACTCCATCTGACGAAGGAGCAGCACGCTCCGAAAGCTTATGGTATTTGCTACCAAATAAACCTGTTGGACTTTAACCTGGTGTTGTGAGACTTCTTACTGTACTTTCGCTCCTATCCAGAATCATCTTTGCAATCCTTTCCTCTACATCTCTGGAACTTTTCGGAGGCCTATAGAAAACTCCCAACAGGGTGACCTCTCCTTTCCTGTTTCTAACCTCAGCCCATACTACCTCAGTAGACGAGTCCTCATCAAACGTCCTTTCTGCCACCATAATACTGTCCTTGACTAACAATGCCACACCTCTCCCTCCTTTACCACCTTCCCTGATCTTACTGAAACATCTAAACCCCGGAACCTGCAACAACCATTCCTGTCCCTGCTCTATCCATGTCTCCGAAATGGCCACAACATCAAAGTCTCAGGTACCAGTCCATGCTGCAAGTTCACCCACCTTATTCTGGATGCTCCTGGCGTTGAAGTAGACATACTTCAAACCACCTTCCTGCCTGCCGGTACACTCCTGCGACCTTGAAACCTTATTCCTGACCTCACTACTCTCAACCTCCTGTACACTGGAGCTACAATTCAGGTTCCCATCCCCCTGTTGAACTAGTTTAAACCCTCCCGAAGAGCATTAGCAAATCCCCCCCCCCCCCCCCCCCCCCCCCCCGATATTGGTACCCCTCTGGTTCAGGTGTAGACCATCCCGTTTGTAGAGGTCCCACCTACCCCAAAATGAGCCCCAATTATCCAGGTATCTGAATCCCTCCCTCCTGCACCATCCCTGTAGCCACGTGTTCAACTGCTCTCTCTCTCCCTATTCCTCTCCTCGCTAGCACGTGGTATGGGTAACAAACCAGAGATAACAACTCTGTTTGTTCTTGCTCTAAGCTTCCACCCTAACTCCCTGAATTTCTGCCTTACATCCCCATCCCTTTTCCTACCTATGTCTTGGGTGCCTATGTGGACCACGACTTGGGGCTGGTCCCCCTCCCCCTTAAGGATCCCGAAAACACGATCCGAGACATGGCTGGTCCAGTTCAATTTCTGGTCAATGATAACCCCAATATGTTGATGGTGTGAGGATTCAGCGATGGTAATGCCATTGAATGTGAAGGGTAGATAGTTAGGTTCGCTCTTGTTACATAAGAACATAAGAAATAGGAGCAGGAGTAGGCCATCTAGCCCCTCGAGCCTGCCCCGCCATTCAATAAGACCATGGCTGATCTGAAGTGGATCAGTTCCACTTACCCGCTTGATCCCCATAACCCCTAATTCCCTTACCGATCAGGAATCCATCTATCCGTGATTTAAACATAGTCAACGAGGTAGCCTCCACCACTTCAGTGGGCAGAGAATTCCAGAGATTCACACCCTTGGAGAGAAGAAGTTCCTCCTCAACTCTGTCCTAAACTGACCCCCCTTTATTTTGAGGCTGTGCCCTCTAGTTCTAGCTTCCTTTCTAAGTGGAAAGAATCTCTCCACCTCTACCCTATCCAGCCCCTTCATTATCTTATAGGTCTCTATAAGATCCCCCCTCAGCCTTCTAAATTCCAACGAGTACAAACCCAATCTGCTCAGTCTCTCCTCATAATCAACACCCCTCATCTCTGGTATCCTTCCGCAAATAAGGGGACCAATACTGCACACAGTATTCCAGCTGCGGCCTCACCAATGCCCTGTACAGATGCAGCAAGACATCTCTGCTTTTATATTCTATCCCCCTTGCGATATAGGCCAACATCCCATTTGCCTTCTTGATCACCTGTTGCACCTGCAGACTGGGTTTTTGCGCCTCATGCACAAGGACCCCCAGGTCCCTTTGCACAGTAGCATGTTGTAATTTTTTTCCATTTAGATAATAATCCAATTTGCTATTATTTCTTCCAAAGTGAATAACCTCGCATTTGTCAATGCAAATTGTTCAATTTTGTTCAAGATATCAGGAAAATAGTGGTAACATGAAAATATCAGGGAAATCCAAGAACTTGGGATATTGTCTGCTGGTTATATATTTTAAAAGCTGTGGGAAATGTAAATTGCTTATTGCAGGGATAGCTTGGCTATACTAATGGCACTAGTGCTTTTGATATGTTAATGAGCTTGGCAACATTGCAAACAGATGTTTGCCTCAGGCAAGCTGGTAACAATGAAAACAAAACATGAAGGGATTTTAATAAGGTGTTAAAGGTTCAAATGAAGAGACAAGGTGTGAAAAGAGGGTCAAAAAGTGAATGTACTCTGCATTTACACCATAAAGCTAGACTCAAGAAAGTTTGACTTCTGAAGAAGTTAGCTCAGATCAGGGAAGATCAAATGGAAAACTGGATATAAAGAGATCAGTAAACCTTTGCAAGGATGCTGTTTATTATTCCTGGGCCAACCCCAGTAATTGCTGTTTAACTCCCAGCAAGCAGCATCTGTGAAGAAAACCGGTCTTGAACAGCCAGCTGCTTGTTGTAAAGCAATCTCAAACTGCCTGATGTGGTAACTTCCTGGATTTTAAAAATAATTTTAAAAACCTATAAGATGTTGTTGAATTCTTGGGGATAGTTAGCTCTCAAGGTAATGAAGTAAAATTTTTTGGAACTGTGTCAAGTTAGTCATTTTGACAAAGGATGATCCGGACTCAAAACTTCAGCTCTTTTCTCTCCTCACAGATACTGCCAGACCTGCTGAGATTTTCCAGCATTTTCTCTTTTGGTTTCAGATTCCAGCATCCGCAGTAATTTGCTTTTATCTTAAAATTAGTGATATTGTGCATAAGTATTGTCTTAGTTAAATGTACTTCTAGTTTACTTTATTGTTATTTATTTTATTGCTTAATAAACAATCATTTTATCTTAAAATCATCACAAAGCACCTGGGACATCATTCTCTGGATCTCAAACTTGTCCTCACATTATATCAAATTGCAGCATGCAGTTGAGGGCAGTTGTTTCAAGTTCCCCTTCTGGGATTTGGATCAACTCGGCATTTACCATCAGCCATGTCCTTAACAATAGTCATTGCTTGACACTGAAGTGATAAATAGACATTTGTGCCGCACATCAGTCAAGCCTGAATGTTGAGCAGAATAATTGCAGGTCTTGTACAGCAGTATGCCTCAACACCTGAAACAACACTCATCTTTCACATCAAACAAGGAGGATGCAATGTATGCAGGCTTGATAGGCCAATAATTCTCCCACTATTACTGCAACACACCACCCTCACAAACAAGCTGTTCCTTAATATTCAACCATAAAATAATGCACAATGAGGAAAACGGCTACTCTTACTGGGAAAAAAAGCGACTCACTTGTATCATGGAAGGTCACATCATTTCCATCATAAGCATTCTTCACTTTATTCGTCATCGTCCGTAGTACCATTATCTGTCGACGAATCGTCATATCTGGTTTGGTGATATCCACTTTTACATCTGGATTATTAAGCTGGCTGGCTAGTCCATTGCCCATCACAGAAAATACGTACCTAGGAAAAACAGTAAGTAACCTCTTTACACTGAAATCCATGCAGAGACAGGGAGTTTGAAAATAACAGAGATAGGTTGCACTGAGCAGGGGAGTGGTTCAGACAATGCATAAGTATCAGCACACTTTCAAAATCCGAGGATCAAGTAGCACACAAAGAGGCCATTGGGTACATTGCACTTGTGCCGGCTCTTTGTGAGAGTTATCCAGTTCGTTGCACTCCCCTCATGCTGTAATGTTAGAACTGCACTCATAAAGGCAAGTGGAGAGTCAGCAGTGAGGTACTTGGTGCAGAATTCCCAGCCTCTGTACTACTCTTGTCACCACAGTATTTATATCATTGCAATCCTATTATGGACTGTTAACATTTAAAAAAAATCAGAATATCTAACTTTAACCAACAAAACACCGCAAGATTTCAATTTATTTTTAACACAACAAACTTTATTGTAAAGACTTAAACACAACAAGCACTATTAACTTAATGATATGGTTTATATATGAGTTGGGGCATCTTGTTGACATAACTTGACATTAGTAAGGCCACACTTGAAATACTGTGTACAGTTCTGGTCACCCTCTTATATAAAGGATATTATCAAACTAGAAATTGTGCAGAAGAGATTTACTAGGATGCTACCGGGACTTCATGGTTTGAGCTATAAGGAGAAGCTGGATAGACTAGGACTTTTTTCCCTGGAGCATAGGAGGCTTAGGTGTGATCTTATAGAGGTCTATAAAATAATGAGGGGCATAGATCAGTTACATAGTCAACATCTTTTCCCAAGGTAGGGAAATCTAAAACTAGAGGGCATAGGTTTAAGGAGTGGGGAGAGATATAAAAGTGTCGAGAGGGGCAATTTTTTCACACAGAGGGGGTGAGTGTCTGGAACAAGCTGCCAGGGGTAGTAGTAGAGGCGGGTACAATTTTGTCTTTTAAAAAGCATTTAGACAGTTACATGGGTAAGATGGGTATAGAGGGATATGGACCAAACGCGGGGAATCCGGACTAGCTTAGTGGTTAAAAAAAAGGGTGGCATGGACAAGTTGGGCCAAAGGGCCTGTTTCCATGCTGTAAACCTCTATGACTCTAGTGATGGTGATGGTACTTAATTCCTTCTCCGTATTCTTTAGTATTAATGGGATGTTCGAAGTATCTTCCATCAGAAAGTTTGATGCAAAATACCTGTTTAATTCCTCTGCCATTTCTTTGTTCCCCTTAACTATCCCCCCAGATTCATTTTCTAAGGGACCTATGTTCACTTTGACCTCTCTCCTCCTTTTTATATATTTAAAGAAGCTCTTACAGTCATTTTTGACATTTGCAATTTATTTTCTTTCTCTTTATTTTCTTTTTTATCTTCCTTTGCTGGATTCTGAATTGATCCCAGTCTTTGGGGCTATTATTGACTTTTGCCTCCTTATATACTTTTTCTTTCAACTTAATATTCTCCTTAACGTCCTTGGTTAGCCATGGTTTATTTATCCCTCTCTTAGAATCTTTCCTCCTTACTGGAATATATCTTGCTGAGTGTCATGAATTACCTCCTTAAATGCCTGCCACTGCTCGCTTAGCATCTTTGCTGCTAATCTATCCGCCCACTTCACTTTAGCGAACTCTATCCTCATTTCATTGTAATTTCCCTTATTTAAGTTAAACATAATTGTTTCTCACCCATGTTTCTCACTCTCAAACTAAATATTAAATTCTGTCATGTTATGATCACTATTTCTTTTACTCTGGGGTCTTTTACTCTGAGGTCATTTATTAAAACTGCTTAATTACCCATTACCAGATCCAAGAAAGCCTGTTCCCTGGTTGGTTCCATGGCATATTGCTCTAGGAACTTTTCCTTACACACTCATTGTTGAAGCTACCCTTTCCAGCTTGATTAATCCAATCAACATGAAGATTAAAGTCACTCATAATTATTACTCTATTCTTTTTACATGCTCCTATTATTTGCTGATTTATACTCTTTCCTATAGCGTGACTAATATTTCGAGGTCTGCATACCAATGTCTTCTTTCCCTTGTTGTTTTTTTACCTCCAGCCAAATAGATTTTATCATCCGAGCCCAGATTCTCTCTCACAACTGACCTCATTTTATCCTAGTAACAGTGTCATTGAGTCAAGCAGCACAGAAACAGCCCCTTTAGCCCACCATGTCTAGGCCAACCATCAATCACTAATCCCATTTACCAGCACTTAGTCTATAGCCTATTGTGCCTTGGCAATTTAAATGTTCATCCAGTTGCTTCGTAAAAGTTTTTCTTAAATCAGGCGACATGTTCCATATTTCCACCACCCTCTGATTGAAAAACATTTTCTTCAGATCCCCTTTAAACCACTTACTCCTCACCTTAAACCTAGACTCTCTGGTCTTAGATACCTCTGCCATGGGGAGAATCTACCCTATCTATGCCTCACATAATTTTGTATACTTCTATCAGATCCCACTCAGCCTTCTTTGCTCCAGCAAAAACAAACCCAGTCTATCCAGTCTCTCCTCATAGCTGAAACGCAGGAAGAACTGTAACAGAACAATGGTTGATTTTTAAGAAAGAGCTGCTTCAGGTACAGGCTAAGTATAGTCCAACAAAGGTAGGCAACCAAAATAGGGCTTCTTGGATGACAAGGGATGTAGAGAGTATGACAAAATAAAAGGGAGAGTGGGGAGGCGATGGCCTGGTGGTATTATAACTAGATTATTAATCCAGAAACTCAGCTAATGTTCTGGGGACCCCGGGTTCGAATCCTACCACGGCAAATGGTGGAATTTGAATTCAATAAAAATATCTGGATTTAAGAGTCTATTGATGACCACAAAATCATTGTCGATTGTCGGAAGAGCTCATCTGGTTCACTAATGTCCTTGAGGAAAGGAAATCTGCCGTCCTTACCTGGTCTGGCCTACATGTGACTCCAGAGCCACAGCAGTGTGGTTGACTCTCAATTGCCTTCCAAGGACAACTAGGGATGGACAATAAATGCTGGCCAGCCAGCGACATCCATGTCCCATGAATGAATTAAAAAAAAGATATATGGCAGGTGAATTCTTTAAGCAAGAACAGAAAAAATGCAATAGATTGAGGAGAGGTGAAGAAAGAGGGAACATGAAAATAGAATGGTAATCAACATAAAAGGGAACCACAAAACTTTTCTCCTGTGTACTAAGAGATGGAGTGGGTTTTAATAGGGGCAAAGAAGGTGATACATGCTGAGAGATGCAGGACAAGGCTAGCATGTTTATTGTATCGGTGTTTACTAAGGAAGAGGAATCCACTAAAATATCAGTCGAAGCAAAGATAGTAAAAGCAATGGATAAAGTGAAAATTGCATACATAAGTCTAAGCAACTAAAAACAGACAAAGCCCTGGAAGAATATTGAGAAAGTAGGAAGGAGCTCTAACGGGGAATTTGGAGGACTAAAAGGGGCCATGAAACTTCCTTGGCAGCAAGGTTAAGAAGAATCCCAAGGCATTTTATTCATATATTAGGAGCAAGTGGGTAGCCAGGGAAAAAGGAGGCCCACTCTAGGATAAAGGAGGGAGGTTATGCGTGTGGTTGACTCTTAAATTACCTCCGAAATGGCCTAGCGGGCCCCTCAGTTAAAGGACAACTTGGGAAGGGCAACAAATGCTGGCCTTGGCAGCAATGGCAACACCCCATATAGAACATAGAACATAGAAAGCCACAGCACAAACAGGCCCTTCGGCCCACAAGTTGCGCCGATCACATCCCCACCTCTAGGCCTATCTATAGCCCTCAATCCCATTAAATCCCATGTACTCATCCAGAAGTCTCTTAAAAGACCCCAACGAGTTTGCCTCCACCACCACCGACGTCAGCCGATTCCACTCACCCACCACCCTCTGAGTGAAAAACTTACCCCTGACATCCCCCCTGTACCTACCCCCCAGCACCTTAAACCTGTGTCCTCTCGTAGCAACCATTTCAGCCCTTGGAAATAGCCTCTGAGAGTCCACCCTATCCAGACCCCTCAACATCTTGTAAACCTCTATCAGGTCACCTCTCATCCTTCGTCGCTCCAGGGAGAAGAGACCAAGCTCCCTCAACCTATCCTCATAAGGCATGCCCCCCAATCCAGGCAACATCCTTGTAAATCTCCTCTGCACCCTTTCAATGGCTTCAACATCTTTCCTGTAATGAGGTGACCAGAACTGCGCGCAGTACTCCAAGTGGGGTCTAACCAGGGTCCTATAAAGCTGCAGCATTATCTCCCGACTCCTAAACCCCATGAAAGGATAAAGAAAAAAATGTAAGGTTTTGACAGGACGAATGGAGAGACAATGTTCCCTCTTGTGGGAAAGAGCATAACTAGAGGCCATCAATTAGACAGTCACCAAGAAATCCAATAGGGAATTCAGAAGAAACTTCTTTACCCAAAGAGTGACAAAGAAGTGGAACTCACTACCACAGAGTGGTTGAAGTGAAAAGTATAAATGCACTTCATGAAAGCTAAACAAGCATTTGAGGAAGAAGGGAAGAGAATGGATATGATGGTAGATTCAGGTGAGGAAAGATATAAGGTGGCTCAAACGGAGCATAAACACCTGCATGGACTGACTGAGCTGAATGGCCTGTTCCTGTGCTGTGTAATCCTGTGCAAGTGATGTGCAGGATCGTTTAAGCTTACTTTTATTTATTTATAAGTCACAAGTAAGGCTTACATTAACACTGCAATGAAGTTACTGGGAAAGTCCCCTAGTCGCCACAGTCCGGCGCCTGTCCGG
Organism: Mustelus asterias; assembly: GCF_964213995.1. NCBI lineage: Eukaryota > Metazoa > Chordata > Chondrichthyes > Carcharhiniformes > Triakidae > Mustelus > Mustelus asterias. The sequence continues at coordinate 152,835,759 of NC_135804.1, read as the reverse complement.
GTCAACACACCTAACCAGCAAGTCTTTCAGACTGTGGGAGGAAACCAGAGCACCTGGAGGAAACCCACGCAGACACGAGGAGAACGTGCAAACTCCACACAGACAGTGACCCAAGCCAGGAATTGAATCCGGGTCCCTGGCGCTGTGAAGCAGCAGTGCTAACCACTGTGCTACCGTGCCGCCTGGTAAAGTTGATTTATTAGTCACAAGCAAGGCTTGCACAAACACTAAATGAAATTACTGTGAAATTCCCCTAGTCGCCACACTCTGGCACCTGTTCGGGTCCACTGAGGGAGAATTTAGCATGGCCAATGCACCTAACCAGCATGTCTTTCAGACTGTGGGAGGAATCCGGACCACCCGGAGGAAACCCACGCAGATACGGGAGAACATGCAAACTCCACACAGACAGTGACCCAAGCCGGGAATCGAACCCACTTCCCTGGCGCTGCGAGGCAGCAGTGCTAACCACTGTGCCACCGTCACGACCCCCCCCCCCCGCTTTATAGTGCAAGAAGATGGGGTTGAGGTAAAGGATTATCGATGATCTATGATAACAGAAGCCAAAGGGTGGTTGTAGGGAGTTATTTTTCAAACTGGAGACCTGTGACCAATGGTGTGCCTCAGGGATCAGTGCTGGGTCCACTGTTATTTGTCATTTATATTAATGATTTGGATGAGAATATGGGAGGCATGGTTAGTAAGTTTGCAGATGATACCAAGATTGGTGGCATAGTGGACAGTGAAGAAGGTTATCTTGGATTGCAACGAGATATTGATCAATTGGGCCAAAGGGTTGACAAATGGCAGATAGAGTTTAATTTAGATAAATGCAAGGTGATGCATTTTGGTAGACTGAACCAGGACTTATTCAGTTAATAGTAGGGTGTTGGGGAGAGTTACAGAACAAAGAGATCTAGGGGTACAGGTTCATAGCTCCTTGGAGGTGGAGTCACAGGTGGACAGAGTGCTGAAGAAGGCATTCGGCATGCTTGGTTTCATTGGTCAGAACATTAAATACAGGAGTTGGGACGTCTTGTTGAAGTTGTACAAGACATTGGTAAGGCCACACTTGGAATACTGTGTACAGTTCTGGTCACCCTATTATAGAAAGGATATTATTAAACTAGAAAGCGTGCAGAAGAGATTTACGAGGATGCGACCGGGACTTGATGGTTTGAGTTATAAGGAGAGGCTGGATAGACTGGGACTTTTTTCTCTGGAGCGTAGGAGGCTGAGGGGTGATCTTATAGAGGTCTATAAAATAATGAGGGGCACAGATAAGCTAGATAGTCAATATCTTTTCCCAAAGGTAGGGGAGTCGAAAACTAGAGGGCATAGGTTAAGGTGAGAGGGAAGAGATACAAAAGTGTCCAGAGGGGCAATTTTTTCACATAGAGGGTGGTGAGTGTCTGGAACAAGCTGCCAGAGGTAGTAGTAGAGGCAGGTACAATTTTGTCTTTTAAAAAGCGTTTAGACAGTTACATGGGTAAGGTGGGTATAGAGGGATATGGGCCAAATGCGGGCAATTGGGACTAGCTTAGTGGTTTAAAGAAAAAAGAGCGGCATGGACAAGTTGGGCCAAAGGACCTGTTTCCATGCTGTGAACCTCTATGACTCTATGGTGGAGCAGGCTTGAAGGCCCAAAATGCCTTGCTCCCATTTCCTATCTTCAAACGTGTGGTGGAGTATGATATAGGTAGAATGAGTAATTGTTTTGAGGGACAGAACCTGAGTATTGATGAAAATAGTGGCATTTTGTGAAGCTTTTTGTCTTACACTCATCGGAACAACTCGTAAGAATGCCAAGATGAAGGAAAAATCAAATTTATATTGCATGGGAAGAGAGTGCCAACTGATTGGCAAGTGAATTATGGTTGTTAGAGAGATTGCCATGAAGAATGCACCAGCTGATGGTAACAGATAGTTAACTGCCAAACACTGCTTGAAATTTAGAATGTCAAGATGCCGGCGTTGGACTGGGGTAAACACAGTAAGAAGTCTAACAACACCAGGTTAAAGTCCAACAGGTTTATTTGGTAGCAAAAGCCACCAGCTTTCGGAACAGGCTGTCCCGTCGTCAGGTGGGTGGGAGTTCTGATTACAAACAGGGCACAAAGACACAAACTCAATTTACATGAATAATGATTGGAATGTGAGTCTTTACAGCTAATCAAGTCTTAAAGCTACAGACAATGTGAGTGGAGGGAGCATTAAGCACAGGTTAAAGAGATGTGAATTGTCTCCAGACAGGAAAATATAAGAACAGGATATGGTGCTCGACTCATCGATTGACAGTTCCGACGCGCCACAGCGAAAAACCGCACCAACCTCCTCAGAAGACAAACACAGTGGACAGAGTACCCTTCGTCGTCCAGTACTTCCCCGGAGCGGAGAAGCTACGACATCTCCTCCGGAGCCTTCAACATGTCATTGATGAAGACGAACATCTCGCCAAGGCCATCCCCACACCCCCACTTCTTGCCTTCAAACAACCGCACAACCTCAAACAGACCATCGTCCCCGCAGCAAACTACCCAGCCTTCAGGAGAACAGTGACCACGGCACCACACAACCCTGCCACAGCAACCTCTGCAACACGTGCCGGATCATCGACACGGATGCCATCATCTCACGCGAAAACACCATCCACCAGGTACATGGTACATACTCTTGCAACTCGGCCAACGTTGTCTACCTGTTATGCTGCAGGAAAGGATGTCCCGAGCCATGGTACACTGGGGAAACCATGCAGACGCTACGACAATGGATGAATGAACATCGCTCAACAATCACCAGGCAAGACTGTTCTCTTCCTGTTGGGGAGCACTTCAGCGGTCACGGGCATTCAGCCTCTGATCTCCGGGTAAGCGTTCTCCAAGGCGGCCTTCACGACACACGACAGCGCAGAGTCGCTGAGCAGAGACTGATAGCCAAGTTCCGCACACGAGGACGGCCTCAACCGGGATATTGGGTTCATGTCACACTATCTGTAACCCCCACAACCTGCCTGGATGTGCAAAATCTCACTAGCTGTCCTGTCTGGAGACAATACACATCTCTTTAACCTGTGCTTAATGCTCCCTCCACTCACATTGTCGGTACCTTTAAGACTTGATTAGCTGTAAAGACTCACATTCCAATCATTATTCATGTAAATTGAGTTTGTGTCTTCGTGCCCTTTTGTAATCAGAACTCCCACCCACCTGACGAAGGGGCAGCGCTCCGAAAGCTAGTGGCTTTTGCTACCAAATAAACCTGTTGGACTTTAACCTGGTGTTGTTAGACTTCTTACTGAAATTTAGAAGGCAGCTTAACTCTGCTCAGGTAGGGTATTGCCCTGAGGAAAGAACAAGCGAACGCTTAAACAAAATAAGTGACAGCTATTCACTGGTTCACTTCTCAGGGCAATGCCTTAACTGATCTTGATTTATTCTAACTTTTATCAGATGAATTAGTTGAACATTGTGTTGGGAAAAAAAAGTATAAACTGTTGCAAAATTACGCTGATTTGCCTCAATTCTCACCTGCTTTTGGTACTTCCGTTCCAACACTCATTCTGCTCAGCCACATCTGTTGAACTGTTATCACTGCACAAGCTGTATGGGAGGGTCGACCAAAACTTCTTTGCCTTCTTAAGTTTTTCTTTTACATCCATCACCTAAATTATGAATAAGTTCCGATATTAAAAGATTGACCATTGGGAACTCTGGTTTTATACAAACTAATTGAATAAAATGGAACACATACAGTTACAGAGGGACATGTCTATGGCACAGAGACAGGCCCTTTGGCCCAAACTGCTCCATGCCAAACAAAATGCCCATCTAAGCTAACCCCATTTGCCTGCATTTGGCCCATATCCCGCTAAACCTTCCCTATCCGTGTATCTGTCCAAATGCCTTTTAAATGCTTGATTTGATTTGATTTATTATTGTCACATGTATTAGTATATAGTAATAAGTATTGTTTCTTGCGTGCTACATTGACAAAGCATACCGTTCATAGAGAAGGAAACAAGACAGTGCAGAATGTAGCATTACAGTCATAACTTTTACAGTCATACAGACATGTTGTCAATGTCCCTGCCTCAACCACTTCCTCCGGCAGCTCATTCCACCTACGTACCACCCTCTGTGTAAAACGTTGCTCCTCAGGTTCCCATGAATTATTTCCCCTTGTAACCTAAACCGATACCATCTAGCTCTCAATTCCCCAACCCTGGGAAAAAAACTGAGTGCATTCACCCTATCCATGCCTCTCATGATCTTATACACCTCTATAAGATCACCCCTCAGTCTCCTACTCTCCAAAGTAAAAAGTACTAGCCTATCCAATCTCTCCCTATAACTCAGTCCCTTGAGCCCTGGCAACATGCTTGTAAATCTCTTATGTACTCTCTCCAGTTTAATAACATCTTTCCTATAGCAAGGTGACCAAAACTGAACACATATGAATAGGATAGTTAAGCAGGCATATGGGACCCTTGCTTTTATCAGTCATGGCATAGAGTATAAGAGTGAGGAGATAATGTTGGAGAAGGGAAGTGCTCAGGCTGAGGGTCTGAGATGTGTCTATTTTAATGCCAGGAGTGTAGCGAATAAAGTGGATGAGCTTAGAGCGTGGATTGCTGCTTCGAATTGTGATGTGGTGGCCATTACGGAGACTTGGATGTCTCAGGGACAGGACTGGGTGCTTCAGGTGCCGGGTTTTAGATGTTTCAGGAAGGACAGGGAGGGAGGCAAGAGAGGGGGGGGAGTGGCACTGTTGATCAGGGATAGTGTCACGGCTGTAGAGAAGGTGGACGCCGTGGAGGGATTGACTACGGAGTCTCTGTGGGTGGAGGTTAGGAACAGGAAGGGGTCGGTAACGTTGCTGGGTGTTTTCTATAGGCCGCCCAATAGTAACAGAGATGTTGAGGAGCAGATGGGGAAACAGATCCTGGAGAGATGTAGGAATAACAGAGTTGTCGTGATGGGAGATTTTAATTTCCCAAACATAGATTGGAATATCCCTAGGGCTAGGGGTTTGGATGGAGAGGAGTTTGTTAGGTGTGTCCAGGAGAGTTTCCTGACACAGTATGTGGATAAGCCTACTAGAGGAGAGGCTGTACTTGATCTGGTGCTGGCTAATGAACCTGGACAGGTGGAGGATCTCTCGGTGGGTGAGCATCTTGGGGATAGCGATCATAATTCTATCTCCTTCACGATAGCATTGGAAAGAGATAGGATCAGGCAGGCTAGGAAAGTGTTTCTCTGGAGTAGTCTGCAGGAAGACTTAGACAGGTTGCAAAGTTGGGCCGAGAGGTGGCGGATGGAGTTTAATGCGGAGAAGTGTGAGGTAATTCACTTTGGTAGGAATAACAGTTGTGTTGAGTATAGGGCTAACGGGAGGACTTTGAATAGTGTGGAGGAGCAGAGGGATCTAGGTGTATGTGAGCATAGATCCCTGAAAGTTGGGAATCAAGTAGATAAGGTTGTTAAGAAGGCATATGGTGTCTTGGCGTTTATTGGTAGGGGGATTGAATTTAGGAGTCGTAGCGTTATGTTGCAACTGTACACAACTCTGGTGCGGCCGCACTTGGAGTACTGTGTGCAGTTCTGGTCCCCACATTACAGGAAGGATGTGGAGGCTTTGGAGAGGGTGCAGAGGAGGTTTACCAGGATGTTGCCTGGTATGGAGGGGAGATCCTATGAGGAGAGGCTGAGGGATTTGGGATTGTTTTCGCTGGAAAGGCGGCGGCTAAGAGGGGATCTTATTGAAACATATAAGATGATTAGAGGTTTAGATAGGGTGGATAGTGATAGCCTTTTTCCTCTGATGGAGAAATCCAGCACGAGGGGGCATGGCTTTAAATTGAGGGGGGGTAGTTATAGAACCGATGTCAGGGGTAGGTTCTTTACCCAGAGGGTGGTGAGGGATTGGAATGCCCTGCCAGCATCAGTAGTAAATGCGCCTAGTTTGGGGGCGTTTAAGAGATCCGTAGATAGGTTCATGGACGAAAAGAAATTGGTTTAGGTTGGAGGGTCACAGTTTTTTTTTTAACTGGTCGGTGCAACATCGTGGGCCGAAGGGCCTGTTCTGCGCTGTAATGTTCTATGTTCTATGTTCTAAAGGGAAATACAGTGTCATCAGGGAGGAAATTAGACGGGTAAATTGGAAGGAGGCATTCTTGGGGAAAAGTACCGAAGGAAAGTGGAGGATTTTCAAGGAATGTTTGTCTGGAGCTCTGCATGACAACGTTCCGATGAGACAGGGGGGTGTTGGTAGGGTACGGGAACCGTGGTGCACGAAGGTTGTGATGAACCTGGTGAATAAGAAAAGAGAGGCGTACAGAAGGTTCAGAGAGCTAGGAGGTGTTAAGGATTTAGAGGAGTATACGGGATGTAGGAAGGAGCTTAAGAAGGAAATTAGGAGAGCGAGAAGGGGTCATGAGAAGGCCTTGGCGGGTAAGATTAAGGAGAATCCCAAGGCTTTCTACAAATATGTCAAGAGTAAAAGGATGAGATGTGAAGGCATAGGACCCTTAAAAGGTGAAGGGGGAAAAGTTTGTGCGAAACCGTTAGAACTAGCGGAGGTGCTTAATGAATACTTTACCTCGGTATTCACGGTGGAAAGGGATCTGGGTGGTTGTACTGCTGGTTTGCGGTGGACAGAAAGGATCGAGCATGTGGACATAAAGAAAGAGGATGTGTTGGAACTATTGAATGGCATCAAGGTTGGTAAGTCGCCGGGACCGGATGGGATGTACCCCAGGTTACTGTGGGAGGCGAGGGAGGAGATTGCGGAGCCTTTGGCGATGATCTTTGCATCGTCGATGGAGACGGGAGAGGTTCCGGAGGATTGGAGGATTGCAGATGTGGTCCCTATATTCAAGAAAGGGAACAGGGACAGCCCGGGAAATTACCGACCGGTGAGTCTAACCTCAGTGGTTGGTAAGTTGATGGAGAGGATCCTGAGAGACAGGATTTATGATCATCTAGAGAAGTTTAGTATGATCAAAAGTAGTCAGCACGGCTTTGTCAAGGGCAGGTCGTGCCTTACGAGCCTGGTTGAGTTCTTTGAAAATGTGACCAAACACATTGACGAAGGAAGAGCGGTGGATGTGGTCTATATGGACTTCAGCAAGGCGTTCGATAAGGTCCCCCATGCAAGACTTCTTGAGAAAGTGAGAGGGCATGGGATCCAAGGGGCTGTTGCCTTGTGGATCCAGAACTGGCTTGCCTGCAGAAGGCAGAGAGTGGCTGTGGAGGGGTCTTTCTCTGCATGGAGGTCAGTGACCAGTGGAGTGCCCCAGGGATCTGTTCTGGGACCCTTGCTGTTTGTCATTTTCATAAATGACCTGGATGAGGAAGTGGAGGGATGGGTTGGTAAGTTTGCTGACGACACCAAGGTAGGTGGTGTTGTGGATAGTTTGGAGGGATGTCAGAAGTTGCAGCGAGACATAGATAGAATGCAAGACTGGGCGGAGAAGTGGCAGATGGACTTCAACCCGGATAAGTGTGTAGTGATCCATTTTGGCAGATCCAATGGGATGAAGCAGCAGTATAATATGAAGGGTACCATTCTTAGCAGTGTAGAGGATCAGAAGGACCTTGGGGTCCAGGTCCATAGGACTCTTAAATCGGCCTCGCAGGTGGAGGATGCGGTCAAGAAGGCGTACGGCGTACTAGCCTTCATTAATCGAGGGATTGAGTTTAGGAGTCGGGAGATAATGCTGCAGCTTTATAGGACCCTGGTTAGACCCCACTTGGAGTACTGCGCGCAGTTCTGGTCACCTCATTACAGGAAAGATGTTGAAGCCATTGAAAGGGTGCAGAGGAGATTTACAAGGATGTTGCCTGGATTGGGGGGCATGCCTTATGAGGATAGGTTGAGGGAGCTTGGTCTCTTCTCCCTGGAGAGACGAAGGATGAGAGGTGACCTGATAGAGGTTTACAAGATGTTGAGAGGTCTGGATGGGGTAGACTCTCAGAGGCTATTTCCAAGGGCTGAAATGGTTGCTACGAGAGGACACAGGTTTAAGGTGCTGGGGGGTAGGTACAGAGGTGATGTCAGGGGTAAGTTTTTCACTCAGAGGGTGGTGGGTGAGTGGAATCGGCTGACGTCGGTGGTGGTGGAGGCAAACTCGTTGGGGTCTTTTAAGAGACTTCTGGATGAGTACATGGGATTTAAAGGGATTGAGGGCTATAGATAGGCCTAGAGGTAGGGATATGATCAGCGCAACTTGTGGGCCGAAGGGCCTGTTTGTGCTGTGGCTTTCTATGTTCTATGTTCTATATAGAGTGTTGGTTGGGCCACAGCTAGAGTATTGTGTGCAGTTCTGGTCACCTCACTATAGGAAGGATGAGATAGCATTAGAGGGGGTACAAAGGGGATTCACCAGGATGTTGCCTGGGATGGAGCATTTGAACTATAAGGAGAGACTGGATAGGAACAAAGAACAAAGAAAATTACAGCACAGGAACAGGCCCTTCGGCCCTCCAAGCCTGCACCGACCATGCTGTCTGTCTGAACTTAAACCCCTACCCTTCCGGGGACCATATCCCTCCATTCCCATCTCATTCATGTATTTCTCAAGACGCCCCTTAAAAGTCACTATCGTATCTACTTCCGCTACCTTCCCCGGCAGCGAGTTCCAGGCATCCATCACCCTCTGTGTAAAACACGTGCCTCGTACATCTCCTTTAAACCTTGCCCCTCGCATCTTAAACCTAAGCCCCCTAGTTTTTTTTTTCCTTTGAAAAGCAGGCCGCTCTATCCAGCGGGCAGCATTGTGAGCAGGCGGCGGAGTGAGAGGGAGCAGAGTGAAGGCTGAAGAGCTTTGGCTCAACGGGCTTAGGCAGAAACATGCGAGGCAGGGTAGGTTTAGAACATAGAACATAGAAAAAATACAGCACAAACAGGCCCTTCGGCCCACAAGTTGTGCCGGTCATGTCCCTACCTACCTAGGCTCATATATAGGCTTACCTACAACCCTCAATCCTATTAAGTCCCATGTACTCATCCAGAAGTCTCTTAAAAGACCCTATCGAGTTTGCCTCCACCACCATTGACGGCAGCCGATTCCACTCACCCACCACCCTCTGAGTGAAAAGTTAGTTCTTAGTTTAGTTCTTAGTTTTTCCTGTGTTATTTGCAGAAAGCGGGAATTATGAGTGTGAGGCCAGTTTGTTGTTCTCGGTGTCGGATGTGGGAGGTCTTGGAGTCTCCTAGCCTCCCGGATGTCCATATCTGCGCCAGGTGCGTTGAGCTGCAGCTCCTAAGGGACCGTGTTAGGGAACTGGAGCTACAGCTCGATGGCCTTCGTCTGGTCAGGGAGAATGAGGAGATGATAGAGAGGAGTTACAGGCAGGTGGTCACACCGGGGCCACGGGAGGCAGACAAGTGGGTCACAGTTAGGAAGGGGAAAGGTCAGGTACTAGAGAGTACCCCAGTGGCTGTGCCCCTTAACAATAAGTACTCCTGTTTGAGTGCTGTTGGGGGGGGGGGGGGCACAGAGTCCGGCCCTGTAGCTCAGAAGGGTAGGGAAAGGAGGAGGAAGGCAGTAGTGATAGGGGACTCTATAGTGAGGGGGTCGGACAGGCGATTCTGTGGACGCGGTCAAGAAACTCGGATGGTAGTTTGCCTCCCTAGTGCCAGGATCCGGGATGTTTCTGATCGCGTCCAAGATATCCTGAAGTGGGAGGGAGAAGAGCCAGAGGTCGTGGTACATATTGGTACCAATGACATAGGTAGGAAAAGGGAAGAGGTCCTGAAAGGAGAATATAGGGAGTTGGGAAGGGAGTTGAGGAGAAGGACCGCAAAGGTAGTAATCTCGGGATTGCTGCCTGTGCCACACGACAGTGAGAGTAGGAATGGAATGAGGTGGAGGATAAATGCGTAGCTGAGGGATTGGGGCAGGGGGCAGGGATTCAGGTTTCTGGATCATTGGGACCTCTTTTGGGGCAGGTGTGACCTGTACAATAAGGACGGGTTGCACTTGAATCCCAGGGGGACCATTATCCTGGCGGGGAGGTTTGCTAAGGCTACTGGGGAGAGTTTAAACTAGAATGGTTGGGGGGTGGGAATCAAATTGAAGTGACTGGGAGAGAGGAGGTTAGCTCACAAATAGAGAAAGCTTGTCGACAGTGTGAGAGGGAGGATAGGCAGGTGATAGAGAAGGGGAGCGCTCAGACCGAAGGTTTGAGATGTGTCTATTTTAACGCAAGGAGTGTTGTGAACAAAGTGGATGAGCTTAGAGCATGGATCACTATTTGGAAATATGACGTGGTGGCCATTACAGAGACTTGGATGACTCGGGGACAAGACTGGTTACTTCAAGTGCCGGTTTCAGATGTTTCAGAAGGGACAGGGAGGGAGGCAAAAGAGGTGGGGGAGTGGCACTGTTGATCAGAGACAGCGTCACATAGAACATAGAACATAGAACATTACAGTGCAGAACAGGCCCTTCGGCCCACGATGTTGCACCGACCAGTTAAAAAAAAAACTGTGACCCTCCAACCTAAACCAATTTCTTTTCGTCCATGAACCTATCTACGGATCTCTTAAACGCCCCCAAACTAGGCGCATTTACTACTGATGCTGGCAGGGCATTCCAATCCCTCACCACCCTCTGGGTAAAGAACCTACCCCTGACATCGGTTCTATAACTACCCCCCCTCAATTTAAAGCCATGCCCCCTCGTGCTGGATTTCTCCATCAGAGGAAAAAGGCTATCACTATCCACCCTATCTAAACCTCTAATCATCTTATATGTTTCAATAAGATCCCCTCTTAGCCGCCGCCTTTCCAGCGAAAACAATCCCAAATCCCTCAGCCTCTCCTCATAGGATCTCCCCTCCATACCAGGCAACATCCTGGTAAACCTCCTCTGCACCCTCTCCAAAGCCTCCACATCCTTCCTGTAATGTAGGGACCAGAACTGCACACAGTACTCCAAGTGCGGCCGCACCAGAGTTGTGTACAGTTGCAACATAACGCTACGACTCCTAAATTCAATCCCCCTACCAATAAACGCCAAGACACCATATGCCTTCTTAACAACCTTATCTACTTGATTCCCAACTTTCAGGGATCTATGCACACATACACCTAGATCCCTCTGCTCCTCCACACTATTCAAAGTCCTCCCGTTAGCCCTATACTCAACACATCTGTTATTCCTACCAAAGTGAATTACCTCACACTTCTCCGCATTAAACTCCATCCGCCACCTCTCGGCCCAACTTTGCAACCTGTCTAAGTCTTCCTGCAAACTACGACACCCTTCCTCACTGTCTACCACACCACCGACTTTGGTGTCATCAGCAAATTTGCTAATCCACCCAACTATACCCTCATCCAGATCATTAATAAATATTACAAACAGCAGTGGCCCCAAAACAGATCCCTGAGGTACACCACTTGTAACCGCACTCCATGATGAATATTTACTATCAACCACCACCCTCTGTTTCCTATCCGCTAGCCAATTCCTGATCCAATTTCCTAGATCACCCCCAATCCCATACATCTGCATTTTCTGCAGAAGCCTACCATGGTGAACCTTATCAAACGCCTTACTAAAATCCATATATACCACGTCCACTGCCTTGCCCCCATCCACCTCCTTGGTCACTTTCTCAAAAAACTCAATAAGGTTAGTAAGGCACGACCTACCTGCCACAAAACCATGCTGACTATCACCTATCAATTCATTACTCTCCAAATAACTATAAATCCTATCCCTTATAATTTTTTCCAACATCTTGCCGACAACAGAAGTGAGACTCACCGGTCTATAATTCCCGGGGAAGTCTCTGTTCCCCTTCTTAAACAATGGGACAACATTCGCTAACCTCCAATCTTCTGGTACTATACCAGAGGCCAACGACGACCTGAAGATCAGAGCCAGAGGCTCTGCAATCACTTCTCTTGCCTCCCAGAGAATCCTTGGATAAATCCCATCCGGACCAGGGGATTTATCTATTTTCAGACCCTCCAGAATATCCTGCACATCCTCCTTATCAACTGTAATACTGTCTATTCTACTCCCTTGCAACCCAGTGTCCTCCTCAGCTATATTCATGCCCCCTTGCGTGAACACCGAAGAGAAATATTGGTTCAATGCTTCACCAATCTCCTCCGGTTCCACACATAACTTCCCTCTGCCATCTATAACTGGCCCTAAACTTGCCCTAACCAACCTTCTGTTCTTGACATACCTATAGAACGCCTTAGGATTCTCTTTAACCCTATCCGCCAAAGTCTTCTCATGTCCCCTTTTAGCCCTTCTAAGCTCGCTCTTCAACTCCCTCTTAGCCAATCTAAAGCTTTCTAGTGCACTACCCGAGTGCTCACGTCTCATCCGAACATAAGCCTCCTTTTTCTTTTTAACCAACAAAGAAACTTTTTTGGTGCACCACGGTTCCCTAGCCCTACCAATTCCTCCTTGCCTGACAGGGACATACCTATCACAGACTCGCAGTAGCTGCTCCTTGAAAAAACTCCACATGTCGGACGTTCCCAGTCCCTGTAATCTCCTAGTCCAACCTATGTTTCCTAATTCTCTCCTAATAGCCTCATAATTACCCTTCCCCCAGCTAAAACCACTGGCCCGAGGTTCATGCCTATCCCTTTCCATCACTAAGGTGAACGTAACCGAATTGTGGTCACTATCACCAAAATGCACACCAACTTCCAAGTCTAGCACCTGGTCTGGCTCATTTCCCAGCACCAGATCCAATATAGCCTCACCTCTAGTTGGCCTGTCTACATACTGAGTCAAAAAACCTTCCTGCACGCTTTGAACAAAAACTGACCCCTCGTGTGACTGTCTGTCGTGTGTCGTGCAGAGTCGCTGAGCAGAAACTGATAGCCAAGTTCCGCACACATGAGGACAGCCTAAACCGGGATGGTGGATTTATGTCACATTATCAGTAACCCCCACAGCTTGCCCCTGGTCTTGCATAATCTCACCAGCTGTTCTGTCTGGAGACAATACACATCTCTTTAACCTGTGTTTAATGTTCCCTCCAACCACATTATCTGTACCTTTTAAGACCTGGCTGGCTGTAGAGATTTGCATTCTAATTAGTATTCTGGAACTTGATTTCTGTGTCTGTGAACTGTTGGAGAACAGAGACCACTCCATCTGACGAAGGAGCAGCGCTCCGAAAGCTTATGGTATTTACTACCAAATAAACCTGTTGGACTTTAACCTGGTGTTGTGAGACTTCTTACTGTGCTTACCCCAGTCCAACGCCGGCATCTCCACAAGGTGTAATAATAACAGAGTTGTCATGATGGGAGATTTTAATTTCCCAAATATTGATTGGAATCACCCTAGAGTAAGGGATGTAGATGGGGAGGAGTTTGTTAGGTGTGTTCAGGAGGGTTTCTTGACACAGTATGTAGATAAGCCTACAAGAGGAGAGGCTGTACTTGATTTGGTATTGGGAAATGAACCTGGGCAGGTGTCAGATCTCTCAGTGGGAGAGCATTTTGGAGATAGTGATCATTATTCTATCTCCTTTACAATAGCATTGGAGAGAGATAGGATCAGACAAGTTAGAAAAGTGTTTAATTGGAGTAAGGGGAATTATGAGGCTATCAGGCAGGAAATTGGAAGCTTAAATTGGAAAGAGGTTTATTCAGGGAAATGTACGGAGGAAATGTGGCAAATTTTCAGGGAATATTTGTCTGGAGTTCTGCATAGCAACGTTCCAATGAGGCAGGGAAGTTATGGTAGGTTACAGGAACTGTGGTGTACAAAGGCTGTAATGAATCTAGTCAAGAAGAAAAGAAAAGCTTACAAAAGGTTCAGGGAGCTAGGTAATGTTAGAGGTCTTGAAGAGTATACAGCTAATAGGAAGGATCTTAAGAAGGAAATTAGGAGAGCCAGAAAGGGTCATGAGAAGGCCTTGGCAGGCAGGATTAAGGAAAACCCCAAGGCATTCTACAAGTATGTGAAGAGCAAGAGGATAAGACGTGAAAGAATAGGACCTATCAAGTGTGATGTTGGGAAAGTTTGTATGGAACCGGAAGAAATAGCAGAGGTACTTAATGAATACTTTACTTCAGTATTCACTATGGAAAAGGATCTTGGTGGTTGTAGTGCAGACTTGCAGCGGACTGAAAAACTTGAGCATGTAGATATTAAGAAAGAGGATGTGTTGGAGCTTTTGAAAAGCATCAAGTTAGATAAGTCGCCGGGACCGGATGACATGTACTCCAGGCTACTGTGGGAGGCGACGGAGGAGATTGCTGAGCCTCTGGCGATGATCTTTGCATCATCAATGGAGACGGGAGAGGTTCCGGAGGATTGGAGGATTGCGGATGTTGTTCCTTTATTCAAGAAAGGGAGTAGAGATAGCCCTGGAAATTATAGACCAGTGAGTCTAACCTCAGTGGTTGGTAAGTTGATGGAGAAGATCCTGAGAGGCAGGATTTATGAACATTTGGAGAGGTATAATATGATTAAGAATAGTCAGCATGGCTTTGTCAAAGACAGATCATGCCTTACGAGCCTGGTTGAATTTCTTGAGGATGTGACTAAACACATTGATGAAGGAAGTGCAGTAGATGTAGTATATATGGACTTCAGCAAGGCATTTGATAAGGTGCCCCATGCAAGGCTTATTGAGAAAGTGAGGGGGCATGGGATCCAAGGGGACATTGCTTTGTGGATCCAGAACTGGCTTGCCCACAGAAGGCAAAGAGTGGTTATAGATGGGTCATATTCTGCATGGAGGTCGGTCACCAGTGGAGTGCCCCAGGGATCTGTTCTGGGACCCTTACTCTTTGTGATTTTTATAAATGACCTGGATGAGAAAGTGGAGGGCCGGGTTGGTAAGTTTGCTGATGACACAAAGGTTGGAGGTGTTGTGGATAGTGTGGAGGGATGTCAGAAGTTGCAGCGAGACATTGATAGGATGCAAGACTGGGCAGAGAAGTGGCAGATGGAGTTCAACCCAGATAAGTGTGAGGTGGTTCATTTTGGCAGGTCAAATAGGATGGCGGAATATAATATTAATGGTAGGACTCTTGGCAGAGTGGAAGATCAGAAGGATCTTGGGGTCCGAGTTCATAGGGCGCTCAAAGCAGCTGTGCAGGTTGAGGCTGTGGTTAAGAAGGCATATGGTGTACTGGCCTTCATCAATCGAGGGATTGAGTTTAGGAGTCGTGAGATAATGTTGCAGCTATATAGGACCCTGGTCAGACCCCACTTGGAGTACTGTGCTCAGTTCTGGTCGCCTCATTACAGGAAGGATGTGGAAGCCATAGAAAGGGTGCAGAGGAGATTTACAAGGATATTGCCTGGGTTGGGGGGCATGCCTTATGAGGATAGGTTGAGTGAGCTCGGCCTTTTCTCCTTGGAGAGACGAAGGATGAGGGGTGACCTGATAGAGGTGTATAAGATGTTGAGAGGTATTGATCGAGTGGACAGTCAGAGGCTTTTTCCCAGGGCTGAAATGGTTGCCACAAAAGGACACAGGTTTAAGGTGCTGGGGAGTAGGTACAGAGGAGATGTCAGGGGTAGGTTTTTCAGTCAGAGGGTGGTGGGTGCGTGGAATGGGCTGCCAGCAACGGTGGTGGAGGCGGATTCGATAGGGTCTTTTAAGAGACTTTTAGATAAGTACATGGAACTTAGTAAGATAGAGGGTTATAGGTAAGCCTAGTAATCGCTAAGGTAGGGACATGTTCGGCACAACTTTGTGGGCTGAAGGGCCTGTACTGTGCTGTAGTTTTTCTATGTTTCTAATAATTGACTTTTTCACCCTGGGAAAAGTTTCTGACTATCCACTCTGTCCATGCCCCTCATAATCTTGTAAATTTCTATCAGGGCGCCTCTAAACCTTCGTCGTTCCAGTGAGAAAAAACTAAGTTTCTCCAACCTCTCCTCACAGCTAATGCCCTCCATCCTGGTAAATCTTTTCTGTGCCCTCTCCAAAGCCTCCACATCCTTCTGGATGTGGAGGCTTGGACTGTTTCCTCTCAAGCAGGGAAGGCTAAGGGAGGACATGATTGAGGTGTATAAGAATATGAGGGGTATGGACAAGGTGAATAGGAAGCAGCTGTTCCCCTTGGTTGAGGGGTCAATCACGAGGGAGCAAAGTTTTAGAGTATGCGGAAGGAGATTCAGGGGTACTTTAAGGAAACATGGTGAGAATCTGGAATGCACTGCCTGGGTAGTGGAGGCCAGAACCCTTACAACCTTTAAAAAGTATTTGGATGAGCACTTGAAGCATCGTAACATTCAAGGATATGGAACAACTGCTGGAAAATGGGATTAGTGTGACTTTAGTGGTAGCTAATGTGGGTGCAAACTCGATGGGCAAAAGGGCCTTTTCTGCACAGTGTGACAATTACTATGACAGATTGAGTATGGAGACAAACAGTGAGGTTGAATACACTAGAATCAAGGGAATACAGAAAAGCTAACAATACACAATGTAAAGTAACCTTTTATGTACAGCTGCTATACCAAAGGAACCTTCTCTGTATATTGATGGCTATTATTTATCAACGGATTAATGCATGGAGTTTAACCAAATAAAAATGGCTCCTTTAATCTTCGTTAAGTAAATGGAAGAAAAGTTGGACT
The DNA here is from genome assembly GCF_964213995.1 of Mustelus asterias. Taxonomy (NCBI): domain Eukaryota; kingdom Metazoa; phylum Chordata; class Chondrichthyes; order Carcharhiniformes; family Triakidae; genus Mustelus; species Mustelus asterias. Next base: position 152,819,171 of record NC_135804.1, on the reverse strand, counting down.
GGGAAGCAGGGGCTTGGAAGGCAGTGCACGTGAAGTATACATTCCTGGGAAGAACTTTCAGCGCAGGAATTCTTCAGTCTGCCAAGTACTCAGAAGAAATTAAAGTTGGCAGACTAAGATTTAAAGCACTTAATGAGGTTTGGTACTCTGTGGGGGGGTTTAGTGTCGGATGAACGAATAATGCAATGAGGTACAAGAGGTTAGAGTGCAGGACCAGTCAGCATTCCCCCAAGGAAGGGTCACAAAGAGATCTTAAGGCATAACAACATTAAACTGAAGTACCAGCCATTTCACAGACTTCTGATGTGGAGATGCTGGCGTTGGACTGGGGTGAACACAGTAAGAGTTTTAACAACACCAGGTTAAAGTCCAACAGGTTTATTTGGTAGCAAATACCATTAGCGCTCCGAAAGCTAATGGTATTTGCTACCAAATAAACCTGTTGGACTTTAACCTGGTGTTGTTAAAACTCTTACAGACTTCTGAGCCAGAAATAGGTTTACTACTCGTAAGAATGATCACTTTAGTGCCCAATCCAAATTTTCCAGAAGTGATTGTGGTGTGCCATCTCCTTAAACAGCTACAGTCCATGTGGTGAAGGTACATGCACAATGCTGTTAGGTAGGGAGTTTCAGGACTTTGGCCCAGTGATAATGAAGGAACAGTGATATTTTCCCAAGTTTGGACAGTGTATGACTTAAATAGGAGCAGGACTAGAGAATTCAGCCCCTCGAGCCAGCACTGCCATTCAATATGATCATGGCTGATCTCATCTTGGCCTCATCTCTATCTTCCTGCCCACTTCCCATAGCTATTCAGCCCACTACCAATTAAAAACCTATCGATCATCTCCTTAATTTAGTTTAGTGTCCATCTCACTCTGGGTATAGATTTCCACAGATAAATGACCCTTTGGGTGAAGCTATTCTGTTTTAAATCTGCCACCCCTTAGCCTAAAACTATGGTCTCTCATTCCAGAATATTCGAGGACACCCAGATTCCTCTGCACCATAGAAATAAGAAGGGGAAAATCACTTTGATAGGATTGTACTACAGTCCCCAAATAATCAACGGGAAATTGAGGAGCAAATATGTAAGGAGATTACAGATAGCTGCAAGAAAAATAAGGTGGTAATAGTAAAGGATTTTAACTTTCCCAACATTGACTGGGACAGCCATAGTATTAGGAGCTTGAATGGAGAGAAATTTGTTGAGTTTATTCAGGAGGAATTTCTCATTCAGTATGTGGATGGCCCGACTAGAGAGGGGGCAAAACCTGACCTCCTCTTGGGAAATAAGGACAGGCAGGTGACAGAAGTGTTAGGGATGGATCACTTTGGGACCAGTGACCATAATTCCATTAGTTTTAAGATGGCTATGGAGAATGATAGGTCTGGCCCAAAAGTTAAAATTCTAAACTGGGGCAAGGCCAATTTTGATGGTATTAGAAGGAACTTTCAAAAGTTGATTGGGGGAGTCTGTTGGCAGGCAAAGGGGCAGCTGGTAAGTGGGAGGCTTTCAAAAAAGTGTTAACCGGGGTTCAGGGTAAGCATATTCCTTTTAGAGTGAAGGGCAAGGCTGGTAGAAGTAGGGAACTCTGGATGACTCGGGATATTGAGGACCTGTTCGAGAGGAAGAAGAAGGAGGCACATGACATGCAAAGGCAGCTGGGATCAAGTGAATACCTTGAAGAGTATAGGGGGTGTAGGAGTAGAGTTGAGAGAGAAATCAGGAGGGCAAAAAGGGGACATGAGATTGCTTTGGCAGACAAGGCAAAGGAGAATCCAAAGAGCTTCTACAAATACATAAATACAAAAGAATATCTAGGGAGAGAGTAGGGCCTCTTAAGGATCAACAAGGTCATCTATGTGCAGATCCACAAGAGATGGGCGAGATCCTAAATGAATATTTCTCATCAGTATTTACTGTTGAGAAAGGCATGGATGTTAGGGAACTTGGGGAAATAAATAGTAATGTCCTGAGGAATGCACACAGTACAGAGGAGGAGGTGCTGAAAGTCTTAACGCGCATCAAGGTAAATTAATCCCCGGGACCTGAAGAAGTGTATCCCAGGACGTTGTGGGAGGCTAAGGAGGAAATTGCGGATCCCCGAGCAGAGATATTTGAATCATCGACAGTCACAGGTGAGGTGCTTGAAGATTGGAGGGTGGCAAATGTTGTGCCCTTGTTTAAGGAGGACAACAGGGAAAAGCCTGGGAACTACAGGCCGGTTAGCCTAACATCTGTAGTGGATAAGTTGTTACAAGGTATTCTGGGAGACAGGATCTACAGGCGTTTACAGAGGCAAGGATTGATTAGGGAGAGTCAGCATGGCTTTATGAGTGGAAATTCATGACTCACAAATTTGATTGAGTGTTTTGAAGGGATAACCAAGAAGGTAGATGAGGGCAGTGCAGTTGATGTTGTCTACATGGACTTTAGCAAGGCCTTTGACAAGATAGGTTGTTGCATAAGGTTAAATCTCACGGGATCCAGGTGAGGTAGCCAAATGGATACAAAATTGGCTTGACGACAGAAGACAGAGGGTGATTGAAGAGGGTTGTTTTTCAAACTGGAGACCTGTGACCAGCGGTGTGCCTCAGGGATCGGTGCTGGGTCCACTGTTATTTGTCATTTATATCAATGATTTGGATGAGAATATAGGAGGCATGGTTAGTAAGTTTGCAGATGACACCAAGACTGGTGGCATAGTGGACAATGAAGAAGGTTATCTAGGATTGCAACGGGATCTTGATCAATTGGCTAGTGGACTGACGGATGACAGATGGAGCTTCGATAAATGCGAAGTGATGCATTTTGGCAGATCGAACCAGGGCAGGACTTACCCAGTTAATGGTAGAGCGTTGGGGAGAGTTACGGAACAAAGAGATCTAGGGGTACATGTTCATAGCTCCTTGAAAGTGGAGTCAGAGGCGGACTGAGTGGTGAAGACGGCATTCAGCATGCTTAGTTTCATTGGTCAGAACATTGAATACAGGAGTTGGGACATCTTGTTGAAGTTGTACAAGATATTGGTACGGCCACACTTGGAATACTGTGTACAGTTCTGGTCACCCTATTATAGAAAGGATATTATTAAATTAGAAAGAGTGCAGAAGAGATTTACTAGGATTCTACCAGGACTTGATGGTTTGAGTTATAAGGAGAGGCTGGATAGACTGGGACCTTTTTCTCTGGAGCGGAGGAGGCTTAGGGATAATCTTATAGAGGTCTATGAAATAATGAGGGGCATAGATCAGCTAGATAATCAATATCTTTTCCCAAATGTAGGGGAGTCTAAAACTAGAGGGCATAGGTTTAAGGTGAGAGGGGGGAGATACAAAAGTGTCCAGAGGGGCAATTTTTTCACACAGAGGGTGGTGAGTGTCTGGAACAAGCTGCCAGAGGTAGACATAGACATAGAACAGTACAGCACAGAACAGGCCCTTCGGCCCACGATGTTGTGCCCAGCTTTATCTGAAACCAAGATCAAGCTATCCCACTCCCCATCATCCTGGTGTGCTCCATGTGCCTATCCAATAACCATTTAAATGTTCCTAAAGTGTCTGACTCCACTATCACTGCAGGCAGTCCATTCCACACCCCAACCACTCTCTGAGTAAAGAACCTACTTCGGACATCCTTCCTATATCTCCCACCATGAACCCTATAGTTATGCCCCCTTGTAATAGCTCCATCCACCCGAGGAAATAGTCTTTGAACGTTCACTCTATCTATCCCCTTCATCATTTTATAAACCTCTATTAAGTCTCCCCTCAGCCTCCTCCGCTCCAGGGAGAACAGCCCTAGCTCCCTCAACCTTTCCTCATAAGACCTACCCTCCAAACCAGGCAGCATCCTGGTAAATCTCCTTTGCACTCTTTCCAGCGCTTCCACATCCTTCTTATAGTGAGGTGACCAGAACTGCACACAATATTCCAAATGTGGTCTCACCAAGGTCCTGTACAGTTGCAGCATAACCCCACGGCTCTTAAACTCCAACCCCCTGTTAATAAAAGCTAACACACTATAGGCCTTCTTCATAGCTCTATCCACTTGAGTGGCCACCTTCAGAGATCTGTGGATATGGACCCCAAGATGTCTCTGTTCCTCCACAGTCTTCAGAACCCTACCTTTGACCCTGTAATCCACATTTAAATTAGTCCTACCAAAATGAATCACCTCACATTTATCAGGGTTAAACTCCATCTGCCATTTTTCAGCCCAGCTTTGCATCCTATCTATGTCTCTTTGCAGTCTACAACAGCCCTCCACCTCATCACTACTCCAACAATCTTGGTGTCATCAGCAAATTTACTGATCCACCCTTCAGCCCCCTCCTCTAAGTCATTAATAAAAATCACAAATAGCAGAGGACCAAGCACTGATCCCTGTGGCACTCCGCTAGCAACCTGCCTCCAGTCCGAAAATTTTCCATCCACCACCACCCTCTGTCTTCGATCAGATAGCCAGTTACCTATCCAATCAGCAGTAGTAGAGACGGGTACAATTTTGTCTCAAAAAGCATTTAGACAGTTACATGGGTAAGATGGTATAGAGGGATATGGGCCAAATGTGGCAATTGGGACTAGCGTAGTGGTTAAAAAAAAGGACAAGTTGGGCCGAAGGGCCTGTTTCCATGCTGTGAATCTCTATGACTCTATAGCATTTTGAGGTTTCTCTCCATTTAGATAAGTTGCTTTTGTATTCCTCCGACCAAAATGGATAACGTCACATTTATCCACGTTATATTCCATCTGCCACATTTTGGACCACTCACCTAACCTATCCATATTCATTTGTTATTTCATAGAACATAGAACATAGAAAGCCACAGCACAAACAGGCCCTTCGGCCCACAAGTTGCGCTGATCATATCCCTACCTCTAGGCCTATCTATAGCCCTCAATCCCATTAAATCCCATGTACTCATCCAGAAGTCTCTTAAAAGACCCCAACAAGTTTGCCTCCACCACCACCGACGTCAGCCGATTCCACTCACCCACCACCCTCTGAGTGAAAAACTTACCCCTGACATCTCCTCTGTACCTACCCCCCAGCACCTTAAACCTGTGTCCTCTCGTAACAACCATTTCAGCCCTTGGAAATAGCCTCTGAGAGTCTACCCTATCCAGACCTCTCAACATCTTGTAAACCTCTATCAGGTCACCTCTCATCCTTCGTCTCTCCAGGGAGAAGAGACCAAGCTCCCTCAACCTATCCTCATAAGGCATGCCCCCCAATCCAGGCAACATCCTTGTAAATCTCCTCTGCACCCTTTCAATGGCTTCAACATCTTTCCTGTAATGAGGTGACCAGAACTGCGCGCAGTACTCCAAGTGGGGTCTAACCAGGGTCCTATAAAGCTGCAGCATTATCTCCCGACTCCTAAACTCAATCCCTCGATTAATGAAGGCTAGTACGCTGTACGCCTTCTTGACCGCATCCTCCACCTGCGAGGCCGATTTAAGAGTCCTATGGACCCAGACCCCAAGGTCCTTCTGATCCTCTACACTGCTAAGAATGGTACCCTTCATATTATACTGCTGCTTCATCCCATTGGATCTGCCAAAATGGATCACTACACACTTATCCGGGTTGAAGTCCATCTGCCACTTCTCCGCCCAGTCTTGCATTCTATCTATGTCTCGCTGCAACTTCTGACATCCCTCCAAACTATCCACAACACCACCTACCTTGGTGTCGTCAGCAAACTTACCAACCCATCCCTCCACTTCCTCATCCAGGTCATTTATGAAAATGACAAACAGCAAGGGTCCCAGAACAGATCCCTGGGGCACTCCACTGGTCACTGACCTCCATGCAGAGAAAGACCCCTCCACAGCCACTCTCTGCCTTCTGCAGGCAAGCCAGTTCTGGATCCACAAGGCAACAGCCCCTTGGATCCCATGCCCTCTCACTTTCTCAAGAAGTCTTGCATGGGGGACCTTATCGAACGCCTTGCTGAAGTCCATATAGACCACATCCACCGCTCTTCCTTTGTCAATGTGTTTGGTCACATTTCCTCATTGCAACTTGCTTTCCCACCTATTTTAGTGTCAACTGCAAACTTGGCTATCGTACATTATATCCCTGAATCCAAGTCGTTAATATAAATTGCAAATAGTCGGGGCTGAGGAGCGAACTGTGTGGCACCCCACTAGTTACGTCTTGCCACCAGAAAAAGACCCACTTATCTCCACTCTGTGTTTTCTGTTGGTTAGCCAGTCCTCTATCCAAGCTATTACTTTCAACCCCATGGGATCTTGCCTTGTGTATTAATCTTTTGTGTGGCACCAGATTTTCACAGTAACTTCATTGCAGTGTTAATGTAAGCCTATTTGTGACATTAATAAATAAACTTTGAAAACTTTGAAATGTCTTCTGGAAGTCCAGATACACTACATCTACAGAACTCTGTTATCCACTTGTCTTGTAAACATCTTCAAAGAACTCCAGCAAATTAATCAAACACGATTTACCCTTCATAAAACCATGCTAACTCTGGTGGATTGTGTTTTGACTGTCCAAATGTCCCATTACTACATCCTTAACAATGGATTTCAACAGTTTCCCAACAACAGATGTTGAATAAACTGGTCTAGTTTCCTACTTTTTGCCTTTCTTTGTTTGAGAACCGGTGTGTTACAATAGCCTTTTTCCAATTAACTGGAACCTTTCTAGAATCCAGGAAATCTTAGAAACATAGAAACATACATAGAAAATAGAAGCAGGAGTAGGCCATTCGGCCCTTCATTCCAGCTGCACCATTCATTTTGATCATGGCCGATCCCACCTTCCCCACCATGTCCCTTTAGCCCCAACAACTATATCTAATTCCTTCTTCAAATCAGACAACGTTTTGGCCTCAACTACTCTCTGTGGTAGTGAATTCCAACATTCTCATGGATCAACCATGATCATAATGAAAAGTAGAGCAGGCTCGACAGGCCGAATGGCCTACTCCTGCTTCTATTTTCTATGTATGTTCCTGTTTCTAAAATTCCCTGAATTTCTCCTCACCTCTGTTCTAAAAGGTTTACCCCTTATCCTCAAACTATGACCCCTGGTTCTGGACTCCCCCACCATTGGGAATATTCTTTCTGAATCTACCCTGTCTAATCCTGTTAGAATTTTATAAGTTTCTATGAGATCCCCTCTCACTCTTCTAAACTCCAGAAAATATAATCCTAACCGATTTAGTCTCTCCTCATATGACAGACCTGCCATCCCAGGAATCAACCTGGTAAACTTTCGCTGTACTCCATCTATAGCAAGGACATCCTTCCTCAGATAAGGACACCAAAAGTGCACACAAAAGTCCAGATGTGGCCTCACCAACACCCTACAGAATTGCAGCAAAACATCCCTATCCCTATACTCAAATCCTCTCGCTATGAAGAACAACATATCATTTGCCATAGAACTGAGGTGAGGAAAAATAAGAGTGGTCAATCTGTGGAATTCGCTACTCCAGAAAGTAATTGAAGTCAAAATGTTTTGTGATTTCAAGAAGAAATTAGATATAGCTCTTGGGGCTAAAGTGATCAAGGGATTTATGGGGGGGCGGGGGTGGGGGGAATTGGGATATTTAATTTGATAATCAGTCATGATCAAAATGAATGGCGGAGCAGGCTCGAAGGGCCTAATTAATGGCCTACTCCTACTTCTATTTTTTATATTTCTATATTTCTGAAAGGATTGGTCAATTATCTAGAGAGAATAAATTCAGATGGCTTTGGGAAAAGACAAGGTACCAGGTGAGTTGCTTTGGCTGTGAACTGGTATGACATGTTGACCAAAATGGTCTTCTTCTGTGGCATAACCGTTCTATGATTCTATGTGTAATTTAATAGCATATCTTATCAGTTGAGGGTTGATAATGTACTGAATGAGACTCAGTTGTCTTTAACAAATGGCTGGCTCGTAAATACCGTATTCAGCATTTCTTTTGGATACATGTTTGCTCATTAGACATCAGGGCCCTCTAGCTTGATGTGATTACTGTTGCATCTAAACTCAGCCACTTACCAATCTGTCGAGACTTGTGCCAGCTGCTGTTGTCGGACGCTCCTCAGGACTATAGGGTCTGAAGCGAGCATTAAACCCATCAGAGACTGAGCGACCTGAGCGGCTCGCTGACCGAGGCTTCGGTTTGCCACAACCTTGAAATGCCTAGTGGGAAATAAAATGAGCAATCCATCAGATACATTATGATATCATATATATTAATTTGGCCTGTCCATCTTTAGGAGTGGGTTTCTAAACTTTAAAAATAAAGTTCATCCTTCATACACAGTGTAAGGTCAGTGCCCAAAGTGGTAAACCACGATGTTGGGACAAGGCCAACAGTTCAGTTGAAAGTAACTTCTCTAAAGCCAGAGGTTAGCTCAGGTTTGATACTGATCCAGGAGGTCCGAAGCTATGTTATGTGCAAAACAAGGATCAAAATCAAACTATGCCAGTGTGTTAAGAATTACATGGTGAATGTGGTGAGCGTTCAATATGTTCATGAACCTACTTTCGTGTCAGGAAGAGCATCTGAATAAAACAAACTACACAGCATTTCACAATAGGGAGAGGGTGGTTACCCATGGTCCAAAGTTAGAACATTAGTATTGTCATGGATCTGCCTAGAAACAGCAGGAACAAGAATTTAACAAGGAATGATAATATCTCGTGCCCAGCAACAGGTAAAAACCTGCCTAATGACAGCAATAGCCAGGAATGAGGAGATGCGACCTCTCCCAGCAACAAGATTAGCAGACAGAATCAGGTGTAAATAGCTCTATCGTCTGGAAACAGCTTACCGAGATGACTGAGAGATCTGGTAGTTGCAGTGCAGACATGCAGTGGACTGAGAAGATTGAGCATGTGGACGTTAAAAAAGAGGATGTGTTGGAGCTTTTGAAAAGCATCAAGTTAGATAAATCGCTGGGACCGGATGGGTTTTCCCCCTGGTTACTGTGGGAGGCGAGGGAAGAGAATGCTGAGCCTCTGGCGATGGTCTTTGCGTCATCAATGGAGACGGGAGAGGTTCCGGAGGATTGCGGATGAGGTTCCGTTATTCAAGAAAGGGAAAAGAGATAGCCCGGGAAATTATAGACCAGTGAGTCTAACCTCAGTGGTTGGTAAGTTGATGGAGAAGATCCTGAGAGGCAGGATTTATGAACATCTGGAGAGGAATAGTATGACCAGAAATAGCCAGCACGGTTTTGTCCAAGGCAGATCATGCCTTACGAGCCGAATTGAATTTTTTGAAGAGGTAACTAGACACATAGACGAGGGAAGAGCGGTGGATGTAATTTATATGGATTTCAGCAAGGCGTTTGATAAGGTGCCCCATGCAAGGCTTATTGAGAAAGTGAAGGGGCATGGGATACAAGGGGACATTGCCTTGTGGATTCAGAACTGGCTTGACCACAGAAGGCAAAGAGTGGTTATAGATGGGTCTTTTTCAGCATGGAGGTCGGTCACCAGTGGAGTGCCCCAGGGATCTGTTCTGGGACCCTTGCTCTTTGTGATTTCTATAAATGACCTGGATGAGGAAGTGGAAGGATGGGTTGGCAAGTTTGCTGATGGCGCAAAGGTTGGTGGTGTTGTAGATAGTGTAGAGGGATGTCAGCAGTTGCAACGAGACATAGATAAGATGCAAGACTGGGCGGAGAAGTGACAGATGGACTTCAACCCAGATAAGTGTGTGGTGGTTCATTTTGGCAGGTCGAGTAGGATGAAAGAATATAATATTAAGGGTAAGACGCTTGGCAGTGTGGAAGATCAGAAGGATCTTGGGGTCCGAGTTCATAGGACGCTCAAAGCAGCGTCGCAGGTAGAGGCTGTGGTTAAGAAGGCGTATGGAATACTGGCCTTCATCAATAGAGGAATTGAATTTAGAAATCAGGAGATAATGCTGCAGCTGTATAGGACCCTGGTCACACACCACCTGGAGTACTGTGCCCAGTCTGGTCGCCTCATTACAGAAAGGATGTGGAAGCCATTGAAAGGGTGCAGAGGAGATTTACAAGGATGTTGCCTGGATTAGGTGGCATGCCTTATGAGGATAGGTTGTGAGAGCGTGGTCTTTTCTCCTTGGAGAAGCAAAGGATGAGAGGTGACCTGATAGAGGTGTATAAGATGTTGAGAGGTATTGATAGAGTGGATTCTCAGAGGCTTTTACCCAGGGCTGAAATGGTTGCCACAAGAGATCACAGGTTTAGGGTGCTGGGGAGTAGGTACAGAGGAGATGCTAGGGGTAAGTTTTTCACTCAGAGGGTGCTGGGTGCGTGGAATCGGCTGCCGGTAGTGGTGGTGGAGGCGGATTCGATATGGTCTTTTAAGAGACTTTTGGATAAGTTCATGGAAGTTAGTAAGATAGAGGGTTATAGGTAAGCCTAGTAGGTAGGGACATGTTCGGCGCAACTTGACAGTGGAGTGCCCCAGGGATCTGTTCTGGGACCCTTTCTCTTTGTGATTTTTATAAATGACCTGGATGAGGAAGTGGAAGGATGAGTTGGCAAGTTTGCTGATGACACAAAGGTTGGTGGTGTTGTGGATAGTGTAGAGGGATGTCAGCAGTTGCAACGAGACATAGATAAGAACAAAGAACAATACAACACAGGACGAGGCCCTTCGGCCCTCCAGGCCTGCGCCGCTCATGTGCCCACTCGACCATTCTTTTGTATCCCTCTATTCCCAGTCTGTTCATGTGGTTATCTAGATAAGTCTTAAACGATCCCAGCGTGTCCGCCTCAATCACCTTGCTTGGCAGTGCATTCCAGGCCCCCACCACCCTCTGTGTAAAATACGTCCCCCTGACATCTGTGTTGAACCTTGCCCCCCTCACCTTGAACCCGTGACCCCTTGTGTTCGTCACCTCCGAGCTGGGAAAAAGCTTCCCACTGTTCACTCTATCTATGCCCTTCATAATTTTATACACCTCTATCAGGTCGCCCCTCATCCTCCGTCTTTCCAGGGAGAACAACCCCAGTTTACCTCATTTCTCCTCATAGCTAAGACCCTCCATACCAGATAACATCCTGGTAAACCTTTTCTGCACTCTCTCCAAAGCCTCCATGTCCTTCTGGTAGTGTGGCGACCAGAACTGGACACAGTATTCCAAATGTGGCCCAACCATCGTTCTATACAGCTGCAACATCATATGCCAACTTTTATATTCTATGCCCCGTCCAATAAAGGCAAGCATGCCATATGCCGCCTTCACCACTCTCTCCACCTGTGCTGCCACCTTTAAGGATGTACACCCAGGTCCCTCTGTGTGTCTATACTCCTGATGGTTCTGCCATTTATTGTATAGCTCCCCCTTACATTAGATCTACCGAAATGCATCACTTCGCATTTATCTGGATTAAATTCCATCTGCCATTTCTCCGCCCAATGTTCCAGCCTATCTATATCCTGCTGTATTCTCTGACAATGTTCATCACTATCCGCTACTCGAGCAATCTTCGTGTCGTCCGCAAACTTGCTGATCACACCAGCTACATCTTCCTCCAAGTCATTTATATATATCACAAACAGCAGAGGTCCCAGTACAGAGCCCTGCGGAACACCACTAGTCACAGACCTCCAACCGGAAAAAGACCCCTCCACTGTTACCCTCTGTCTTCTATGGCTAAGATGTGGAGATGCCGGCATTGGACTGGGGTAAACACAGTAAGAAGTTGAACAACACCAGGTTAAAGTCCAACAGGTTTATTTGGTAGCAAAAGCCACACAAGCTTTCGGAGCTGCAAGCCCCTTCTTCAGGTGAGTGGGAATTCTGTTCACAAACAGAGCATATAAAGACACAAACTCAATTTACATGAATAATGGTTGGAATGCGAATACTTACAACTAATCAAGTCTTTAAGAAACAAAACAGCATGAGTGGAGAGAGCATCAAGACAGGCTAAAAAGATGTGTATTGTCTCCAGACAAGACAGCCAGTGAAACTCTGTGGGGGTTACAAATAGTGGGACATGAACCCAATATCCCGGTTGAGGCCGTCCTCGTGTGTGCGGAACTTGGCTATCAGTTTCTGCTCAGCGACTCTGCGCCGTCGTGTGTCGCGAAGGCCGCCTTGGAGAACGCTTACCCGAATATCAGAGGCCGAATGCCCGTGACCGCTGAAGTGCTCCCCAACAGGAAGAGAACAGTCTTGCCTGGTGATTGTCGAGCGGTGTTCATTCATCCGTTGTCGCAGCGTCTGCATAGTTTCCCCAATGTACCATGCCTCGGGACATCCTTTCTTGCAGCATATCAGGTAGACAACGTTGGCCGAGTTGCAAGAGTATGTACCGTGTACCTGGTGGATGGTGTTCTCACGTGAGATGATGGCATCTGTGTCGATGATCCGGCACGTGTTGCAGAGGTTGCTGTGGCAGGGTTGTGTGGTGTCATGGTCACTGTTCTCCTGAAGGCTGGGTAGTTTGCTGCGGACAATGGTCTGTTTGAGGTTGTGCGGTTGTTTGAAGGCAAGAAGTGGGGATGGCCTTGGCGAGGTGTTCGTCTTTATCAATGACATGTTGAAGGCTCCGGAGGAGATGCCGTAGCTTCTCCGCTCCGGGGAAGTACTGGACAACGAAGGGTACTCTGTCCACTGTGTCCCGTGTTTGTCTTCTGAGGAGGTCGGTGCGGTTTTTCGCTGTGGCGCGTTGGAACTGTTGATCAATGAGTCGAGCGCCATATCCTGTTCTTATGAGGGCATCTTTCAGCGTCTGGAGGTGTCTGTTGCGATCCTCCTCATCCGAGCAGATCCTGTGTATTCGGAGGGCTTGTCCGTCGGGGATGGCTTCTTTAACGTGTTTAGGGTGGAAGCTGGAGAAGTGGAGCATCGTGAGGTTATCCGTGGGCTTGCGGTACAGTGAGGTGCTGAGGTGACCGTCCTTAATGGAGATGCGTGTGTCCAAGAATGCAACCGATTCCGGAGAGTAGTCTATGGTGAGTCTGATGGTGGGATGGAACTTGTTGATGTCATCATAGAGTTGTTTCAGTGATTGTTCACCATGAGTCCAAAGGAAGAAAATGTCATGGATGTATCTAGTGTATAGCATCGGTTGAAGGTCCCGTGCTGTGAAGAAGTCTTGTTCGAACCTGTGCATGAAGATGTTGGCATATTGAGGTGCGAATTTGGTCCCCATGGCTGTTCCGTGTAGATGAAGAACTGGTTGTTGAAGGTGAAGATATTGTGGTCCAGGATGAAGCGGATGAGATGTAAAATTGCATCTGGAAACTGGCAGTTTCCACCATCAGAGTTCTAAGCATAATTCCCCTCCTTTGTCCCTGAGAAGTCTGATTCTTTCCCTAACAACCCCTAACGTAGGTATAAAATGCCTTAGGATTCTCCCTAATCCTGTCTGCCAAGGACATTTCGTGACCCCTTTTTACCCTTCTAAGTCCCTGTTTAAGTTCTTTTCTACTTTCTCTGTATTTCTCCAGTGCTCCATCTGTTTTTAGCTGCCTGGACCTCATGTATGCCTCTTTTTTCTTTTTGATTAGACCCACAATTTCACTGGTTATCCACGGCTCCCGAATCCTACCTTTCCTATCCTTCCTCTTTACAGGCACATGCCTGTCCTGCAGTCCTATCAACTGCTCCTTAAAAGACTCCCACATGCCAGATGTGGATTTACCCTTGAACAGCCTCTCCCAATCAACAGCCCCCAAATCCTGCCTAATCCGGCTGTAGTTAGCCTTCCCCTAATTCAGCACCTTACCCATATGACAACACTCATCTATTTCCATTACTATCCTGAAGCTAACAGAATTGTGGTCACTATTTGCCACATGTTCCCCTACTGCAACTTTGATGGCCTGACCGGGCTCATTCCCCAGTACTAGGTCCAGTATAGCCCCCTCTCTAGTTGGACCATCACCATATTGTTCCAAAGAACCTTCCTGTACGCATTTTATAAATTCTTCCCCGTCCAGGCCCCCAGCCCTAAGCGATTTCCAGTCTATGTGAGGGAAATTAAAGTCTCCCACTACAACAACCCTATTTTTTCTGCACCTGTCCAGAATCTCCTTACATATCCGTTCCTCAACTTCCCGTGGGCTGTTGGGAGGCCTGTAGTATACCCCCAGCATAGTGACTGCGCCGTTCCTGTTTCTGAGCTCCACCCACAGTGACTCGTTACCTGACCCTTCCAAATTGTCCACCCTCTGTACCGCTGTAATATGCTCCCTAACCAGCATTGCTACTCCCCCACCTCTCCTCACCCCTCCTCTGTCTCGCCTAAAATACTTGTACCCCGGAATATTCAGCTGCCAGTCCTGTCCTTCTTTTAACCAAGTCTCCATCACTGCAACCACACCCAAGTTCCGCACAAGCATTAAGGTTGTAAGCTCATCTGTCTTGCCCGTAACGCTCCTTGCATTGAAGCAGATGCACACCAGACCTCCAGGCCCACTGAGGTCACCCTCCCCCAGAATGCCCTTCCTCTTAGATAGCCTTGTCTTGGCCCCAACCTCGTCCCCAGCCTCTGTGCTTATTGACCTATTGTTCTGATCCCCACCCCCCTGCCACATTAGTTTAAACCCACCCGAACCACACTAGCAAAACTCCCAGCTAGGATATTCGTACCCCTTCAGTTTAGGTGCAACCCGTCCTTCTCGTACAGGTGCCATCCTCTCTTGAAGACTTCCCAGTGATCTATGAATTCTAAACCCTCCCTCCTGCACCAGTCCTTTAGCCACGCGTTCAGCTGTGCAGTCTCCCTGTTCCTAGCCTCACTAGCTTGTGGCACTGGGAGTAGTCCAGAGATCGCTACCCTAGAGGCCCTGCTTTTTAGCTCCTTCCCAACTCCCTGAATTGCTCTCTCAGGACCTCCCTGCTCTTTCGGCCTACGTCATTTGCACCAATGTGGACAATGACGTCTGTCTGTTTACCGGTATTTTTTAGGATGCTTCCTATCCGCTCAGAGACATCCAGGACCCCGGCACCAGGGAGGCAGACTACCATCCTGTAGTCTCGTTCATGCCCACAGAACCGCCTGTCTGTGCCTCTAACCATTTCATCCCCCACTACTATTGCCCTCCTGGTTCCCCTCTTTCCCTTCTGAGCCACAGAGCCCGATTCCATGCCAGTGACCTGGTCATCGTGGCTTACCTCTGGAGGGTCATCCCCCCTCCCCCCACAGTATCCAAAATGGTATACTTATTTTGGAGGGGGACAACCACAGGGGATCCCATCACTGACATCTCTCTCCCCTCCTCTCTCCCGTCTGACACCCATCCCTTACTGTTAAGGGGGACAACCACCGGGGTACTCTCTGGTACGTGACCTTTACCCTTCTTCTTTATCCTTTTTCTAAATGGAGGTCGGTCACCAGTGGAGTGCCCCAGGGATCTGTTCTGGGACCCTTGCTGTTTGTCATTTTCATAAATGACCTGGATGAGGAAGTGGAGGGATGGGTTGGTAAGTTTGCCGACGACACAAAGGTTGGTGGGGTTGTGGATAGTCTGGAGGGATGTCAGAAGTTACAGAGGGACATAGATAGGATGCAAGACTGGGAGGACAAGTGGCAGATGGACTTCAACCCAGATAAATGCGTAGTGGTCCATTTTGGCAGGTCAAATGGGATGAAGGAGTACAATATAAAGGGAAAGACTTTTAGTACGGTAGAGGATCAGAAGGACCTTGGGGTCCGGGTCCATAGGACTCTAAAATCGGCCCCGCAGGTGGAAGAGGTGGTTAAGAAGGCGTATGGTGTGCTGGCCTTTATCAATCGAGGGATTGAGTTTAGGAGTCCGGGGATAATGATGCAGCTCTATAAGACCCACGTCAGACCCCACTTGGAGTACTGTGCTCAGTTCTGGTCGCCTCATTACAGGAAGGATGTGGAAAAGATTGAAAGGGTGCAGAGGCGATTTACAAGGATGTTGCCTGGATTGAGTGGCATGCCTTATGAGGATAGGCTGAGGGAGCTCGGTCTTTTCTCCGTGGAGAGACGTAGGATGAGAGGAGATCTAATAGAGGTATGTAAGATGTTGAGAGGCATAGATCGGGTGGACTCTGAGGCTTTTTCCCAGGGTGGAAATGGCTGCTATGAGAGGACACAGGTTTAAGGTGCTGGGGTGTAGGTACAGGGGAAATGAACAAAGAACAAAGAACAGTACAGCACAGGAAACAGGCCCTTCGGCCCTCCAAGCCTGTGCCGCTCCTTGGTCCAACTAGACCAATCGTTTGTATCCCTCCATTCCCAGGCTGCTCATGTGACTATCCAGGTAAGTCTTAAACGATGTCAGCGTGCCTGCCTCCACCACCCTACTTGGCAGCACATTCCAGGCCCCCACCACCCTCTGTGTAAAAAACATCCCTCTAATATCTGAGTTATACTTCGCCCCTCTCACCTTGAGCCCGTGAACCCTCGTGAACGTCACTTCTGATCTGGGAAAAAGCTTCCCACCGTTCACCCTATCTATCCCCTTCATAATCTTGTACACCTCTATTAGATCTCCCCTCATTCTCCGTCTTTCCAGCGAGAACAACCCCAGTCTACCCAATCTCTCCTCATAGCTAAGACCCTCCATACCAGGCAACATCCTGGTAAACCTTCTCTGCACTCTAACGCCTCCACGTCCTTCTGGTAGTGCGGCGACCAGAACTGGACGCAGTACTCCAAATGTGGCCTAACCAGCGTTCTATACAGCTGCATCATCAGACTCCAGCTTTTATACTCTATACCCCGTCCTATAAAGGCAAGCATACCATATGCCTTCTTCACCACCTTCTCCACCTGTGTTGCCACCTTCAAGGATTTGTGGACTTGCACACCTAGGTCCCTCTGTGTTTCTATACTCCTGATGACTCTGCCATTTATTGTATAACTCCTCCCTACATTATTTCTTCCAAAATGCATCACTTCACATTTATCCGGATTAAACTCCATCTGCCACCTCTCCGCCCAATTTTCCAGCCTATCTATATCCTGCTGTATTGCCCGACAATGCTCTTCGCTATCCGCAAGTCCAGCCATCTTCGTGTCATCTGCAAACTTGCTGATTACACCAGTTACACCTTCTTCCAAATCATTTATATATATCACAAATAGCAGAGGTCCCAGTACAGAGCCCTGCGGAACACCACTGGTCACAGACCTCCAGCCGGAAAAAGACCCTTCGACCACTACCCTCTGTCTCCTATGGCCAAGCCAGTTCTCCACCCATCTAGCCACTTCTCCTTATATCCCATGAGCCTTAACCTTCTTAACCAACCTGCCATGTGGGACTTTGTCAAATGCCTTACTGAAATCCATATAGACGACATCCACGGCCCTTCCTTCATCAACCGTTTTTGTCACTTCCTCAAAATACTCCACCAAATTTGTAAGGCATGACCTCCCTCTTACAAAACCATGCTGTCTGTCACTAATGAGATTGTTCCGTTCTAAATGCACATACATCCTGTCTCTAAGAATCCTCTCCAACAACTTCCCTACCACGGACGTCAAGCTCACCGGCCTATAATTTCCTGGGTTATCCCTGCTACCCTTCTTAAACAACGGGACCACATTCGCTATCCTCCAAAATGTTAGGGGGAAGTTTTTCACACACAGGGTGGTGGGCAAGTGAATCGGCTGCCGTCAGTGGTGGTGGAGGCAAACTCAATAGGGTCTTTTAAGAGACTCCTGGATGAGTACATGGGACTTAATAGGATGGAGGGTTATAGGTAGGCCTAAAAGGTAGGGATATGTTCGGCACAACTTGTGGGGCCGAAGAGCCTGTTTTGTGCTGTAGTTTTCTATGTTTCTATGTTTCCTAACCGTAACCCAGGTGCCTTCCTCCCGTGGCCCTGTGTGACGACCTGACTGTAACTTCTATCTATTAACTTCTCATTTTCAGTGGAGTGCCCCAATTAGAAAAAGACCCATCTATACACACTCTCTGCCTCCTTTGGGCAAGCCAGTTCTGGATCCACAGGGCAGCAGCCCCTTGGATCCCATGCCCTCACACTTTTTCGAGAAGCCTTGCATGGGGGACCTTATCGAACGCCTTGCTAAAATCCATATAAACCATATCTACCGCTTCCCCTTCGTCAATGTGTTCAGTCACATTTTCGAAGAATTCCACCAGGCTCGTAAGGCACGATCTGCCTTTGACAAAGCCATGCTGAGTATTCTTGAGCATACTAAACCTCTCTAAATGCTCATAAATCTTGTCCCTCAGGATCTTCTCCATCAGCTTACCAACCACTGAGGTTAGACTCACCGGTCGGTAATTTCCTGGGCTATTCCTATTCCCCTTCTTGAAAATAGGAACCACAATCCATAGGAACCACATCCGCAATCCAATTATACAGTGAATTGTATTCTAAATTTTGATGGTATCAGACAGGAACTTTCAAAAGTTAATTGGGGGACTCTGGGAAGGCAAAGGAACACCTGGTAAGTGGGAAGCTTTCAGAAGTGTGTTAACCAGGGTTCAGGGTAAGCACATTCCTCTTCGAGTGAAGGGCAAGGTGGCAGAAGTAGGGAACCCTGGATGACTCGGGATATTGAGACCCTGGTCAAGAAGAAGGAGGAGGCACATGACATGCATGGGCAGCTGGGATCAAATGAATCTCTTGAAGAGTATAGGGGATGTAGGAGTAGAGTTAAGAGAGAAATCAGGAGGGCAAAAAGGGGATGAGAGATTGTTTTGGCAGATAAGGCAAAGGAGAATCCAAAGAGCTTCTACAAGTACATAAAGGGCAAAAGAGTAACAAGGGAGAGAGTAGGGCCTCTTAAGGGTCAACAAAGTCATCTATGTGCGGATCCCCAAGAGATGGGTGAGATCCTAACTGAATATTTCTCATCAGTATTTACTATTGAGAAAAGCATGGATGTTAGGGAACTTAGGGAAATAAATAGTGATATCTTGAGGAATGTACATATTACAGAGGTGGTGGTTCTGGAAGTCTTAAAGCGCATCAAGCGAAGCATCAGTGAGAACAAATTTGTAGGTCGGGCTAGTGAACTCTATGCCTCTTTGGCAGAGGATTTAGGGACTATGAGACAGTGAAGAAAGCTATATTGGATGTTTATGAGCTGGTACCGGAGGCTTACAAGCAAAAGTTTCGAGCTGTGAGAAAACGGTCTGTACAGATATACATTCAAAAGAGTTAAACAAAATAATTTTGATAGGTGGGTACATGCATTAAAGTAGATAAAACACATGACGCCCTTAGAGAGACAATTGGAGTAATTTAACGATCCATAATGATTAGAATTTGTGAGGAACGGAAAGGTAGAACTGCCAGACAAGTTGTGGCGCGTGACTGTGAGCTAGTTCATAGACCAAAGCCTGTCCTTAGATCCTTTAGTCTGGAGAAAGCTAGGAACTGGGGAGAGTGAGAGAGAGAGAGGACAGACCAGCAAGACAGAGAGTGGTTAGATACTCCAAGGATGCTTCATCTCAGAATTAAACAGAATCTGTTGGAGGGGTAAGAGATATGACAAGGGTTAGATGCTTTCACAGCAATAAACTGGGCCACACAAAATCATTATGCTGGAGATTAAATGGTCAACCGATTGGGGTTATTAATCTTAACCAGGGAAGAACAATTTGGACACCGGAGTGCAAGAGAACCCAGTCGGATTGATACACAAAGAGAAAAAGCAGACACTTGGGATGAAAATGTGTGCACAACTTGTACAGAGACAGAGTGACCCCCAGGTGGCGGATGTGTTTAAAGATTTTGTGTGCACTAGTGAAGTGTTTCCATGTGGACAGGATAGAATGGGAAAAGATATTAAAATCTTATTAGACACAGGCGCAAGTCAATCCCTGATGTTGTGGAACCAAGATATTTGTTCCGAATTGTGAGCCAAGATGAGGCCAGCGAGATCAGACTATCTGATACCAATTTTAACAAGCTAAATGAGACTGAGACAGACACAGAGAATGAGACCGCTGTGTTCAATTCAAAGTGGTTGATTGAAGGAAAGGTTCTGGTCAGCAGCATTCACGGTGAAATGAGAGAAATCCCTTTAATAAAAATTAGCTTAAAGAGTAGCTTGAAGACGGGGAAGTAATGGTAGCCGTGGTTGAAACCTTGCCCATTGCAAGCATTCATTCATTCATTCTGGAGAATGATATAGCAGGATCACAGATGGTAGGGATGCTTATGTGGTAAACAGCTGCCAGAGATAAATTACAAATAGACCCAGGAAAAGCTGGGGTTTTTCCGGATTGCATTGTGACATGATCCCAGACTCATCAGTAAGGCAGGGGAGGAGTTGCCAGCCCAGGATGAGGCCAGTGAGATCAGATTATCTGATACCAATTTTAACAAGCTAACTGAGACAGACACAGAGAACAAGACCGATGTGTTTAATTCAACGAGGTTGATTGAATTGCAACAGTGTGGCTCAAGATTAAAACAACTCTTATCAGACTGTGTACTCAACATTGGAAGCGTAATGCACTCCTGAGTGTTACTATGTACAGGAGAACATAGTAATGAGAAAATGCTGACCACTATTTGTTAATGCAGTGCACAAATGGACAGAAGTACACCAAATTGTATTACTTTCCAAGGGTAGGAAAGATATTTTGAGGATAGCTCATGAGATTCCGTTCGGGGAACACCTCGGAATAAAGAAAACCCAAGCCAAATCCAAAGACAGTTTTATTGGCCCAGACGACACAAGGATGTTGTCCGCTTTTGTTGAACCTATCACCTCTGTCAGATAATAGGGATGATGTGGAGATAGTAGGGAAACCACAAGCGGTAATCAAGCCCACACCTTTGATCTCTATCACAGCATTTGAAGAACCTTTTACAAGGGTCCTAATCGACTGGATAGAGCGGTTGTCAAGAGCACGATATAGGGATCAATATTTGCTTACTATCATGGATATATCCACCTGATTCCCTGAAGCCAGAACCGTAAAGAACCATTACACCTAGGAGAATATGAGAGGAATTAACCAAATTCTTCACTATGTGTGGCTTACCAAAGAAGATACAATCAGACCAAGGGTCAAATTTTATGTCAGGACTATTCAAAGCGGTCATGAATAGTCTGAAGATCAAACGATACAAACCATCGGCCTATCAACCAGACTCCCAGGGAACACTAAAGAGGTAGTACCAAACTCTGAAAACCATGATGAAAGCTTATAGCCAAGACAAACTCATGATTGGGACAAAGGACTTCCCATTTTTATTTTTTGCAATTAGGGATGCGCCAAATAAGTCTACCAAATGTAGTCCTTTCAAATTGGCCTACGGCACGAGGTCAGAGGACCACTGAAATTAATTTGTGAAAAGTAGCTGAGTATGAAGTCAGCGACTATCCTTTTAGACTCTGGGTGGGATTTTACAGCCTCACTTGAGCGAGACCGGAAATTCCCACCTGAGGTCAACAGACAACAGCCCTTGCCCGCTCTGATTCCGTGGCAGATGAGGCAGTAGAATTCCGACATATGTCTCAAATTTCAGGGAATGACTGAATGGGGCCTGTCAGGTGGTGGGAAAACATTTAAAGACATTCCAGAAGCGCATGAAAGCCAGGCTGATAGGAAGGCCCATTTTACAACAGGAGAGAATGCTTGTGTTATTAACTCTGTCAGGCAAACTAGATTCAGTGGGCCGTATCACACAGAAAGGAAATTGAGTGAGGTAAACTATGTGGTACGCACCCCAGATAGATGAAAATCACACAGGGCATGACAGAGCTAAAGTAGTATTGGGATAGAGGAGATGAGAAATAGCATGAGGTCCTGTTAGTAATGAAGCAGGAGGAAGATGAGGGGTCTTTTGGGCAATGAGGAAGTATTGGAGAATTTAAACCCCCAGTGGTGAATTCATCTCCCAGATAAGAGCCAGAGCAAACTGAGTGTTACCGCAGACCTACAAATGTATTTGCGAAACTAGCCACGCATAATGTAGCATGGGGACACCATTCCCATCAAACAACATCCATAATTACACCACGTAAACTGGAGGAACAGCACCTCATCTTCCTATTGGGCACTTTACAGCCTTCCAGACTGAACATTGAGCTCAACAACTTCAGAGCATGAACTCTCTCCTCCAGCTCCACTCCATTTCCATTTATTTTATTCCATTTCTTCTTCTCATCTCATTCATCCATTTTTATCACTTTTCATTCTTACCTTTACTTCACTACTCCTGAAATCTTGCTCTCTATCTTATCTCCAAACCGCTGCCCTTCCCATCTCCCCACCAACTGCCACATTCCCCAGGTCGTCCCTTAACAATCTGTACCTCTATTTTGCCATTCACACATTCTGAGCACTCAATGGATGCTTTTAGCACCTTTCTCAGCCTTTATTATCATCATTTACATTTCCTTTCTCCAATTACCACCCCCCCTCCCCCCCAACCATAGTAAAAATCTTCTCTGATTTTCTTTGCTTTCAGCTGTGATGAAGGGTCACCCAGACTCGAAACATTGGCTCTATTCTCTCTCCATAGATGCTGCATCATCAGACTCCAGCTTTTATACTCTATACCCCGTCCTATAAAGGCAAGCATACCATATACCTTCTTCACCACCTTCTCCACCTGTGTTGCCACCTTCAAGGATTTGTGGACTTGCACACCTAGGTCCCTCTGTGTTTCTATACTCTTGATGGCTCTGCCATTTATTGTATAACTCCTCCCGACATTATTTCTTCCAAAATGCATCACTTCGCAGTTATCTGGATTAAATTCCATCTGCTGGATCAGTGCTGGAAAGCTGCAGCACAGAGGTGCATTAAGGCAGACTTTTGTCTGTTTCCATATCTAGCTATACAGACACCTACAGACGCTGAAAGACACCCTCGTAAGAACAGGATATGGCGCTCTACTCATCGATCAACAGTTCCAATGCGCCACAGCAAGAAACCGCACCGCTCTCCTCAGAAGACAAACACGGGACACGACCAACAGAGTACCCTTCGTCGTCCAGTACTTCCGCGGAGTGGAGAAACTACGACATTGTCTTCAGAGCCTTCAACATGTCATCGATGAAGATGAAAATCTCGCCAAGGCCATCCCCACACCCCCACTACTTGTCTTCAAACAATCGCCCAACCTCAAATAGACCATTGTTCGCAGCAAACTACCCAGCCTTTAGGAGAACAGCGACCACGACACCACACAACCCTGCCACGGCAACCTCTGCAAGATCATCGACACGGATATCACCATCACATGTGAGAACACCATCCACCAGGTACACGGTACATCCTCATACAACTCGGCCAATGTTGTCTACCCTATACACTACAAGAAAGGATGTCCCGAGGCAAGGCCATGTAGACACTACGGCAACGGATGAATGGACACCGCACTTATGCTTTTAAGACAAGGATAAATACATTTTAATTTTAAGGCAAGGATAGATAGATACATTTTTGAACAGTAAAGGAATTAAGGATTATGGTGAGCAGGCGGGTAAGTGGAGCTGAGTCCACGAAAAGATCAGCCATGATCTTATTGAATGGTGGAGCAGGCTCGAAGGGCCAGATAGCCTACTCCAGCTCCTGGTTCTTATGTTCTTATGATAATCACAGTAAGAAGTTTAACAACACCAGGTTAAAGTCCAACAGGTTTATTTGGTAGCAAAAGCCACACAAGCTTTCGAGGCTCTGAGCCCCTTCTTCAGGACCTGAAGAAGGGGCTCAGAGCCTCGAAAGCTTGTGTGGCTTTTGCTACCAAATAAACCTGTTGGACTTTAACCTGGTGTTGTTAAACTTCTTACTGTGTTTACCCCAGTCCAACGCCGGCATCTCCACCTTATGATAATCACCAGGCAGAGGTGTTCCCTTCCAGTCGGGAAACACTTCCTGGCCTCAACCAGGATCTTGGGTTCATGTTACACTACATGTAACATCCACCATACTCCCTGGGTTTGCAAAATCCTAACTCTTCCTGGCTTGAGACCATTCACATCTCTTTAACCTGTGATTATCACTCTCTACATGCACACTGTTTGTACTTGTAAAGACTTGATTACTTGTAAAGACTCATATTCTAATTGTTCTTCACATTCCAATCTGTAATTATCTTGCAATTGTGTTTTTGCCTATATATGCCGTGTTTGTGAACCTACCTCCACTCACCTGATGAAGGAGCAGCGCTCTGAAATCTCGGTGATTCCAAATAAACCTGTTGGACTTTAACCTGGTGTTGTGAGACTTCTTACTGTGCCCACCCCAATCCAATGCCGGCATCTCCACATCATAGCTATTCCTGGAACAGATTGCTAAGTCTGTCGTCACATGCTTTTATCTTGAGGGGCACCACTCTGCATCGAGCATAGCTGACTAAGAGTCCCTCCAGCTCTTACTGCCAGCCATTGGCTTGCTGTAAAGATTTTCAGGTTGACATTCAACTTGTTTTGCTGCATTACGAACGCATCTTCCTTGGCCATCAGGTCGTGGGATAGAACTCAAATGTGGAGCTTCTGGCTCAGAGGCAAAGATGTCACTCACCATGCGACAAAACCATCTTTTTCCATAGCCCCTAAACAATGCCCTCCTGACACATGATCCACTTGTTCCAACTCCTTCCCAAGAGCAAGATTCAGCAATGCCTCCTTTATCGTTGACTGGAAACTTTCTTTTGCTTTAGAAAATTTTCCCAAATGCGCTTTAGGAACTCTACACCCCTTTGTCCCAGTATATATTCAGATAATTAAAGTCCATCATACCTACTCTATAATTCTAGCACTTTTCTGTAATTTCCTTGCAAATTCATTCCTTTCATCTTTCCAGCTAGTTGTTGGCCTACAGACTGCTCCAGTTTTGAAACTCCCAATACACCACATCCACTTCCTTTTCCTCATCTATTCTGCTGTGTTACGTGTTCAATGACATGGCAGGATTCATCATGCTCCCTTTTTGAAAACAAGAGTGCAGCATTTGTAATCCTTCAGACTTCTGGCATTACCACCATATTTGAAGAGGATGAGATCATTGTGGCCTCAGTAACCGAGGATGCCGTTGGGAATAAATATCTTTTCTACTTTGGCCAAGGTCCTGACATTTAATAGTTAATGATGCGGTTATGAACATTTAATAATGAACAGTGCAGGCATAATTCATTCTTTCTTAAAACTTAAAATGTTCAAATGCTTTTAACAAGACATAGAGAAAGGCTGCCCAATGGTTGCTAAGCTGTGCTAAGTGTGTTGGGAGTTACATGAGTAACAGACCAGGGTGAAATCTGCAACATTCTGACAAATTCTCCAATGAATAAAAAAAAGGAAGGGTTGATTCGCCCAGGCACAAAACCATGAATATACCTTTTGAGAAATCTGCACACTGTTCTCTTGCATGTTCATGATTGCATCAGAAATCTTAACATCAATGGGATCCATGACTGATTCAATGTTGAATGGTCCCTCCAACCTCTCTGCAACCATCAACATCGCATCTGTAAAAAAAAAAGTGGGGAGCACAGAAATTTGCCATTGATCTTAAAAACTTTGCTTCACTCCAAAATCTTTAATTCTTTCCTCAAAGATGAACTCAATTCACTTCTTCATGCAGCTCAAAACTTGAAACAAAGCTATAGATACCTTAGCAGGAGGAGATTACAAAAGGACAGAGTAACAGCAGTTAGGAAAAACAGTCAAACATTTCAGATGTGGCAGGTATCAAAACAAGACAACCTGCCGGAGCAGCCTGACACTGCAATTGATGCGCCATATGGAAGAATGGTTCAGAGATAACGTGAACTGACAGGTTGTGCAGCTAGTTAAAGGAATCGGCATCTTCAGTAGAAATCATATGAATGATGGGGCATTATTGTGCAATCACCATGGCAGCCCCTTCTTCCAAAAATGAGGAGAAGCTTCTGCAACCAAGCAGCCAATCCCAAATTTGGGCACAAGAGCAAATGGGTATCTAAACAGTGCTGACCATGTCCCATTACACCAATTTTGCATCAAATAACCAAATGTAATCAACTGGAAAGTCTATAGCGTTTGATTGAAACATGATTTGGTCCAAAAGATGGAGCAAATCCCCCCCAAAAGCATCTCCACTGCACAAAGATTCTGCAAAAGAAGTATTTCCTTTCATCAATTTCCACTAAAACAACCAATTTTATCTCTGTACATTCCAAACAGCCTACTGTAATAAACTCACTATTCCTTCCATGTCGTGAACTACAATACGAATCTCACACTGTGCATGTGGATTAGAAATTAAACTGTCTGCCAATTTTTGTGCATGCGAAAGAAACCATTCATTGCAGTATTAAAAAGCAGCAGGTCAGTCCTCCTAGTGTCTCTGAAAACATTCTTCCTCAACAAAAACAACAAAAATAGCTGAATGGTTTGTGGAGTCTTGCAGTGTCTAAGTTGGCCAATACAGTGTTTATAATGTAATGTTTAAGAATCATTTCATCAGCAAATGGGCCTCAGCTTAGTCCCTTATCACAGGACTCACACGGCACCAATCAGTGCTCCCTTGGTGCAGCTCCTCTGACAGTGCAGCATTCCCTCAGTACTGACCCTCTTATAGTGCAGCACTCCCTCAGTACTGACCCTCTGACAGTGCAGCACTCCCTCAGTACTGACCCTCTGACAATGCAGCACTCCCTCAGTACTGACCCTCTGACAGTGCAGCACTCCCTCAGTACTGACCCTCTGACAGTGCAGCACTCTCTCAGTACTGACCTGGCAACAGTGTCGCACTCCCTTGGTACTGACCCGATAGTGCAGAACTCCCTTTGAAGTCCCTCTGACAATACAGTGTGCCCTCTGACAGTGCAGTGCTCCTACAGTACTAACATTGCCCAATGGAAATGTCTGCTACGAGAGGACACAGGTTTAAGGTGCTGGGGGGTAGGTACAGGAGAGATGTTAGGGGTAAGTTTTTCACACAGAGGGTGGTGGGCGAGTGGAATCGGCTGCCGTCAGTGGTGGTGGAGGCAAACTCAATAGGGTCTTTTAAGAGACTCCTGGATGAGTACATGGAGCTTAATAGGATGGAGGGTTATAGGTAGGTCTAGAAGGTAGGGATGTGTTCGGCACAACTTGTGGGCCGAAGGGCCTGTTTGTGCTGTAGCTTTTCTATGTTTCTATTCCCATAATGCAGTACTCCCTCAGCATGGCCCCTCCACAAGTACAATGCTCCCTCTGTACTGACCCTTAAACAATGCAGGTCTCTCTCAGTACTGATCCGTAGAGGCAAGAAAATATTAGATGAGAGAGGTATCTGTGTCAGCACAGACTTGGTGTGCCAAAGGGCCTGTTCCTGTGCTGTACTGTTCTTTGTTCCAAACAGTGCAGTATTCCCTTAGTACTGACCCTCTGACAATACAGTATTCATGCTAATATTTTATCTCAACTCCATTTTCCAACCTTCTTTTATTGTTCTTGGGAGGGTGTCACTCGCATATTCTGCATTTCTTGCCTGTCCTTCATTGCCCTTCAGCAGGTCTGTCCATACCCTTTGATTTCCTAAGTTAGTTCAAATATATATTGTTCTCGGTTTAGAATGCACTGAACGATTGAGTATTCACTGCTTTGAGTGAAGAAATTTCTCATCTCAGCCCTGACCCCTAGTTCTAGACTTCCCATCAAAGGGAAACATTCACTGAGTCTATTCTGTCAAACCTCTTAAGAATTTATAGGTTTCAATTCATTCACCTCTTATTCTTCTAAATTCAAGGGAATATAGGACTATTTTACTCGATATCTCCTCATAGGACAATTTTCTCTTCCAAGAAATCATTCTGGTAAACCTTTGTTGCACGCCCTCTAAAGCGCAAATGTCTTTCCTTAGGTCAGGGGAGCAAAAATGCACATCGTATTCCAGATGTGGTCTTACTCTTTACTCTCATAATCAAATCCCTTTGCAACAAAGGAACCATTTGTCTTCCTAATTACTTGCTGTACCTGCATGCTAACTTCCTGCAATTCACATTCGAGTACATCCAAGGTTTGTCTGAATACCAATACTTCCCTATCTCTCAACATCCAAAAACATTTGCTTTTATATTTTTCCTCACAAAGTGGATACTTTCAATTTTTCCATGCAAGATTCCATCTGTCATGTTCTTGCCCACTCTGATTCACTGCTTACTTAGGGGATTTTCACAGTAACTTCATTGTAGTGTTAATGTAAGCCTATTTGTGACACTAATAAACTTTTTTTTACTTTCCCACCAAACTTTGTACCGTCAGCAAATTGGATGTAACTACACTCAGTCCCTGAATCTAAACCATTAAAATAGATTGTAAATAGTTGATTCCCAAGCACCTTTCTCGTGCAGCTCATCAACCATAATAAATCCCATTTAGTCTAAGGGCCAGATTTTGCCATCCAGACAGTGGGCAAACCAGCACTGGGCTGCTGAAAATGGAAGTGGTCACAGGAGGTGCCTGAGGCTCTTTCCCCCTCACCTCCATGCAACCAATCACAGCTTTGAAAAAGGGATAAGAAACATAGAAAATAGAAACAGGAGTAGGCCATTTAGTCCTTCAAGCCTGGTCACTCATCTTCAAAGGGTCTCACACAATTAGATTGCCAATTATTCCTTTCTAATTAGACAATACACAGTCTAGGCTGTCCTAGTTGGTTCCTCAGTCCCGCTGCCTCAGAAAAGCAGCCAGCATAATTAAGGACCCCCCACGCACCCCGGACATACTCTCTTCCACCTTCCTCCATTGGGAAGAAAATTTAAAAGTCTGAGGTCAGGTACTAACCAACTCAAGAACAGCTTCTTCCCTACTGCCATCAGACTTTTGAATGGACCTATCGCGCACTAAATTGATCTTTCTCTACACCCTTGCTATGACTGCAATACTACATTCTCTCCTTTCGTTCTCTATGAATGGTATGCTTTGTCTGTATAGCACGCAGGAAACAATACTTTTCACTGTATACCAATAAATGTGACAATAATAAATCAAATCAAAATCAAATCAACATATTGGTCCAGAAAACCATTCAGGAATTCCTCCTCTATAGTATTGTTGGACAAATTTGATTTGCTCAGTCTATACGTAGATTAAAGTCACCCATAATTACAGATATTCCAGCCTCACTAACTTTTTTGCCCCTTAATGTTTCTCGGCTCTACCCATACAGATTCCACATCGTCGGAGCTAATATCTTTCCTCACTATTGCGTTCATTTCCTCTTTAACCAGCAATGCTAAGGCTTGACTTTTTAACATTACTTGTCCTGTTCCCACTATTCTTTTCATTGTGGCCCTGACCTTTGATTTCCCTGCCCATCAGATTTCTTACTCTCCTTTCTGTCTTTTATTCTTGTCCCTGATTCCCACACCGCTCACTTCTTGCATAGGTTCTCAATCCATGCCATTTTAGTTTAAATCCTCCATAACCACACTAGCAAATATTACCCCTAGGAAATCAGTCCCAGTCCTGCCCAGATGTAACCTGTCCAGTTTGTACTGGTCCCACCTCCCCTAGAACCGGTTTCAATGTCCCAAGAATCTGAAGCCCTACCCTCATACCATTTCTTCAGCCACATATTTATCCGATATATCCTGCTATTTATACTCTGACTAGCACATGGCACTGGTAGTAATTCTGAGATCCTACTTTTCACGGTACTCCCTCCCTGTACTCTGCTTTTAGGACCAATGTGTACCACAACCACTGGCTGTTTGGAAGTTCAGGAGGCTAAGAGAGGAAACTTGAGGGAGTAGCTGTTGGATGCTCAGGATGCAAAACAAAATTGTGGCATATTCAGAATCTAGTCGTTTATTTATTTGTTTCTTACTTACATCTCCTTTTGACAAAAGCAGCATCAAATGGGAAACAGATAGGAAAATTTGGATTCGCCCAATCAGCTCCCTGAATGGTACTAATGATTATTCATCATTGCAGCAAGAGTGCCAGTAGCAGCAACAACTGGAATCCTAACATCATTGAAGCACAGTCACCTCCAAATGTTTCTGAATCTTTAAGACCCTAATTTGTGTACCCCAAATGATGGCAAAGTAATTAATCTTAAATGATTGAGAAGTAGATCAGTACAACAGTGCTGAATGCAGTGTTCAACTTTGTGCCAATTCACTGCTGCTGAAACTTAACAATTAAAAACATAGAAACATAGAAACCCTACAGTGCAGAAGGAGGCCATTCGGCCCATCGAGTCTGCACCGACCACAATCCCACCCAGGCCCTACCCCCACATATTTACCCGCTAATCCCTCTAACCTACGCATCTCAGGGACAATTTTTAACCTGGCCAATCAACCTAACCTGCACATCTTTGGACTGTGGGAGGAAACCGGAGCACCCGGAGGAAACCCACGCAGACACGAGGAGAATGTGCAAACTCCACACAGACAGTGACCCGAGCCGGGAATCGAACCCGGGACCCTGGAGCTGTGAAGCAGCAGTGCTAACCACTGTGCTACCATGCCGCCCCAATTAGTCAATTTAAATATATAACATTTTCCTTTTCTAAATATGGGAGACTGATATGTCCCTGATTTTACGCAGCAGTGCCGGTGAGATCAAGATCACGGAGAAACTCTGGAATTCTAACCACAGCCATAATTGGTTACGTGTTATGTAACATTCAATTTAATTGTGTTTCACCATTAAAGTTTGAAATTTATAGCTAATCAGTTTCTTCTAGTTCTTCACAATGACACATATTGTCATGCTGATTCACAGGGACTTTATCAGGGTAGGTTAATCGTTTGCCTTTCATAAGTTGGGCTCTTTTTACAGTCGGGAAAAGCCAATCAATGATGACTGTTTCCGACCTGCTAGAAACCAGTGTCAGCTGTTTCCAATCAAGAAAAGCCAACTGCTTGGCACACAGGATCAGCGCTTTTCAACAGGCCGCATATTTGTTCTTTGTAGTTGATGCTGCTTCATCTGTTCCATTTGTCCTTTCCTTTTGAATTTGCCGGCATTTCGATCAGTGTGGGAAAAGATGGCAGGGCCCGGCCCAATTTGTACTCAAAATGATGTACGCTCAGACTTTTAAATGTCTGCTAAATTTAAAATTTCCCTGAGATTCTCAGCGAGGCAAGTCGATTTCCAAAGCCCGTGTGAAACTTGCTCAAAAAAGGTTGTAAGGATACCCACTGCAATTACAGACCAGTCTGTTAAATGTTAAATGTCACTTTTAACATTTAAGAAAAACTTGGACAGTACATGAATGAGAGGGGTGTGGAGGGATATGGTCCAGGTGCAGGTCAGTAGCATTAGACAGAAAAATGGTTCGGCACAGCCAAGAAGGGCCAAAAGGCCTGTTTCTGTGCTGTATTGTTCTGTGGTCTGTTTGAGGTTGTGCGGTTGTTTGAAGGCAAGAAGTAGGGGTGTGAGGATGGCCTTGGCGAGATGTTCATCTTCATCGATGACATGTTGAAAGCTCCGGAGAAGATGTCGTAGCTTCTCTGCTCCGGGGAACTACTGGATGACGAAGGGTACTCTGTCCACCGTGTCCCGTGTTTGTCTTCTGAGGAGGTTGGTGCGGTTTTTCGCTGTGGCGCGTCGGAACTATCAATCAATGAATCGAGCAAACGCCACATCCTGGAAACCAAGATAGAATCCATATTCTCAACTTGCGCTCAGGACGCAGACCAGCTGCCAAACTCTGCCAAGCAGACGAGACCAAGGAACTACGCCATCTACATGCACACCAAGAACAGGAAACTCGAGAAACTCGGCATCACCACCAGCAGCAACCAAGCCTCCCCCGGTACCACAGTAGAAAACAATACCGCTGCAGGGAAGGCCATTGTCACATTGTGAGACTACACACTTCAACCAGATGAAATCGAAGTTCTCAGCCGAGGGTTCAATTTCTGCCCCACCACCAAAATAGACCCCATCAGTCTCGCAGCGGGCACAGAGGAATTCATCAGATGAATGAGGCTGCGGGAGTTCTTGCACTAAACCCAAGAGGCCACAGCGAACACAATGAGACAGCCAATGAACTGGAACAGCCGACAGAGAGATCCGTGGTGCAGCAACCGAAGAGGAAAGAGTCGAATTGGACTCCTCCAGAAGGCCGTGGCCCTCGACTCGACATGTATGCCCAAGCCGTCAGGAGGTGTGTCAATGCCAGATTCATCAGCCGCACTCGCAAGACAGCCCCAAACGTCACCCAAGAACAACGCAAAGCATTCTCAAGACCAACCACAACAATGTCATCAAACCAGCAGACAAAGGAGGGGCCACCGTCATATTGAACAGAACGGATTACTGCAAAGAAGTATACCAACTGAACAACGAGGAACACTACAGACAGTTACCCGCAGATCCAACCAAAGAACACATCCGTCAACTCAACAGACTGATCAAGACCTTTGATCCGGACCTTCAGAGCACCCTCCGTGCTCTCATCCCATGTCCTCCCTGCGTTGGAGACCACTACTGCCTCCTGAAGATACACAAGGCCAACACACCTGGCCGTCCCATCATATCAGGTAATGGGACCCTGTGCGAGAATCTCTTCGGCTATGTTGAGGGCATCCTGAAACCCATTGTACAAAGAACCCCCAGTTTTTGTCGCGACACAATGGACTTCCTACAGAAACTCAGCACACATGGAGCAGTTGAACCAGGAGCACTCCTCGGCACTCTACACCAGCATCCCCCACGACGATGGCATTGCCGCAACTGCCTCAGTACTCAATGCCGACAACTGCCAATTTGCAGATGCAATTTTACAACTCATCCGCTTCATCCTGGACTGCAACGTCTTCACCTTCAACAAGCAGTTCTTCATCCAGACACACGGAACAGCCATGGGGGCCAAATTCACACCTCAATATGCCAACATCTTCATGCACAGGTTCACCGCACAGGATCTTCAACCGATGCTATACACTAGATACATCGATGACGTTTTCTTCCTTTGGACTCATGGTGTAATCAATGAAACAAATATATGATGACATCAACAAGTTCCATCTCACCATCAGACTCACCATAGACTACTCTCCGGAATCGGTTGCATTCTTGGACACACGCATCTCCATCAAGGACGGTCACCTCAGCACTTCACTGTACCGCAAGCCTACGGATAACCTCACGATGCTCCACTTCTCCAGCTTCCACCCTAAACACGTTAAAGAAGCCATCCCCTACGGACAAGCCCTCCGTAAACACAGGATCTGCTCAGATGAGGAGCACCACAACAGACACCTCCAGACGCTGAAAGATGCCCTCATAAGAACAGGATATGGCGCTAGACTCATTGATCAACAGTTCCGACGCGCCACAGCGAAAAACCGCACTGACCTCCTCAGAAGACAAACATGGGACACAGCGGACAGAGTACCCTTCGTCGTCCAGTACTTCCCCGGAGCGGAGAAGCTATGACATCTTCTCTGGAGCCTTCAACATGTCATCGATGAAGATGAACATCTCGCCAAGGCCATCCCCACACCCCCACTTCTTGCCTTCAAACAACCGCACAACCTCAAACAGACCATTGTCCGCAGCAAACTAGCCAGCCTTCAGGAGAACAGTGACCACGACACCACACAACCCTGCCACAGCAACCTCTGCAAGACGTGCCGGATCATCGACACGGATGCCATCATCTCACGTGAGAACATCATCCACCAGGTACACGTTACATACTCTTGCAACTCGGCCAATGGTGTCTACCTGATACACTGCAGGAAAGGATGTCCCGAGGCATGGTACATTGGGAAGACCATGCAGACGCTATGACAACGGATGAATGAACACCGCTCGACAATCACCAGGCAGGAGTGTTCTCTTCCTGTTGGGGAACACTTCAGCAGTCATGGGCATTCAGCCTCTGATCTTCGGGTAAGTGTTCTCCAAGGTGACCTTCACGACACACAACGCAGAATCGCTGAGCAGAAACTGATAACCAGATTCCGCACACGAGGATGGCCTCAACCAGGATCTTGGGTTCATGTCACACTATCTGTAAACCCGATGACTTGCCTGGGCTTCCAAAATCTCACTAACTGTCCTGGCTGGAGACAATACACATCTCTTTAACCTGTGCTTAACCCTCTCTCCACTCACATTGTCTGTACCTTTAAGACTTGATTACCTGTAAAGACTCGCATTCCAACCATTATCTTGTAAATTGAGTTTGTGTCTTTATATGCCCTGTTTCTGAACACAATTCCCACTCGCCTGATGAAGGAGCAGCGCTCCGAAAGCTTGTGGCTTGTGCTACCAAATAAACCTGTTGGACTTTAACCTGGTGTTGATATGGTGTACATGGACTTTCAAAAGGCACTCAATACATGCCACACAACCTGTGAGGAAAGTTATAGCTCGTGGATCATCCCAGTGCCAAAGTGAAATCAGGCAGTATGCCTTAACAACTACCACCCGGTGGTCCTGACGTCGGTCATTCTGAAGTGCTTTGAGAGGTTAGTCATGGCACACTTCAACTCTGGCACCCCAGATTGCTTTGATCCAGGACAATTCGCCTACTGCCACGACCTGTCCATGGCAGACACCATCTCCCTGGCCCGACACTCATCCCGAGAACATCTGGACAACAAGGACACCTATGTCAGACTCCTAAAATAAAGGCGGAAGCTGGAATCTGAAACATAAACAGAAAATGCTGGAAAATCTCAGCAGGTCTGACAGCATCTGTGGAGAGAGCATAGAGCCAACGTTGAGTCTGGATGACTCTTCATCACAGCAGCTCTGACGGAGGATCATCCAGACTCGAAACGTTGGCTCTATTCTCTCTCGATGTGGAGATGCCGGCGTTGGCCTGGGGTAAACACAGTAAGAAGTTTAACAACACCAGGTTAAAGTCCAACAGGTTTATTTGGCTATTCTCTCTCCACAGACCCTGTAAGACCAACTGAGATTTTCCAGCATTTTCTGCTTATGTCAGTCTCCTGTTTATTGACTATAGCTGCACCTTCAACACCATAATTCCTCCCACCCCGGCAGCTGGATGTCCGACTTCCTGATCCACAGACCGCAATCAGTAAGGATAGGCAACAACACCTCCTCCACAATAATGCTCAACACTGATGCCCTGTAAGGCTGCGTACTCAGCCCCCTGTTATCTCCCTTATAACCCATGACTGTGAGACCAAATTCAACTCTAACTCCATTTGCAAGTTTTCTGACACCACCATAGTGGGTTGGATCTCAAACGATGATGAAACAGAGTATAGGAAAGAGATAGAGAGCTTAGTGGCATGTATTGCGAAATTGGGCAGAGTAATTGTAGATTGGGAGGTAGGAAGTTAGAATTTGGTGTTTGTCAAATTGTAAAATGCTGAGGGGGAAAGCATTGCGCGGGCCTGTTAAAGATGGTGCTTTTTCTGTGCTTAGAGATTTAAAATGCAAGTACACAGAGAGCTCAAACTGAAACTGAGGGGAGACTTAATAGAGGTTTATAAAATGATGAAGGGGATAGATAGAGTGAACGTTCAAAGGCTATTTCCTCGGGTGGATGGAGCTATTGGATAGGCACATGGAGCACACCAGGATGATAGGGAGTGGGATAGCTTGATCTTGGTTTCAGATAAAGCTCGGCACAACATCGTGGGCCGAAGGGCCTGTTCTGTGCTGTACTGTTCTATGTTCTATGTTCTATTACAAGGGGGCATAACTATAGGGTTCATGGTGGGTGATATAGGAAGGATATCAGAGGTAGGTTCTTCACGCAGAGAGTGGTTGGGGTGTGGAATGGACTGCCTGCAGTGATAGTGGAGTCAGACACTTTAGGAACATTTAAGCGGTTATTGGATAGGCACATAGAGCACACCAGGATGATAGGGAGTGGGATAGCTTGATCTTGGTTTCAGATAAAGCTCGGCACAACTTCGTGGGCCGAAGGGCCTGTTCTGTGCTGTACTGTTCTATGGTCTATGTTCTATTTGTATAGAAAGGCGAAGCAGCAGTTTTTACCAAGACAACAGGCTTTTGAATTTAGCCAATCGATTTGAATCAGGCACTGAGATACCAAAAACCTATTAAATCTGATAGTTTTGACAACCTAGAACCAATCCTATTGTGGGAAATATTGATATGTCATCATGGGTATAAAAGGAGGCAGTGGGACAAAGGGTGTACAGCAATTGCCACCTGCCAGAGCTAACAGCTCTCAACTCTCTCTCTCTCTCTCTCTGGCTGGCTCTCATAACTTCATCTATGTCTTAGAGAAAGCATCTTTTAGATAGCAAAGGTACCAATGAAGAAAGAGTGTCCCAGACAGAAGCATCAACAGAGAAAGCCCAGAATATCCCAGAAGACAAAGCCTAGTTGTAATTTCGAGAGTGACTAAATTCTATTTTTGTTAATCATAGAATCCCTACAGTGCAGAAGGAGGCCATTCGGCCCATTGAGTCTGCACCGACCACAATCCCACTCAGGCCCTATTCCCAAGTATAAAAGTTAGCAAATTATGTTACAGCTATAAAATGTTGGTTAGGCCACATTGGAATACTGTATCCAATTCTGGTCACCACACTCCCAGAAGGACATGGCGGCTTTGGAGAGAATACAGAAAAGGTTTACCAGGATTTTGCCTGGTATGGAGGGTATTAGCTATGAGGAGAGATTGAATAAATTGGGATTGTGTCCCTGGAAAGATCGAGGCTGAGGGGGTGACCTGATAGAAGTTCATAAAATTATGAGGGGCATAGATAGGGTGAACAATTGGAAGCTTTTTCCCAGAGCAGAAATGACAATTACAAGGGGGCACAAGTTCAAGACAATTACAAGGAGGCACAAGTTCAAGGCCTTGGCAGGTAGGATTAAGGAGAACCCTAAGGAGTTCTATAAATATGTGAAAAGTAAAAGGATGAGATGTGAAGGAATAGGGCCTATAAAAGGTGAAGGCAGGAAAGTCTGTACGGAACCAGTAGAAATGGCAGAGGTGCTCAATGAGTATTTTGCCTCGGTTTTCACAGAGGAAAAGGACCTGGGTGGATGTACTGCAGGCTTGCGGTGGACTGAAAAGACTGAGTATGTGGATTTTAAGAAAGAGTTTGTGCTGGAATCTTTGAATGGCATCAAGATAGATAAGTCGCCGGGTCTGGATGGGATGTACCCCAGGTTACTGTGGGAGGCGAGGGAAGAGATTGCAGAGCCTCTAGCGATGATCTTTGCGTCATTGATGGAGACGAGAGAGGTGCCGGAGGATTGGAGGATTGCGGATGTGGTTCCTATTTTCAAGAAGGGGAATAGGGATAGCCCAGGAAATTACTGACCGGTGAGTCTAACCTCAGTGGTTGGTAAGCTGATGGAGAAGATCCTGAGGGACAGGATTTATGAGCATTTAGAGAGGTTTAGTATGCTCAAGAATACTCAGCATGGCTTTGTCAAAGGCAGATCGTGCCTTACGAGCCTGGTGGAATTCTTCGAAAATGTGACTGAACACATTGACGAAGGGAAAGCGGTAGATGTGGTTTATATGGATTTTAGCAAGGCGTTCGATAAGGTCCCCCATG
Organism: Mustelus asterias; assembly: GCF_964213995.1. Taxonomy (NCBI): domain Eukaryota; kingdom Metazoa; phylum Chordata; class Chondrichthyes; order Carcharhiniformes; family Triakidae; genus Mustelus; species Mustelus asterias. The sequence goes on along the minus strand of NC_135804.1, from coordinate 152,781,808 downwards.
CAAGGCTTATGGAAAAAGTGAGAGGGCATGGGATCCAAGGGGCTGCTGCCCTGTGGATCCAGAACTGGCTTGCCCAAAGGAGGCAGAGAGTGTGTATAGATGGGTCTTTTTCTAAATGGAGGTCGGTCACCAGTGGTGTGCCCCAGGGATCTGTTCTGGGACACCCCGCTGTTTGTCATTTTCATAAATGACCTGGATAAGGAAGTGGAGGGATGGGTTGGTAAGTTTGCCGACGACACGAAGGTTGGTGGGGTTGTGGATAGTCTGGAGGGATGTCAGAAGTTACAGAGGGACATAGATAGGATGCAAGACTGGGCGGACAAGTGGCAGATGGACTTCAACCCAGATAAATGCGTAGTGGTCCATTTTGGCAGGTCAAATGGGATGAAGGAGTACAATATAAAGGGAAAGACTTTTAGTACGGTAGAGGATCAGAAGGACCTTGGGGTCCAGGTCCATAGGACTCTAAAATCGGCCCCGCAGGTGGAGGAGGTGGTTAAGAAGGCGTATGGTGTGCTGGCCTTTATCAATCGAGGGATTGAGTTTAGGAGTCCGGGAATAATGATGCAGCTCGTCAGACCCCACTTGGAGTACTGTGCTCAGTTCTGGTTGCCTCATTACAGGAAGGATGTGGAAAAGATTGAAAGGGTGCAGAGGAGATTTACAAGGATGTTGCCTGGATGGAGTGGCATGCCTTATGAGAATAGGCTGAGGGAGCTCAGTCTTTTCTCCTTGGAGAGACGTAGGATGAGAGGAGACCTAATAGAGGTATATAAGATGTTGAGAGGCATAGATCGGGTGGACTCTCAGAGACTTTTTCCCAGGGTGGAAATGGCTGCTACGAGAGGACACAGGTTTAAGGTGCTGGGGGGTAGGTACAGGGGAGATGTTAGGGGTAAGTTTTTCACACAGAGGGTGGTGGGCGAGTGGAATCGGCTGCCGTAAGTGGTGGTGGAGGCAAACTCAATAGGGTCTTTTAAGAGACTCCTGGATGAGTACATGGGACTTAATAGGATGGAGGGTTATAGGTAGGCCTAAAAGGTAGGGATATGTTCGGCACAACTTGTGGGGCCAAAGGGCCTGTTTTGTGCTGTAGTTTTCTATGTTTCTATGTTTCAATACCCCCTCCTTGACTTTCCTCATCTCCCACACTTACCCAAACTCGCAAGCACTCAGAGCAAAATGGCACTCCATGCTAGGGCACTGGCAAGCTTCTTTTTATCATCTATGCCTCCGCTGTTTAAAAAAACAAGTCTGAACTGGTTTAACAACTGCCCTAAATTAAATCTTCTGGCTCGTCCACTAAGAGACCTTGTTTTTACCTTCACCAGCAATTTATAAACCAGAAATATTACCATGGAGGTAGACATGGCGTGAGACAGAACTGGATGGGTGAAACAAGCCAGGGGATGGTGTTGATTAGTCATGGCATAATGTTTTCAGGCAAAAAGGAGAAGAAGCAAGATACCGTGGGCCTTTGATTGGGGGCTAGAGAGACTCCATTTTGCGGTTCATAGCAGTACATCAAAAGAACAAAAGTAAAGTCACGCAGACACTAGATGCTGTGTTGCATTGTAGTGTGTGTGTATGTATGTTTTCTATGCAATGAAGCATTGTGTGCGAGAACGTAAATGTGTTTTTTCATGTGTGGAGTTTAAAAGGCATTTTGCCAATTTTCAGAACTGAAAGGCAATTTGATAAGGAAATATGTGGCTCCATCTGTGGTTATGAGAGGTCACCCTGTTCTTGGTCTGCCCCTAAACCAAAAATAGAACACAGTGCTCCCATAGCACCTCCAGTCACGAATTTCCCCCTTTCCCGTAGAGAAAACATCAACTCCTGTTTCCGCAGTATCTGCAGATGCATGTGAAATGGTAAGTGAGAAAGCGCAGTGTTCCTTTCTCAAGCCAATGGGTAAACTTTTATCAGGGAGTCAGAAATAGATAAAGACAATCACTCTCAAAGCGAATATGAAATGGGGATATATCAGGTGGGGTAAATAAAGAGTGGAAATTCTTGATTTTAAAAGGACTTGCAGAAATAATGGATAAACCACATAAGAACCTGTGCACATTTCTGTTTAAGTGTGATTACTGTAATTTTTGAGTCAGTTAAAGTTGAAATGTAGCAAATGAGTTTCATGTTTTCTTTTCGGGCTAGTGCTAGTAGAATTTTTATATTTGTATTGTTTAGTTTCCTACGAAAAATTTGTAGAAATTTGGATGGAAGAGAAATGTGTCATGTTTAGATCTTGTTAAAAAGAAAGGTCATATAAAGTATACAGCAATGTTTTGCTCCGCCCAGTTAGGTTCTGCAGAAAAGTTAACTCTTTCCAATAACAGCTTGAGCTGTCAGACTGCCACATTAATATAATTTTAAATGGAAATAAGTCAAACACAATCTGGGTTACTTTTGAAAAAATACACAAGAACATAAGAACATAATAGGAGCAGGAGTAGGCCATCTAGCCCCTCGAGCCCCTCAATAAGATCATGGTTGATCTGATAGTGGTTTAGTTCCACTCACCTGCCCGCTCCCCATAACCCTTAATTCCTTTATTGATCAGAAATCTATCGACCTGTGACTCAAACATATTTAACGAGGTAGCCTCCACTGCTTCAATGGGCAGAGAATTCCAGAGATTCACTACCCTCTGAGAGAAGAAGTTCCTCCTCAACTCTGTTCTAAACTGACTCCCCCTTATTTTGAGGCTGTGTCCTCTAGTTCTTGTTTCCTTTCTAAGTGGAAAGAATCTCTCTGCCTCTACCCTGTCTCGCCCCTTCATTATCTTATATGTCTCTATAAGATCTCCCCTCAGCCTTCTAAACTCCAACGAGTACAGGCCCAATCTACTCAATCTCTCCTCATAAGCTAACCCCCTCATCTCCGGTATCAACCTGGTGAACCTTCTCTGTACTCCCTCCAAGGCCAATATATCCTTCCGCAAATAAGGGCACCAAAATTGCACACAGCACTCTAGTTGCGGCCTCACCAGTACCTTGTACAATTGCAGCAAGACCTCCCTGCTTTTTTACTCCATCACCTTCGCGATAAAGGCCAACATTCCATTTGCCTTCTTGATCACCTGCTGCACCTGCAAACTGAGTTTTTGCGATTTATGCACAAGGACCCCCAGGTCCCTCTGCACAGTAGCATGTTGTAATTTTTCACCATTTAAATAGTAGTCCATTTTACTATTATTCCTTCCAAAGTGGATAACCTCACTGTTGTCAACGTTATACTCCATCTGCCAGATCCTCGCCCACTCACTTAGATAAAACGTTATTTATGGGGAAGAAATAAAGAGACAACATATGTAAGTACATGGAATCAATTAGAAAGGTTTGATTTCTGTTTTAAAAATATGAGGATACTTCATGAACTGTAAAGACTCTCCCGACAAAGGGAATTAGACGGTAATGATTGCAGATAGAGAAGGGTACGATGAAATAAAAAATAAAGTCAGAAAAAAAGAACACATCATCCAAACTTGAATTTGATAATGTGGCCACCATCTTTGATTTGATTTAATTTGATTTATTAATGTCACATGAATTAACATAGTGAAAAGTATTGTTTCTTGCGCTCTTTACAGACAAAACACACTGTTCATAGAGAAGGAAACGAGAGAGTGCAGAATGTAGTGTTACAGTCATAGCTAGGGTGTAGAGAAAGACCAACTTAATGCAAGGTAGGTCCATTCAAAAGTCTGACAGCAGCAGGGAAGAAGCTGTTCTCGAGTCAGTTGGTACGTGACCTCAGACTTTTGTATCTTTTTTCCGACGGAAGGTGGTGGAAGAGAGAATGTCCAGAGTGCGTGGGGTCCTTAATTATGCTGGCTGCTCTGCCGAGGCAGCGGAAGTGTAGACAGAGTCAATGGATGGGAGGCTGGTTTGCGTGATGGATTGGACTACATTCACGACCTTTTGTAGTTCCTTGCGGTCTTGGGCAGAGCAGGAGCCCATACCAAGCTGTGATACAACCAGAAAAATACTTTCTATGGTGCATCTGTAAAATTGGTGAGATATGCCAAATTTCCTTAGTCTTCTGAGACAGTAGAGGTGTTGGTGGGCTTTCTTAACTATAGTGTCGGCATGGAGGGACCAGGACAGGTTGTTGGTGATCTGGACACCTACCATCCTGGAGTATCTCTCCCGGGCACAGAAACGTCTGTCTGCACCCCTGACTATTGCTCTTCTGCGCCTTGACCCTCCCTGCAGAACAACAGAGCCAGCCGTGCTGCCACTGCCCTGGCTGCTGCTGTTTTCCCCTGATAAGCCACCCAATGGTATCCAAAACGGTATACCTGTTAGAGAAAGGGATAGCCACAGGGGATTCCTGCACTGATTGCCTGTCCTTTCTAGCGGTCACCCATCTATCTGCCTGCACCTTGGTTGTGATCACATCTCTAAAGCTCCAGTCTGTGACGCTTTCCGTCACCTGCATGCTCCTAAATGCATCCAACTGTTGCTCCAACCGATCCATGCGGTACCATATTGCTAAAAGATTAAATTGATTTGGCCTATGTGAAATACAAAACCTGTAAATTAAGTGTCCAACTTAGGAAAATGTAGCATAAGGATCAAAAAGTCCAGACAGGACAGCTCAGTGCAGACCAAGAACTGGCCCGGATGTTTTTTTTTATTCATTCGTGGAAGATGGGTGTTGCTGACTGACCAGCATTTATTGCCCATCTCTAGTTGCCCTTTAGAAGGTGGTGGTGGTGAGCTGCCTTCTTGAATCGCTATAGCCCATGTTCTGTGATTGACCACAATGCAGTTAGGGAGGGAATTCCAGGATTTTGACCCAGCAACTGTGAAGGAACGGTGATATATTTCCAAGTCAGGATGGTGAATGGCTCGGATGGGAACTTGAGGGTGGTAGTGTTCCCATGTATCTGCTGCCCTTGTCCTTCTAGATGGAAGCAGCTTGGAAGGTGCTGTCTAAGAACCTTTGGTGAATTGCTGCAGTGCATCTTGTAGATAGTACACACTGCTGCTACTGAGCATCGGTGGTGGAGGGAGTGGATGTTTGTGGATGTGGTGCCAATCAAGCGGGCTTCTTTATCCTGGATGGTGTCAAGCTTCTTGAGTGTTGTTGGAGCTGTACCTATCCAGGCAAGTGGGGAGTATTCCATTACACTCCTGACTTGTGCCTTGTAGATGATGGACAGACTTTGGGGGAGTCATGACGTTAGTTACTCGCCACAGTATTCATTGCCTCTGATCTGCTCTTGGAGCTACTGTGTTTATGTGGTGAGTCCACATTGAGTTCCTGGTCATTGGTAACCCCAAGGATGTTGTCATTGGGGGAATTCAGTGATGATAACACTATTGAATGTCAAGGGGTGGTGGTTAGATTATCTCTTATTGGTGATGGTCATTGCCTGGCATTTGTGTAGCACGAATGTTACTTGCCACTTGTCAGCCCAAGCCTGGATATTGTCCAGATCTTTTTGCAGTTGAACATGGACATCATAACATTCATGGCTATGGGCCAAGTACTGGCAGATGCAACTAGGTGTGAGTTCAGGTGTTCGTAATGTGTTAGTGCAGACTCGTTGGCCGAAGCATCTCTTCTGCGCTGTATAATTCCATGATTCTATGGCTGCTTCAGTATCTGAGGAGTCATAAATAATGCTAAACATTGTGCAATCATCAGCAAACAGCCCCATGTCTGACCTTGCCAGAAGGGTATTGAGTATAGGAGGGCACCGTGGTGTCCTCCCAGCTAGTCGCAATTGCCCATGTTTGGCCCGTATCCCTCTAATCCTTTCCCATTCATTTACTTCTCCAAATGCTTTTTAAATGTTGTTATTGTACCTGCCTCAACCACTTTCTCTGGCAGCTGATTCCATAAAAGCATCACCCTCTGCGTGAAGAAGTTGCCCCTCAATTCCTTTTAAATCTTTCCCCTCTCACCTTAAACCTGTGCCCTCTAGTTTTCAATTCCCCTTCCCTGGAAAAAAAAGAGTCTGTGCGTTCATCCTATCAATGCCACTCATGATTTTATACGCTTCAATAAAGTCACCCCTCATTCTTCTATATTCCAAAGATCAAAGTTCCAGCCTGGCCAACCTCTCCCTATAACTCAGGCCCACTGACAACAGCCTCGTAAATCTTCTATGCACTCTTTCCAGCTTATCAATGTCTTTCAGATAAAAGGGTGACCAAAACCGTACACAATACTCCAAGTCCGGCCTCACCAACGACTTACAGAACTGTAACATAATGTCCCAACTCCTATACTCAATGTCCTGACAGATGGTGGTCAGTGTGCTAAACACCCTCTTCACCATTCTGTCTATCTGTGAAGCTGCTTCCAGTGAACTATGTACTTGTACTCCTAGGTCCAACTGTTCCTCAACACTCCCCAAGGCCCCACCATTCACTGTATAAACACCTCATACTTAGCTATATTGAAATCAACTTTAATGTCACAAAGTGCAGCTCCCATGATAGCCCCAGCCAATGAATCACTGCTTTCCTGTGATGTCACAGTGTGTCCCTTGCAGGTCCGGCTATCGCTGTCCCGGAAGGTGAGTCCTGCACTCTTTACTGAAGTCTCACCTCTCCCCGCGCTCTTTACTGAAGTCTCACCTCTCCCCGTGCACTTTATTGAAGTCTCACCCCTCTCCCCGTGCTCTTCACTGAAGTCTCACCTCTCCCCGTGCACTTTATTGAAGTCTCACCCCTCTCCCCGTGCTCTTCACTGAAGTCTCACCTCTCCCCGTGCACTTTATTGAAGTCTCACCCCTCTCCCCGTGTTCTTTACTGAACTTTTGCTTTTCTCCCCGCGCTCTTTACTAAAGTCTCACCTCTCTCCCTGAGCACTTTACTGAAGTCTCACTTCTTCCCCATGCCCTTTACTGGAGTCTCACCTGTCTCCCCGCGCTCTTTACTGAATTCTTGCCTTTCTCCCTGCGCTCTTCAATGAAGTCTCACCTCTCTCTCCATGAACGAAAGAGATTGTCATTGACTTCAGGAAACGTAAATGAGAACATGCCCCTGTCTACATCAACGGGGACGTAAAGTATAAATGGTCGAGAGCTTCATGTTTTTAGGTGTCCAGATCACCAACAACCAGTCCTGCTCCCTCTATGTCGACACTATAGTTGAGAAAGCCTACCAATGCCTCTACTTTCTCAGAAGACTAAGGAAATTTGGCATGTCAGCTATGATTCTCACCAACTTTTACAGATGCACCATAGAGAGCATTCTTTCTGGTTGTATCACAGCTTGATTATGGCTCCTGCTCTGCCCCAGACCACAAGAAACTACAAAAAGTCGTGAATGTAGCCCAATCCATCACGCAAACCAGCCTCCCATCCATTGACTCTGTCTACACCTCCTGCTGTCACAGCAAAGCAGCCAGCATAATTAAGGACCCAATGTTCCCCAGACATTCTCTCTTTCATCTTCTTCCGTCAGGAAAAAGATGCAAAAGTCTGAGATCACGTACCAACCGACTCAAGAGCAGCTTCTTACCTGCTGCCATCAGACTTTTGAATGGATTTGCATTAAGTTGCTCTTTCCCTACACCCTAGCTATGACTGTAACAACATTCTGCACTCTCGTTTCCTTCTCTATGAGCGGTATGATTTGTCCGTCTAGCACGCAAGAAACAATACTTTTCACTGTATACTAACTATGAGTTGGGACGTCTTGTTGAAGTTGTACAAGACATTGGTAAGGCCACACTTGGAATACTGTGTGCAATTCTGGTCACCCTATTATAGAAAGGATATTGTTAAACTAGAAAGAGTGCAGAAAAGATTTACTAGGATGGATTGAGTTATAAGGAGAGGCTGAATAGGCTGAGACTTTTTTCTCTGGAGCGTAGGAGGCTGAGGGGTGACCTTATCCAGGTCTATAAAATAATGAGGGGCATAGACAAGGTAGATAGTCAATATCTTTTCCCAAAGGTAGGGGAGTCTAAAACTAGAGGGTACAGGCTTAAGGTGAGAGGGGAGAGATACAAAAGTGTCCAGGGGGGCAATTTTTTCACACAGAGGCTGGTGAGTGTCTGGAATAAGCTGCCAGAGGTAGTAGTAGAGGCGGGTACAATTTTATCTTTTAAAAAGCATTTAGATAGTTACATGGATACGATGGATATAGAGGGATATGGGCCAAATGCAGGCAATTGGGATTAGCTTAGGGGTTTTTAAAAAAAAAATAAGGGCGGCATGGACAAGTTGGGCCGAAGGGCCTGTTTCCATGCTATAAACCTCTATGACTCTGACTATGACTAATACATGTGACAATAATGAATCAAATCAAATGCGCTTTATTGAATTTTCATCTCTCTCTCCATGCTCTTTATTTAAGTCTCGCCTATCTCCCCGTGCTCTTTACTGACGTCTCATCTCTCTCTGCACTCTTTGTTAAAGTTTCTGCGTTCAAGAGACCAATTCTGCATAAAGTAGCTCATCTATTAACTCCTCAAAGACAATCCACATCTAGAAGACAAAAATCAGGAATATAATGGAATACTCCCCACTTGCCTAGGTGAGTGCAGCTTCAACAACACTTAAGAAGCTTGACACCATCCAGGACCAAGCAGCCCACTTGACTGACACTCTATCCACCAACACACAGTGGCAGCAATGTGCACCGATTACAAGATGCACTGAAGCAACTCACCAAGTTTCATTAGGCTGCACCATCCAAATCCACAGCTTCTACTACCTGAAAAGGCAAAGGCAGATGCATGGGAACACCACCACCTGTAAGTTCCCCTCCAAATCACGCACCTATCCTGACTTGGAACTATATCACCATCCCTTCACTGTCACTAGTTCAAAATCCTGGAACTTTCCCTCCCTAAAAACACTGTGGGTGTTCCGACACCACAGAGACTACAGCAGTTCAAGAAGGTGGCTCACCAACACCTTCTCAAGGGCAATAATGGAATGGCAATAAATGCTCGCCTAGCCAGTGTTACCCACATCCATGAATGAATAACACAAATGTCATGAATGCTTAAGCACTCAGTCCGTTTTTGACCCTGCCTATTTTTCCTCAATTTGGCAGTCTGCTCTACACTCCAACATTGTTCTTCCTGCTCTTAAGTTTCCCTTACTCTTTTTGAATTGCCTAAATCATTCCACCCCAAGGGCTTCATACAGAATCTCACTGCCAGCAAGAGAGACTGATGGCTTCTGATGTATGAAGGAATTGATGGTTGGACTGGGAGGAGAAAGAGGAAAACACATATTAAAAATAAACAAGAGCAGAATCTCCAGTCAGGGAGAACAATCTGCATTGTGTGAAAGGTTGGCATAGTTACCCAGCAATAACACGGCCTGACTGAAGCCTTCTCCTGCTGCTATGACTAACAGCAATAAGCAAAAGAAATGTGCTAATGCATGTGATTGCCTATTGTGGTTTCACACGTGCCCTCAGCATTCTACTGCTGCTCAAAATCAGAGAACTACACTTCCTCACTCCCCATCACTCTACCACAACATGATTCTCAATTATGAAAGTTAAAAAAGGACTCACCAATAAAATTGTTCCACTCTGTGTCCACATCTGCCTGATTAGCCAAACAACCCTTCATGACATTGAGGCAGTAATTTTTACATGGTTTAAGAGCAAGTAACCCATGACATTGTGGACACTGCGTCATCTTCAGCAATGCGTTGGCACACTCAGTTGTTGGATTGACCTATTTTTTGAAAAAAAAACATATTATAACTTGCAATGAAAGACCTACGTGCTTGTTATTCTATCACTAACTCAAATTCAGGAGCAGGTAATTACTGCCAATTTACACCTTTCTCAACTTTGCTCTAAAATTTTCAGAACACATGACGAAGAATTACCTACACCTACCGACATGATTGACTGAAGTTGTTATCTACCTTGCAATGTAAAGACTAATGCTTGATAAATGCAGAGCAAGCTGGTGAAGAGAATGAGAAGCCAAAGTCATTGACGATGGTGGAACGTACTAAGTACAAACACGTCTACAAGTGGGCTTTCTTATCATTTACACGATATTATCTCATAAATGCATTTGCTATCATTGGTTTTCCCTCATTATTGAAGGTGATCATTTCTTGCATGCCGAGTCATAGTAATAGGCAGAGAAATCAAGGGCCAGAATCAAAGGGCTGCAGTGAAAAATAATGGGAATGGGACAAGTAATGTTAAAAAGGCAAGCTGTGTATTTATGCCTTAATACGCAGGACATTTTCATTAAAGAGGATGAATTCATTGCGTAAATAGATATAAATGGGTTTGATATAATCAGGATGATAGAGACATGGCTGCAGGGTGACCAGGGATGGGAACTGAACATCCAGGGATATTCAGTAATGAGAAGGACAGACAACAAGGAAACGGGGGTGGAGTTTCATTGCTAGTTAAAGGGGAAATTAATTGATTTGATTTGATTTATTATTGTCACATGTATTAGCATACAATGAAAAGTATTGTCTCCTGCGCGTTATACAGACAAAGCATACCGTTCATAGAGAAGGAAACGGGAATGTGCGTAATGTAGTGTTACGGTCATAGCTAGGGTTTGGAGAAAGATCAACTTAATGCAAGGTAGGTCCATTCAAAATTCTGACAGCTGCAGGGAAGAAGCTGTTCTTGAGTCGGTTGGTACGTGACCTCAGACTTGTGTGTTTTTTTCCCGACGGAAAAAGATGGAAGTGTGTAACTGAGACCCCACCTGGAGTATTGTGCCCAGTTTTGGTCGCCTTATTGGAGGAAAGATGTAGTGGTATTGGAGGCAGTTCAGAGGCAGTTCACTAGATTGATTCCAGAGATGAGGTGTTTGTCGTTCGAGGAGAGATTGAACAGTTTAAGCCTATGCTCTCTGGAATTTAGAAGAATGAGGGAAGATCAAATTGAGGTATACATGATGATAAAAGGTATGGATAAAGTAGACGTGGAGCGCATGCTTGCTGTTGTGGGACATTCTAGGACGAGAGGTCATAATCTTAGGATAAGGAGTAGCAAATTTAAAACAGAGTCGAGGAAAAACTACTTCTCCCAAAGGGTTATGAATCTGTGGAATTTGCTACCCCAAAGTGCGGTGGATGCTGGGACAGTGGGTAAATTTGAGGAGTTAGACAGATTTTTAATTGGTAATGAATTCAAGGGTTATGGGGAGAAGGCAGGAAAATGGGGATGAGGAGCATATCAGCCATGATTGAATGGCGGAGCAGGCTCTTTGGGCCAAATGACCTAATTCTACTCTTATATCTTATGTCCGGAGTGCGTGGGGTCCTTGATTATGTTGGCTTCTTTTCCAAGGCAGTGGCAAGTATAGACAGAGTCAATAACTGGGAGGCTGGTTTGAGTGATGGACTGGGCTTTGTACAAGCCCCTTTGTAGTTTCTTGCAGTCTTGGAGCCTTACCAAGCTGTGATACAACCAGAAAGAATGCTTTCTATGGGGCATCTATAAAGGTTGGAGAGTGTCGTAGCTGACATGCCAAATTTCCTTAGTCTCCTGAGAAAGTAAAGGCATTGGTGGGCTTTCATAACTATACTATCTGCGTGGGGGAACCCGGACAAATTGTGAAGCTCTTGACCCTTTCTACTTCTTCCCCATTGATGTAGACAGGGGCATGTTCTCCTTTACGCTTCCTGAAGTCGATGACGATCTCCTTCATTTTGTTGACATTGAGGGAAAGATTATTGTCGCCGCACCAGTTCACCAGATTCTCTATTTCATTCCTGTACTCTGTCTCATCATTGTTTAAGATCCGACCCACTACGGTGGTGTCATTAGCAAACTTGAAAATCGAATGGGAGGGGAATTTGGCCACACAGTCATAGGTGTAAAAGGAGTATGGTAGGGGGCTGAGAACACAGCCTTGTGGGGCACCAGTGATCGGTGTTGAGGATGATCGTGGAGGAAGTCCTTACTGATTGCAGTCTGTGGGTTAAGAGGTTCAGGAACCAGTCGCATAGGGAGGAGCCAAGCCCCAGGCCACAGAGTGTGGAGATGAGTTTCGTAGGAATAATGGTGTTGATGGCTGAGCTGTAGTCAATAAATAGGTGTCTTTGTTGTCTAGGTGTTCCAGGGTTGAGTGCAGGACCAGGGAGATGGCATCTGCTGTAGAGCTGTTGCACCGGTAGGCAAACTGTAGTGGAACCAGGCAATCTGTGAAGCCAGAATTGATTCGTGCCATGACTAATCTTTCAAAGCACTTCATAATGATGGATGTCACAGCCAGCGGACAATAGTCATTGAGGTACGCTGCTTGGCCTTTCTTTGGTGCCAAGATGATGGTCGTCTTCTTGAAACAGGTAGGGACCTCAGATTGTTGTAAAGAGAGGAATGGTGAGGAAGAATACTAGTTCCATCGATGTGGAATCTGTTTGGATAGAACTGAGAGACACCAAGGAGCAAGAAATGTTGGTGGGGGTTGTATATAGACTCCGAAACTGTATTGGTGATGTTGGGAATGGCATTAAACAGGAAAATAGAGACACACATGATAAAGTAGCATCTAATTATGGGTGACTTTAATCTGCATATTAACTGGGAAAATCAAATGAGTCACAATACCGTAGAGGAAGAATTCCTGGAGTGTATACAAAGATGGTTTTTCTGGACCAATACATTGAGGAACCAACGAGAGAGCAGGCCATTTTATACTGGGAATTGTGTAATGAGAAAGGAATAATTGGCAAGCTAGTTGTGCATGACCCCTTGAGGGCCTCTGACGGAAATCTTTGTCGCTTCTTTGGACACGGGTGAGGTCCCTGAGGATTGGAGGATAGCGAATGTGGTCCCGTTGTTTAAGAAGGGTAGCAGGGATAACCCAGGAAATTATAGGCCGGTGAGCTTGACGTCCGTGGTAGGGAAGTTGTTGGAGAGGATTCTTAGAGACAGGATGTATGTGCATTTAGAACGGAACAATCTCATTTGTGACAGACAGCATGGTTTTGTAAGAGGGAGGTCGTGCCTTACAAATTTGGTGGAGTTTTTTGAGGAAGTGACAAAAACGGTTGATGAAGGAAGGGCCGTGGATGTCGTATATATGGATTTCAGTAAGGCATTTGACAAAGTCCCACATGGCAGGTTGGTTAAGAAGGTTAAGGCTCATGGGATACAAGGAGAAGTGGCTAGATGGGTGGAGAACTGGCTTGGCCATAGGAGACAGAGGGTAGTGGTCGAAGGGTCTTTTTCCGGCTGTGACCAGTGGTGTTCCGCAGGGCTCTGTACTGGGACCTCTGCTATTTGTGATATATATAAATGATTTGGAAGAAGGTGTAACTGGCGTAATCAGCAAGTTTGCGGATGACACGAAGATGGCTGGAATTGCGGATAGCGAAGAGCATTGTCGGGCAATACAGCAGGATATAGATAGGCTGGAAAATTGGGCGGAGACGTGGCAGATGGAGTTTAATCCGGATAAATGTGAAGTGATGCATTTTGGAAGAAATAATGTAGGGAGGAGTTATACAATAAATGGCAGAGTCATCAGGAGTATAGAAACACAGAGGGACCTAGGTGTGCAAGTCCACAAATCCTTGAAGGTGGCAACACAGGTGGAGAAGGTGGTGAAGAAGGCATATGGTATGCTTGCCTTTATAGGACGGGGTATAGAGTATAAAAGCTGGAGTCTGATGATGCAGCTGTATAGAACGCTGGTTAGGCCACATTTGGAGTACTGCGTCCAGTTCTGGTCGCCGCACTACCAGAAGGACGTGGAGGCATTGGAGAGAGTGCAGAGAAGGTTTACCAGGATGTTGCCTGGTATGGAGGGTCTTAGCTATGAGGAGAGATTGGGTAGACTGGGGTTGTTCTCCTTGGAAAGATGGAGAATGAGGGGAGATCTAATAGAGGTGTACAAGATTATGAAGGGTATAGATAGGGTGAACAGTGGGAAGCTTTTTCCCAGGTCGGAGGTGACGATCACGAGGGGTCACGGGCTCAAGCTGAGAGGGGCGAAGTATAACTCAGACATCAGAGGGACGTTTTTTACACAGAGGGTGGTGGGGGCCTGGAATGCGCTGCCAAGTAAGGTGGTGGAGGCAGGCACGCTGACATCGTTTAAGACTTACCTGGATAGTCACATGAGCAGCCTGAGAATGGAGGGATACAAACGATTGGTCTAGTTGGACCAAGGAGCGGCACAGGCTTGGAGGGCCGAAGGGCCTGTTTCCTGTGCTGTACTGTTCTTTGTTCTTTGTTCTTTGATGAGTGCCTTAGTATGATAGAATTTTACAACAAGATGGAGAGTGACGTAATTGATTCTGAGACGAGGGTTCTGAATCTTAATAAAGGAAACTAGGATTGTTTCCACTGGAAAGATGAAGGCTGAGGGGAGACCTGATAGAGGGCTACAAAATTATGAGAGGCAGAGACAGAGTGGAAAGTCAGAGGCTTTTTCCAAGGGCGGATGTGTCAATTACAAGGAGGCACAGGTTCAAGGTGAGAGGGGGAACGTTTAAGGGAGATGTGCGGGGGAGATTTTTCATGCAGAGAGTGGTCGGTGCCTGAATCGTGCTACCAGAGGAGGTGGTGGAAGCAGGCACATTAGCAATATTTAAGATGCATCTGGGTGGGTACATGAATAGGGAGGGAATAGAGGAATATGGACTGAATAAGGGCAGAAGGGTTTCTTTTTAGTTTAATTAGGGCATCATGATCGGCATGGGCTTGGAGAGCAGAAGTGCCTGTTCCTGTGGTGACTTGCCTTTGTTCTTTGTTCTATGAAACAATCTTAGTATGAGGCTCGAGTTGGCTATGATGGATTGGAAAACATTACATAAAGGGATGACGGTAGATAGGCAATGGCAAACATTCAAAGAGCATATGGGTGAACTGCAACAATTGTTTATTCCTGTCTGGACAAAAATAAAAGGAAAAAGATGGCCAAACCGTGGCTTATAAGGAAACTTAGAAATAGTATTAGATCCAAAGAAGAGGCATTCAAATTGGCCAGCAAAAACAACAGACCTGAGGATTGGGAGCAGTTTAGAATTCAGCAAAAGAGGACAAAGAAGTTGATTAAGAAGGGGAAAATAAGGTACGAGAGTAAGCTTGCGGGGAACATAAAAGCTGGCTGTAAAAGCTTCTGTAGGTATGTTGTATCCTGCGTTGTTTTACAAGTACATTAAGTGTAAAATAATAACTAGCGAGGTTGACAATATTGTGGATAGCATGTACAGAGAGGTCACACCAAGGCTCCACATGCAGAAAAGGAATAGGCAACTACCAGGCAGAAGAGGAGGACCAGGCAGGCAGTGCAGGAACCCAATGTGGCCGTTCCGCTGCAGATCAGGTATATTGCTTTGGATACTGGAATTGTCTCTCAGGGGAAAGCAATAACAGCCCAATTCATTGTGTTATAATCCAGGTCAGGAACTCCAAGGTATGAAGTCAGCCGAGACCATACGTTTTCCACTTTGAATTTGACTAGGGTAAGCATGAGATGTTTCACTTCAAGTATGATTCAAATGACCCACTAGGGAGCTTTTATCAAACAAAGTGTATTTCAGAATACAGTTAACACATGAGAAGAAAATTAGCAATAACTTTTACCAATTACATACAAGAAAAAAAACAACCATGATATTGTATAAACCTTAACAACTAAATGCACTGTTCCAATACAACAAACCTCCTTGTAAACATACACCTGCCGCAGGTTTAGCACAGAAAATAAGGATGCACATGTGGTTTTGCAGCTCAGCAACACCTGCTCTGAATTAGTCCTTTGGATAGAGAATTGAAACTCTGATTTCCCCGATCTGGAAATTCCCAGTACCTCGAGGTAGAGATAAGGCCACTCTTGGCCTCTAGTTTTTAAACCAGCAAACCACTTACAGCAAAGTTTTCACTCCAGGAAGGCAAGAAAAACTGCTTCCAACATAGCGGAATTTCTAATAACAGGGAAAGAGACACACACACTGCCGTCAGCCAGGAATCCACACACCTTCTAACTAAAAGAGCAGGCAAAAACTGAAAGTAAAAGAACTCTTGTCACCTGAGCTGTCAATCATTCTTCCCCCTAACATTTCAAAAGGGTCATAAACTCATAAAACTCCAGGACATCACATTAGAACCAGATTAAAAATAAACAAAACCCCATTTAAACCATTTAAGCAGCAATAAAAGGACATTTAAAGACACAAGTCATCAACAATAACAAAAATAAAGGGCCTGCTTACAAACTGCAGAGAACATGATTTTAACTGATTCTTAAAGGCACAGTACTGTCACAATTGCACCAAAGTTGGTTCTGCTGCACAGGATAGCAGTAAGAAGTATAGGAATGCAATAGTTATAAGAGATTGAATTGTGAGGGGAATAGATAAGTTTTTCTGTGGCAGCAAATGAGACTCCAGGGTGGAGTAATAACTGAGCATTTGGAAAGCGGTGACAGGATTGGTCCAAGTAGGCATGGATTCACTAAAGGGGAATAGTACTTGACAAGTCTTCTGGAATTTTTTGAGGATGTGATCAGTAGAGCGGACAAGGGTGAACCAGTGGAAGTTGTGTATCTGGACTTTCAAAAGGTTTTTGACAAGGTCCTGCACAAGAGATTAGTGAGCAAAATTAAAGCTCATGATATTGGGGGTAATGTATTGACATGGATGGAGAACTGGTTGGCAGAAATGAAGCAGAGAGAGGTACATAGAACATAGAACATAGAACGCCACAGCACAAACAGGCCCTTCGGCCCACAAGTTGCGCCGATCACATCCCCACCTCTAGGCCTATCTATAGCCCTCAATCCCATTAAATCCCATGTACTCATCCAGAAGTCTCTTAAAAGACCCCAACGAGTTTGCCTCCACCACCACCGACGTCAGCCGATTCCACTCACCCACCACCCTCTGAGTGAAAAACTTACCCCTGACATCTCCTCTGTACCTACCCCCCAGCACCTTAAACCTGTGTCCTCTCGTAGCAACCATTTCAGCCCTTGGAAATAGCCTCTGAGAGTCTACCCTATCCAGACCTCTCAACATCTTGTAAACCTCTATCAGGTCAACTCTCATCCTTCGTCTCTCCAGGGAGAAGAGACCAAGCTCCCTCAACCTATCCTCATAAGGCATGCCCCCCAATCCAGGAAAATCGCTGTTGTAACCCCACTGTTCAAGAAGGGAACAAGAAAAAAGATGGAAAATTATAGGCCAATTAGCCTAACCTCAGTTGTTGGCAAAATTCTAGAATCCATCGTTAAGGATGAGATTTCTAAATTCTTGGAAGTGCAGGGTCGGATTAAGACAAGTCAGCATGGATTTAGTAAGGGGAGGTCGTGCCTGACAAACCTGTTAGAGTTCTTTGAAGAGATAACAAATAGGTTAGACCAAGGAGAGCCAATGGATGTTATCTATCTTGACTTCCAAAAGGCCTTTGACAAGGTGCCTCACGGGAGACTGCTGAGTAAAATAAGGGCCCATGGTATTCGAGGCAAGGTACTAACATGGATTGACGATTGGCTGTCAGACAGAAGGCAGAGAGTTGGGATAAAAGGTTCTTTCTCAGAATGGCAACCGGTGACAAGTGGTGTCCCGCAGGGTTCAGTGTTGGGGCCACAGCTGTTCTCTTTATATATTAACGATCTAGATGACGGGACTGGGAGCATTCTGGCCAAGTTTGCCGATGATACAAAGATAGGTGGAGGGGCAGGTAGTATTGAGGAGGTGGGGAGGCTGCAGAAAGATTTAGACAGTTTAGGAGAGTGGTCCAAGAAGTGGCTGATGAAATTCAACGTGGGCAAGTGCGAGGTCGTACACTTTGGAAAAAAGAATAGAGGCATGGACTATTTTCTAAACGGTGACAAAATTCATAATGCTAAAGTGCAAAGGGACTTGGGAGTCCTAGTCCAGGATTCTCTAAAGGTAAACTTGCAGGTTGAGTCCGTAATTAAGAAAGCAAATGTAATGTTGTCATTTATCTCAAGAGGCTTGGAATACAAAAGCAGGGATGTACTTCTGAGGCTTTATAAAGCACTGGTTAGGCCCCATTTGGAGTACTGTGAGCAATTTTGGGCCCCACACCTCAGGAAGGACATACTGGCACTGGAGCGGGTCCAGCGGAGATTCACACGGATGATCCCAGGAATGGTAGGCCTGACATACGATGAACGTCTGAGGATCGTGGGATTATATTCATTGGAGTTTAGGAGGTTGAGGGGAGATCTGATAGAAACTTACAAGATAATGAACGGCTTAGATAGGATGGACGTAGGGAAGTTGTTTCCATTAACAGGGGAGACTAGGACGCGGGGGCACAGCCTTAGAATAAAAGGGAGTCACTTTAGAACAGAGATGAGGAGAAATTTCTTCAGCCAGAGAGTGGTGGGTCTGTGGAATTCATTGCCACAGAGGGCTGTGGAGGCCGAGACGTTGAGCGTCTTCAAGACAGAAATTGATAAATTCTTGATTTCTCGAGGAATTAAGGGCTATGGGGAGAGAGCGGGTAAATGGAGTTGAAATCAACCATGATTGAATGGTGGAGTGGACTCGATGGGCCGAATGGCCTTACTTCCGCTCCTATGTCTTATGGTCTTATGGTCTTAACATCCTTGTAAATCTCCTCTGCACCCTTTCAATGGCTTCAACATCTTTCCTGTAATGAGGTGACCAGAACTGCGCGCAGTACTCCAAGTGGGGTCTAACCAGGGTCCTATAAAGCTGCAGCATTATCTCCCGACTCCTAAACTCAATCCCTCGATTAATGAAGGCCAGTACGCCGTACGCCTTCTTGACCGCATCCTCCACCTGCGAGGCCGATTTAAGAGTCCTATGGACCCGGACCCCAAGGTCCTTCTGATCCTCTACACTGCTAAGAATGGTACCCTTCATATTATACTGCTGCTTCATCCCATTGGATCTGCCAAAATGGATCACTACACACTTATCCGGGTTGAAGTCCATCTGCCACTTCTCCGCCCAGTCTTGCATTCTATCTATGTCTCGCTGCAACTTCTGACATCCCTCCAAACTATCCACAACACCACCTACCTTGGTGTCGTCAGCAAACTTACCAACCCATCCCTCCACTTCCTCATCCAGGTCATTTATGAAAATGACAAACTAGGCAGTGACTAGTGGGGTACCGCAGAGTTCAGTGCTAGGACTCCAGCTGTTCAAAATATACATTAATGATTTGCTCGAAATAATTGAATGCAATATCTCCAAATTTGTAGATGACACTAAGCTGGGTGGCAGTGTGTGCTGTGAGGATGCCAAGAGGCTGCAGGATGATTTGGACACGCTGGCTGAGTGGCAAATACTTGGTAAATGGAATTTAATGTGCATAAATGTGAGGTTATCCATTTTGATGGCAAAAACAGGAGGGAAGATTATCATCTGAATGGTGGCAGTTTAGGAAAAGGGGAAGTGCAACGTAACCTGAAGGTTGGCATGCAGGTACAGCATGCGGTGACGAAAACTAATGGCATGCTGGCCTTCATAGCAAGATTATTTGAGTATAGGAGTAAGGATGTCTTGCTGCAGTTATACAGGGCCTTGGTGAGGCCACACCTTGAGTATTGTGTGCAGTTTTGGTCTCCTAGTCTGAGGAAGGACATTCTTGCTATTGAGGGAGTCCAGTGAAGATTCACCAGACTGATTCCTGGAATGGCAGGACTGACATATGAAGAGAAACTGGATTGACTGGGCTTGTACTCACTGGAATTTAGAAGAATGAGAGGGGATCTCATAGAAACATATAAAATCCTGATGGGACTGGACAGGCTAAATGAGGGAAGAATGTTCCCGATGTTGGGCAAGTCCAGAACTAGGGGTCACAGTGTAAGAATAAGGGACAAGCCATTCAGGACTGAGATGAGGAAGAACTTCTTCATTCAGAGTTGTGAACCTGAGGAATTCCCTACCACAGAAAGCTGTTGGGGCCAGTTCATTAGATATGTTCAAGAGGGAGCTGGACGTGGCCTTTATGGCTAAAGGGATCAAGGGGTATGGAGAGAAAGTGGAAGTGGGATACTGAAAATGCATGATCAGCCATGATCACATTGGATTGTGCTGCAGGCTCGGAGGGCTGAATGGCCTACTCCTGTACCTATTTTCTATATTTCTATGATATGTTGCCTCCTTGGTGCTTGGACCAAGGCTGTCCTGGAGCGGTTACAGGACATTCTGGAGGAGGAGAGTGAATAAGCCAGTGGTCGTGGGGCAATTCGGTACCAATGGCATGAGTAGAAACAAGGATGAGGTCCTAATAGATGAATGTAGGGAGTTAGAAAATAAGTTGAAAAGCAAGAACTCAAAGGAAGTGATCTCAGGAATACAGTCTTAGAGGTTTACAACATGCAAACACGCCCTTCAGCCCAACTTGTCCATGCCACCCAGTTTTTATCATTAAGCTAGTCCCAATTGCCTGCATTTGGCCCATGTCCTTCTATACCCATCTTACCCATGTAACTGTAATAAATGAAATTGCTTTTTAAAAGACAAAATTATACCCACCTCGAATACTATCTCTGGCAGGTCATTCCAGACACTCACCATCCTCTGTCTGAAGAAATTCCCCCTCTGGACCCTTTTGTATCTCTCCCCTTTCACCTTAAACTAATGCCCTCTAGTTTTAGACTCCCCTACATTTGGGAAAGGATGTTGACTATCTACCTCATCTGTGTCCCTCAATATTCTGTAGACGTCTATTAAGATCACCCCTTAGCTTCCTCCAGGGAAAAAAGTCGCAGTCTATTCAGCTTCTCCTTATAACTCAAACCAGCAAGTCCCAGTAGCATCCTAGTAAATCTTTTCTGCACTCTTTCTGGTTTAATGATATCCCTTCTATCATAGGGTGACCAGGACTGTACATAGTTTTCCAAGTGTGGCTTTACCAATGTCGTGTACAACTTTGGCTCGGTCAAAGAACGTAGTAAGAGTTTTAACAACACCAGGTTAAAGTCCAACAGGTTTATTTGGTAGCAAATGCCATTAGCTTTCGGAGCGCTGCTCCTTCGTCAGATGGAGCTCCATCTGACGAAGGAGCAGGGCTCCGAAAGCTAATGGCATTTGCTCCCAAATAAACCTGTTGGACTTTAACCTGGTGTTGTTAAAACTCTTACTGTGTTTACCCCAGTCCAATGCCAGCATCTCCACATCACTTCTATGACTGAGACAGTTCTGTATCCATCTTGCCAGCTCACCTCTGATCCCGTGCAACTTCACCTTCTGTACCAGTCTGCCATGAGGAACCTTGTCAAAGGCCTTACTGAAGTCCATGTAGACAGCATCACTGCCCTACCCTCATCAATCATCTTCATCACTTCCTCGAAAAATTCAATCATGTTAGTGAGACACAACCTCCCCTTCACATAACCATGTTGCCTCTCGCTAATGCGTTCACTTATTTCCAAATGGGAGTAAATCCTGTCTCGAATAATCCTCTCCAATAATTTCCCTACCACTGACATAAGGCTTGCCGGCCTGTAATTACCTGGGTTATTCTTGCTACCCTTCTTAAACAAAGGAATAACACTGGCTACTCTCCAATCCTCTGAGACCTCCGCTGTAGACAGTGGGGGTACAAAAGTTTATCTTAAGGCCCCGGCAATTTCCTCTCTTGCCTCCTTCCTTTTGACTAGGCTCACAATATCTCTCGTTATCCAAGGATCCAAGAATTTGCCATACTTATCTTTCATCCTTACCGGAATGTGCCGGTCCTGAATTCCTATCAACTTGCACGTGAAAGCCTCCCACATGCCAGATGTTGATTTGCCCTCAAACATCTGCCCCCAATCTACATTCTTCAGTTCCTGCCTAATATTGCTGTAATTAGCCTTTCCCAATTTAACACCTTCACCTGAGGACTACACTGTTCCCGAACTGCTCCCCCACTGAAACGTCAACCACCTGGCCAGGCTCATTCCCCAATATCAGGTCCAGTATGGCCCCTTCCCTAGCTGGACTATCTACATACTGTTTCAAAAAGCCCTCCTGGATGTTCCTCACAAACTCTGCCCCATCCACTCCCCTAGCACTAAGTGAGTCCCAGTCAATACGGGGGAAGTTAAAATCACCCATCACAACAACCCTGTTACTTTTACACCTTGCCAAAATTTGACTACATATTTGTTTCTCTATCTCCCACTGGCAGTTGGGAGGCCTATAGTAAACCCCCAACATTGTGACTACACCCTTCCCATTCCTGAGCTCTACCCATATTGCCTCCTCAATCAAAAACACAACTCCCCCTCCTCTCTTACCTCCTGTTCTATCTTTCCTATAGCATCTGCACCCTGGAACATTGAGCTGCCAGTCTTGTCCCTCCCTTAGCCATGTTCAGTAATAACTATAAGATCCCAGTTCCATGTATGCATCCATGCCCTTACTGCCAGTCAGAGTAGAAATAGCAGGATTTATCAGATAAATATGTGGGTAAAGAGATAGTGTGAAGGAAGGGTTTCAGATTTCTGGGCTACTGGGACCAGTTCTGGGGGAGGTGGAACCAGTACAAACTGGATGGGTTACACTGGGCAAGACCAGGGCTGTTGTCCTAGGGCGAGTATTAGCTATTGTGGTTGGGGAGGGTTTAATGAGAATGACATGGAGATGGGAACCTAAGCAAAGTGACAAGGGAAAGAGAAACAAGGGCAGTAATAAAAGAGAGAACAATAAAATGCAAAAACTGTAGACAGGGTAGTCAAGGGCAATAGGCAAATAGGGCCACAGTACAAAGAAAAGTTAGGGTGATTAAAGATGGCAAAAAGGAAAGCCTAAAACGTTTTGTATCTTTATGCATAAGGTATTCGGAATAAGGTGGAGGAACTGATGGCACAAATCCAAGTAAATGGATTTGATCTCATAGACATTATACACAGGTCAAAAAGAGATCGAACTAGCAACTTAATATCTAGCGCTATCTGATCTTTCAGAAAGTCACGAAGGAAGGAAAAGGTGGTGGGGTAGCACTGTTAAAAAGAGATAAAACGAGGTCAGTTGTGAGAGATGATCTGTCATAGACCAAAGCAGGGAACAGGCTATCTTAGGTCTGGTAATGGGTAATGACGCAGGTTTAATAAATGACTCAGAGTAAAAGATCCCCTCGGAAGTAGTGATCATAACATAATAGAATTTAATATTCAGTTTGAAAGCGAGAAACTTGGTTTGGAAACAACTGTGTTCAACTTAAATAAAGGAAATTACAATGAAATGAGAATAGAGTTAGCTAAAGTGAACTGGGCGGATAGATTAGAAGGGATGGCAGTAAGCGAGCAGTGGCAGGCATTTAAGGAAGTAATTTGTGACTCTCAGTAAAAATATATCCCAGTAAGGAGGAAAGATTCTAAGAGAGGGATAAACCAACCGTGGCTAATCAAGGAAGTTAAGGAGAGTATTAAATTGAAAGAAAAAGTATATAAGGAGGCAAAAGTCAGTCATAAAAAACAAACAACAAAGAAGCCGAAACACTTCAATTCCCTCACGTCTCAAAATATTGGGTCTGGCTAACCTCTCTAGTATATTTAAATGCATTGCTATGCTTTTAATCATCTCAACTTTCTTAGCCCCTGTAGTTAAGACTACTTCCAATTTATCTGCCAGTTAGAACATAGAACATAGAACAGTACAGCACAGAACAGGCCCTTCGGCCCACGATGTTGTGCCGACCTTCATCTGAAACCAAGATCAAGCTATCCCACTCCCTATCATCCTGGTGTGCTCCATGTGCCTATCCAATAACCGCTTAAATGTTCCTAAAGTGTCTGACTCCACTATCACTGCAGGCAGTCCATTCCACACCCCAACCACTCTCTGCGTGAAGAACCTACCTCTGATATCCTTCCTATATCTCCCACCATGAACCCTATAGTTATGCCCCCTCGTAATAGCTCCATCCACCCGAGGAAATAGTCTTTGAACGTTCACTCGATCTATCCCCTTCATCATTTTATAAACCTCTATTAAGTCTCCCCTCAATCTCCTCCGCTCCAGAGAGAACAGCCCCAGCTCCCTCAACCTTTCCTCATAAGACCGACACTCCAAACCAGGCAGCATCCTGGTAAATCTCCTCTGCACTCTCTCCAGCGCTTCCACATCCTTCTTATAGTGAGGTGACCAGAACTGCACGCAATATTCCAAATGCGGTCTCACCAAGGTCCTGTACAGTTGCAGCATAACCCCACGGCTCTTAAACTCCAACCCCCTGTTAATAAAAGCTAACACACTATATGCCTTCTTCACAGCTCTATCCACTTGAGTGGCAACCTTTAGAGATCTGTGGATATGGACCCCAAGATCTCTCTGTTCCTCCACAGTCTTCAGAACCCTACCTTTGACCCTGTAATCCACATTTAAATTAGTCCTACCAAAATGAATCACCTCACATTTATCAGGGTTAAACTCCATTTGCCATTTTTCAGCCCAGCTTTGCATCCTATCTATGTCTCTTTGCAGCCTACAACACCCCTCCACCTCATCCACTACTCCACCAATCTTGGTGTCATCAGCAAATTTACTGATCCACCCTTCAGCCCCCTCCTCTAAGTCATTAATAAAAATCACAAAGAACAGAGGACCAAGCACCGATCCCTGCGGCACTCCGCTAGCAACCTGCCTCCAGTCCGAAAATTTTCCATCCACCACCACCCTCTGTCTTCGATCAGACAGCCAGTTACCTATCCAATCGGCCAACTTTCCCTCTATCCACACCTCCTCACTTTCATCATAAGCCGACCATGGGGGACCTTATCAAACGCCTTACTAAAATCCATGTATATGACATCAACCACCCTACCTTCATCAACACACCTAGTTACCTCCTCAAAAAATTCTATCAAATTTGTGAGGCACGATTTGCCCTTCACAAATCCGTGCTGACTATCCCGGATCAATCCGCATCTTTCTAAATGGTCGTAAATCCCATCCCTAAGGACCTTTTCCATCAATTTACCAACCACCGAAGTCAGACTAACCGGTCTATAATTACCAGGGTCATTTCTATTCCCTTTCTTAAACAGAGGAACAACATTTGCCACTCTCCAGTCCTCTGGCACCATCCCCGTGGACAGCGAGGACCCAAAGATCAAAGCCAAAGGCTCTGCAATCTCATCCCTCGCCTCCCAAAGAATCCTAGGATACATTTCATCAGGCCCAGGGGACTTATCGACCTTCAGTTTATTCAAAACTGCCAATACATCCTCCCTCCGAACATCTATTTCCTCCAGCCTATTAGCCTGTAACACCTTCTCTTCCTCAAAAACATGGCCCCTCTCCTTGGTGAACACTGAAGAAAAGTATTCATTCATCACCTCGCCTATCTCTACTGATTCCATACACAAGTTCCCACCACTGTCCTTGACCGGCCCTAACCTCACCCTGGTCATTC
This sequence comes from Mustelus asterias, assembly GCF_964213995.1. Lineage (NCBI taxonomy): Eukaryota > Metazoa > Chordata > Chondrichthyes > Carcharhiniformes > Triakidae > Mustelus > Mustelus asterias. Next base: position 152,756,522 of record NC_135804.1, on the reverse strand, counting down.
TTTTATTCCTCACATAAGAGTAAAAAGCCTTGGGGTTTTCCTTGATCCGACCCGCCAAGGACTTCTCATGTCCCCTCCTAGCTCTCCTCAGCCCCTTTTTCAGCTCATTCCTTGCTAACTTGTAACCCTCAGTCGAGCCATCTGAACCTTGTTTCCTCATCCCTACATAAGCTTCCCTCTTCCTTTTCACAAGACATTCCACCTCTTTTGTGAACCACGGTTCCCTCACTCGGCCATTTCCTCCCTGCCTGACAGGGACATACCTATCAAGGACACCCAGTATTTGTTCCTTGAAAAAGTTCCACTTTTCATCAGTGCCTTTCCCTGACAGTTTCTGTTCCCATCTTATGCCCCCTAATTCTTGCCTAATCGCATCATAATTACCTCTCCCCCAATTGTAAGCCTTGCCCTGCCGTCCGGCCCTATCCCTCTCCATTGCAATAACAAAAGACACCGAATTGTGGTCACTATCTCCAAAGTTCTCTCCCACAACCAAATCTAACACTTGGCCCGGTTCATTTCCCAGTACCAAATCCAATGTGGCCTCACCCCTTGTCGGCCTATCCACATATTGTGTCAGGAAACCCTCCTGCACACACTGCACAAAAAGTGCCCCATCCAAACTATTCGACCTACAAAGGTTCCAATCAATATTTGGAAAGTTAAAGTCCCCCATGACAACTACCCTGTGACCCCCACACGTATCCATAATCTGCTTAGCAATTTCTTCCTCCACATCTCTATTACTATTTGGGGGCCTATAGTAAACTCCTAGCAACGTGACCGCTCCTTTCCTGTTTCTAACTGCAGCCCATATTACCTCAGTGTGCATATCCCCCTCAAAGTGCTTTTCCGCAGCCGTTAAACTATCCTTGATTAACAATGCTACTCCTCCACCTCTTTTACCAGCTTCCCTACACTTACTGAAACATCTATACCCCGGAACGTCCAACAACCATTCCTGTCCTTGTTCTACCCACGTCTCCGTAATGGCCACAACATCGTAGTCCCAAGTAGCAATCCACGCCCCAAGTTCATCCACCTTGTTCCGGATGCTCCTTGCATTGAAGTAGACACACTTCAACCCATCTTCCTGTCTACCGGTACCCACCCTTGACCTTGATACCTTCCCCAATACCTCACCACCCTCAACACTGACTTCTGGACTACAACTCCTTTTCCCACTCCCCTGACAAATTAGTTTAAATCCCCCTGAAGAGCCGTAGCAAATTTCCCTCCCAGGATATTGGTGCCCCTCTGGTTCAGGTGCACCCCGTCCTGTTTGTAGAGGTCCTACCTTCCCCAGAACGTGTTCCAATTATCCACGTATCTGAAACCCTCCCTCCTGCACCATCCCTGCAACCACATGTTTAAGTGCACTCTCTCCCTGTTCCTCAACTCGCTATCATGTGGTCAACTCGCTATCACGTGGTCAACTCGCTATCACGTGATAGCGAGTTGACCACGTGATAGCGATTCCATCAATTTGGTTTTAGGTGCACCGTTCAAACTTGCTACGGTTACATTGTCTACTTCCAGGTAAGAAAAAACTAGATCAAGAACCATTTTGAAGCTTTCTTACTTTAAATAACACATTCTCACTTCGTTCTGCGTGGTCCTCACTCTCATTACATTTGAAAAGTCAAAAATCCCCTTCCCTACACCCAAGGAATTAAGCTTCTACGGTCCTGGTCAAGAGTCCCCAGTTTTCTTTCACAAACCACGCTGATGTTATCCACAAGGGCGTCTCAACTTGAAACACAGGTTCATGGTGGTGTATAGTTTTATTTTTGGAATAGACTGAGGAGTCACATGTAACCCCCAGTGACAGTAACCAGCCCAGTTACCGTGTAACAATTATTAAAGCCTATTTATTAAATTTGAATAGGACTATAATACTCTAAGACAATTAAGTATATGAATTACTGAACACAGTTTATATAGAAATTACCCTTATTCCAGGATACAGATGTTTCAGGTGGGATAGATGGGGGTGCAAAAGGGGTGGGAGAGTTGCACTACTGGTTAAGGAGAATATCACAGCTGTACTGTGGGAGGATACCTCAGAGGGCTCATTCAGCGAGGCCGTATGGATAGAACTCAGGAATAGGAAGGGTGTAGTCACAATGTTGGGGTTTACTATAGGCCTCCCAACAGCCAGCGGAGACAGAGGAACAGATATGTAGGCAGATTTTGGCAAGGTGTAAAAGTAATAGGGTTGTTGTGGTGGGAGATTTTAACTTCCCCTATATTGACTGGGACTCACTTAGTGCTAGGGGCATGGATGGTGCAGAGTTTGTGAGGAGCATTCAAGAGGGCTTCTTGAAACAGTATGTAGGTAGTCCAACCAGGGAAAGGGCCATACTGGACCTGGTATTGAGGAATGAGCCCGGCCAGGTGGTCGACGTTTCAGTAGGGGAGCAGTTCATGGAACAGTGACCACAATTCAGTAAGCTTTAAGGTACTGATGGATAAAGATAAGTGTAGTCCTCAAGTTAAGGTGTTAAATTGCGGGAAGGCTAATTACAACAATTACAACACTCAAGTGGATAGAGCTGTGAAGAAGGCCTGTAGTGTGTTAGCTTTTATTAACAGGGGGTTGGAGTTTAAGAGCCGTGGGGTTATGCTGCAACTGTACAGGACCTTGGTGAGACCACATTTGGAATATTGTGTGCAGTTCTGGTCACCTCACTATAGGAAGGATGTGGAAGCGCTGGAAGGAGTGCAGAGGAGATTTACCAGGATGCTGCCTGGTTTGGAGGGTAGGTCATATGAGGAAAGGTTGAGGGAGCTAGGGCTATTCTCTCTGGAGCGGAAGAGGCTGAGGGGAGACTTAATAGAGGTGTATAAAATGATGAAGGGGATAGATAGAGTGAACGTTCAAAGACTATTTCCTCGGGTGGATGGAGCTATTACAAGGGGGCATAACTATAGGGTTCGTGGTGGGAGATACAGGACGGATATCAGAGGTAGGTTCTTTACGCAGAGAGTGGTTGGGGTGTGGAATGGACTGCCTGCAGTGATAGTGGAGTCAGACACTTTAGAAACATTTAAGCGGTTATTGGATAGGCACATGGAGCACACCAGGATGATAGGGAGTGGGATAGCTTGATCTTGGTTTCAGATAAAGCTCGGCACAACATCGTGGGCCGAAGGGCCTGTTCTGTGCTGTACTGTTCTATGTTCTATGTTCTATTATGATGTGGAGATGCCGGCGTTGGACTGGGGTAAACACAGTTAGAAGTTTAACAACACCAGGTTAAAGTCCAACAGGTTTATTTGGTAGCAAAAGCCACACAAGTTTTCGAGGCTCTGAGCCCCTTCTTCAGGTGAGGTTCCTCACCTGAAGAAGGGGCTCAGAGCCTCGAAAGCTTGTGTGGCTTTTGCTACCAAATAAACCTGTTGGACTTTAACCTGGTGTTGTTAAACTTCTTTCTATGTTCTATTAGGCAGGAACTGAAGAATGTAGATTGGGAGCAGATGTTTGAGGGCAAATCAACATCTGACATGTAGGAAGCATTCAAGTGTAAATTGATAGGAATTCAGGACTGGCACGTTCCAGAAAGGATGAAGGATAAGTATGGCAAATTTTGGGAACCTTAGATAATGAGAGATATTGTGAGCCGAGTCAAAGAGAAAAAGGAAGCATTAGTCAAGGCTAGGAGGCTGGAGCACACGAAGTAAGTGGGGAATACAAGGAAAGTAGAAAATAACTTGTGCAAAGAGTCAGGAGGGCTAAAAAGGGTCACAAAAAGTAATTGGCCATCAAGATTAAGAAAAATCCCAAGGCTTTTTATACATATATAAAGAGCAAGAGGGTAGCCAGGGAGAGGGTTGGCCCACTCAAGGACAGGGGAGGGAATCTGTGTGTGGAGCCGGAGGAAATGGGCGAGGTATTAAATGAGTGCTTGTGTCCGTATTCACCAAAGAGAAAGATTTGGTGGATGATGAGTTTGGGGAAGGGTGTGCAGATATGTTGAGTCACATTGAGATCAAAACGGAGATGGTATTGGGGGTCTTGAAAATCATTAAGGGAGACAAGTCCCCAGGGCCTGATCGGATATACCCCAGAATACTGAGAAAGGCAAGGGAGGAAATTGCTGGGCCCTTGGGAGAAATCTTTGTATCCTCACTTACTACAGGGGAGGTAGTCATGATGTGGAGATGCCGGCGTTGGACTGGGGTAAGCACAGTAAGAAGTCTCACAACACCAGGTTGAAGTCCAACAGGTTTATTTGGTAGCAAATACCATAAGCTTTCGGAGCACAGCTCCTTCGTCGATGGAGTGGATATCTGTTCTCCAACAGTGCACAGAGACACAGAAATCAAGTTACAGAATACTGATTAGAATGCAAATCTCTACAGCCAGCCAGGTCTTAAAGGTACAGACAATGTGGGTGGAGGGAGCATTCAACACAGGTTAAAGAGATGTGTATTGTCTCCAGACAGAACAGCTAGTGAGATTCTGCAAGATCAGGGGGAAAGCTGTGGGGGTTACTGATAATGTGACATAAATCCAACATCCCGGTTTAGGCCGTCCTCATGTGTGCGGAACTTGGCTATCAGTTTCTGCTCAGCGACTCTGCGCTGTCGTGTGTCGTGAAGGCCGCCTTGGAGAACGCTTACCTGAAGATCCAAGGCTGAATGCCGTGACTGCTGAAGTGCTGAGTTGCAAGAGTAGGTACTGTGTACCTGGTAGATGGTGTTCTCACGTGAGTTGATGGCATCCGTGTCGATGATCCGGCACGTCTTGCAGAGGTTGCTGTGGCAGGGTTGTGTGGTGTCGTGGTCACTGTTCTCCTGAAGGCTGGGTAGTTTGCTGCGGACAATGGTCTGTTTGAGGTTGCGTGGTTGTTTGAAGGCAAGAAGTGGGGGTGTGGGGATGGCCTTGGCGTGATGTTCGTCTTCATCAATGACATGTTGAAGGCTCCGGAGGAGATGCCGTAGCTTCTCCGCTCCGGGGAAGTACTGGACGACGAAGGGTACTCTGTCCACCGTGTCTCGTGTTTGTCTTCTGAGGAGGTCGGTGCGGTTTTTCGCTGTGGCGCGTCGGAACTGTTGATCGATGAGTCGAGCGCCATATCCTGTTCTTATGAGGGCATCTTTCAGCGTCTGGAGGTGTCTGTTGCGATCCTCCTCATCCGAGCAGATCCTGTGTATTCGGAGGGCTTGTCCGTAGGGGATGGCTTCTTTTACATGTTTAGGGTGGAAGCTGGAGAAGTGGAGCATCGTGAGGTTATCCGTGGGCTTGCGGTACAGTGAGGTGACCGTCCTTAATGGAGATGCGTGTGTCCAAGAATGCAACCGATTCCGGAGAGTAGTCTATGGTGAGTCTGATGGTGGGATGGAACTTGTTGATGTCATCATATAGTTGTTTCAGTGATTGCTCACCATGACTCCAAAGGAAGAAAATGTCATCGATGTATCTAGTGTATAGCATCGGTTGAAGGTCCTGTGCGGTGAAGAAGTCTTGTTCGAACCTGTGCATGAAGATGTTGGCATATTGAGGTGCGAATTTTGTCCCATGGCTGTTCCGTGTGTCTGGATGAAGAACTGGTTGTTGAAGGTGAAGATATTGTGGTCCAGGATGAAGCGGATGAGTTGTAAAATTGCATCTGGAAACTGGCAGTTGACGGCATTGAGTACTGAGGCAGCAATGCCATCATCGTGGGGGATGCTGGTGTAGAGTGCCGAGACATCCATTGTGACGAGGAGTGCTCCTGGTTCAACTGCGCCATGTGTGCCGAGTTTCTGTAGGAAGTCCGTAGTGTCGCGACAAAAGCTGGGGCTTCTTTGTACAATGGGTTTCAAGATGCCCTCGACATAGCCGGAGAGGTTCTCGCACAGTGTTCCATTTCCTGAAACGATGGGACGGCCGGGTGTGTTTGCCTTGTGTATTTTTGGGAGGCAGTAGAGATCTTCAACGCGTGGAGTACGTGGGATGAGAGCACGGAGGGTGCTCTGAAGGTCCGGATCAAAGGTTTTGATCAGAGTGTTGAGTTGACCGGTGTGGTCTTTGGTCGGATCTGTGGGTAACTGTCTGTAGTGTTCCTCGTTGTTCAGTTGTCGGTACACTTCTTTGCAGTAATCCGTTCTGTTCGGTATGACGATGACAATGGTCATGATGACAATGTTGCGGTTGGTCTTGAGAGCGTGAATGGCGTTGCGTTGTGCTTGGGTGATGTTCGGGGCTGTCTTGTGAGTGCGGCTGATGAATTTGGTGTTGACGCACCTCCTGATGGCTTGGGCATATATGTCAAGTCGAGGGTAGCGGCCTTCCGGAGGAGTCCAATTCGACTCTTTCCTCTTCGGTTGCACTGCGGGTCTCTCTGTCTGCTGTTCCGGTTCATTAGCTGTCTCATTGTGTTCGCTGTTGGCCTCTTGGGGTTTGTGGAAGAACTCCCACAGCCTCATTCGCCTGATGAATTCCTCTGTGTCTGCTGCGAGACTGATGGGGTCTATTTTGGTAGTGGGGCAAAAGTTGAGCCCTCGGCTGAGAACTTCGATTTCATCTGGCTGAAGTGTGTAGTCCGATAAGTTGAGAATGGATTTCCCTGCAGTGGTATTGTTTTCTACTGTGGTACCGGGGGAGGCTTGGTTGCTGCTGGTGGTGATGCCGGGTTTCTCAAGTTTCCTGTTCTTGGTGTGCATGTAGATGGTGTAGTTCCTTTGTCTCGTCTGCTTGGCAGAGATTCGCAGCTGGTCTGCGTCCTGAGCGCAAGTTGAGAATATGGATTCTATCTTGGTTTCCAGGCTGCGGCGTTTGCTGTAGAGCTGGTGTATGAGGTGTTTGAGGAGGGTGAGAGAGGTGCGACGGCAAAGTCTCTCAGCGTAGTCTGTGTTAAAGGTTGACCTGAGTGGGTTCGTGATCCGTAGTCCTTTCGGTATCTTGTCTGCTTTCTTGCATGTTTGTAGAAACTTGATGTCTGTGTCGATATGCGCGATCTTCTTGGAGATCCTCTCCACTTGGAGCCGGCAGTTTGCGGCGTCGATGGTAGTCATGATGTGGAGATGCCGGCGTTGGACTGGGGTAAACACAGTAAGAAGTTTAACAACACCAGGTTAAAGTCCAACAGGTTTATTTGGTAGCAAATACCATAAGCTTTCGGAGCACAGCTCCTTCGTCAGATGGAGTGGATATCTGTTCTCCAACAGTGCACAGACACAGAAATCAAGTTACAGAATACTAATTAGAATGCAAATCTCTACAGCCAGCCAGGTCTTAAAGGTACAGACAATGTGGGTGGAGGGAGCATTCAACACAGGTTAAAGAGATGTGTATTGTCTCCAGACAGAACAGCTAGTGAGATTCTGCAAGATCAGGGGGAAAGCTGTGGGGGTTACAGATAATGTGACATAAATCCAACATCCCGGTTTAGGCCGTCCTCATGTGTGCGGAACTTGGCTATCAGTTCCTGCTCAGCGACTCTGCGCTGTCGTGTGTCGTGAAGGCCACCTTGGAGAACGCTTACCTGAAGATCCAAGGCTGAATACCCGTGACTGCTGAAGTGCTCCCCCACAGGAAGAGAACAGTCTTGCCTGGTGATTGTCGAGCGGTGTTCATTCATCCATTGTCGTAGCGTCTGCATGGTTTCCCCAATGTACCATGCCTCGGGACATCCTTTCCTGCAGCGTATCAGGTAGACAACGTTGGCCAAGTTGCAAGAGTAGGTACCGTGTACCTGGTAGATGGTGTTCTCACGTAAGATGATGGCATCCGTGTCGATGATCCGGCACGTCTTGCAGAGGTTGCTGTGGCAGGGTTGTGTGGTGTTGTGGTCACTGTTCTCCTGAAGGCTGGGTAGTTTGCTGCGGACAATGGTCTGTTTGAGGTTGCGTGGTTGTTTGAAGGCAAGAAGTGGGGGTGTGGGGATGGCCTTGGCGAGATGTTCGTCTTCATCAATGACATGTTGAAGGCTCCGGAGGAGACGCCGTAGCTTCTCCGCTCCGGGGAAGTACTGGACGACGAAGGGTACTCTGTCCACCGTGTCCCGTGTTTGTCTTCTGAGGTCGGTGCGGTTTTTCGCTGTGGCGCGTCGGAACTGTTGATCGATGAGTCGAGCGCCATATCCTGTTCTTATGAGGGCATCTTTCAGCGTCTGGAGGTGTCCGTTGCGATCCTCCTCATCCGAGCAGGTCCTGTGTATTCGGAGGGCTTGTCCGTAGGGGATGGCTTCTTTTACGTGTTTAGGGTGGAAGCTGGAGAAGTGGAGAATCATGAGGTTATCCGTGGGCTTGCGGTAGTGAGGTGCTGAGGTGACCGCCCTTAATGGAGATGCGTGTGTCCAAAAATGCAACCGATTCCAGAGAGTCGTCCATGGTGAGTCTGATGGTGGGATGGAACTTGTTGATGTCATCATATAGTTGTTTCAGTGATTGCTCACCGTTGTCAACGGTTCAGTGATTGGCAACGTTGTCTATCTGATACGCTGCAGGAAAGGATGTCCCTGGGTGAGTATAAAAACTCACGTTAACCCGGGGATCGAGGCCTAGTTTCGGGAGCTGTTCGGAGGAGGAGGAGCAGTCTCTGGGTGAGTATAAAAACTCACGTTAACCTGGGGATCGAGGCCTAGTTTCGGGAGCTGTTCGGAGGAGGAGGAGCAGTCTCTGGGTGAGTATAAAAACCTAACGGTAACTTCCTGTTTTCCACTTTTTCTTTCTTCAAAAGTGACGTCAGAGGGAAGCTGTGATCTGATTGGTTGATAGCAAATCTGCCCCAAATTTTAAAAAAAACACAGCTAAACTCGTAAACTTAAATTAAACTAATTAATTAATTAGAGATGGCTGGTCAGGTGATGTGCTTGAGCTGCTTGATGTGGGAGCTGGCAGATCCCATTGCGAGCTACAGCGACCACATCTGCAGTAAGTGTTGGCTGCTTGAAAAACTCCGGCTCAGAGTTGATGAGCTGGAGTCTGAGCTTCAAACACTGAGGCACATCCGGGAGGGGGAGACTTACCTGGACACTGTGTTTCAGGAGGCAGTCACACCTGTCAGAGTAAATAGTTTAAATCCTGCCAGTGGCCAGGGACAGCAGGGTGTGACTGCAAGTCAGGCAGGTAAAGGGAACCAGCAGTCAGGAACTCAGGAGCCTCAGCCCTTGACCCTGTCCAACAGGTACGAGGCACTTGCTCCCTGTGTGGATGGCAAACAGGGCTGCAGGAAGGATGAGTCAGCTGACCAAGGCACCATGGTCCAGCAGGCCATTCAAGGGGAGGAAGTAAATAGGCAAGTTGTAGTTGTAGGGGATTCTATTATCAGGGGGATAGATAGTATCCTTTGTGAGCAGGATAGAGTGTCCCGCATGGTATGTTGCCTGCCCGGTGCTAGGGTGCGGGACATCTCTGACCGGCTTGAAAGGATACTGGAGAGGGAGGGGGAGGATCCAGTTGTTGTGGTCCATGTTGGTACCAACAACATAGGCAAGTCTAGGAAAGAGGACTTGTTTAGAGATTATAAAGAGCTAGGATTCAAATTAAAAAACAGGTCCTCAAGGGTCATAATCTCCGGATTACTGCCCGAGCCACGTGCAAATTGGCATAGGGAGGCAAGAATAAGGGAAGTTAACACGTGGCTGAAAGAGTGGTGTGGGAAAGAGGGGTTCTTTTTCATGGGACACTGGCATCAGTTTTGGGGCAGGGGGGACCTATACCGTTGGGATGATCTCCACCTGGACCGAGCTGGGATCAGTGTTCTGGCGAAGAGAGTAAATAGGGTGGTCAATAGGACTTTAAACTAGAGATTGGGGGGAAGGGAAAGTCAGGGAACCAAGAGGTGAAGGAATCAGTGGGAAGCGTAGCTGCTTAGGATTACAAAAATCACGAAAAGACAGCGCTCAGGAGAGGTTACGATAGTCCCCATCTCACAAAATATGACACAGTGTCTGGAAAGGCTCAGTAAACCAAGGTCCACCACACTACGAAAACAAAAAGGGACGGTCAATAGGGAATTAAAGGTGCTATATTTAAATGCCCGCAGTGTCCGGAACAAGGTAGATGAGCTTGTGGCCCAGATTGTGACTGGCAGGTATGATGTGGTAGGCATCACAGAGACGTGGTTGCAGGGGGTTCAGGACTGGCAGTTAAACATCCAGGGATTCACAACCTATCGAAAAGACAGAGAGGTGGGTAGAGGGGGCAGGGTTGCCTTGTTAATTAGAAATGAAATTAAATCAATAGCACTAAACGACATAGGGTCAGACGATGTGGAGTCTGTGTGGGTAGAGTTGAGGAACCACAAAGGCAAAAAAACCATAATGGGAGTTATGTACAGGCCTCCTGACAGTGGTCAGGACCAGGGGCACAAAATGCACCACGAAATAGAAAGGGCATGTCAGAAAGGCAAGGTCACAGTGATCATGGGGGATTTCAATATGCAGATGGACTGGGTAAATAATGTTGCCAGTGGACCCAAAGAAAGGGAATTCATTGAATGTAACTATAGGCCGGTCAGCTTAACGTCTGTAGTAGGGAAAATGCTGGAATCCATTATTAAAGAGGAGATAGCAGGGCATCTGGATAGAAATGGTTCGATCAATCAGCATGGATTCATGAGGGGAAAGTCGTGCTTGACGAACATGTTGGATTTTTATGAAGATGTGACTAGGGCGGTTGATGGAGGAGAACCGGTGGATGCGGTGTTTTTGGATTTCCAAAAGGCGTTTGATAAGGTGCCCCATAAAAGGCTGCTGAAGAAGATTAGGGCACACGGAGTTGGGGGTAGTGTGTTAAAGTGGATTGGGGACTGGCTATCCGACAGGAAGCAAAGAGTCGGAATAAATGGGTGTTTTTCCGGTTGGAGGAAGGTAACTAGTGGCGTGCCGCAGGGATCGGTACTCGGACCGCAACTATTTACCATTTATATAGATGATCTGGAGGAGGGGACGGAGTGTAGGGTAACGAAGTTTGCAGACGACACAAAGATAAGTGGAAAAGTGAATCGTGTGGAGGACGGAGAAGATCTGCAGAGAGATTTGGACAGGCTGAGTGAGTGGGCGAGGATATGGCAAATGGAGAATAACGTTGATAAATGCGAGGTTATACACTTTGGAGGAAATAATAACAAATGGGATTACTATCTCAATGGAAACAAATTAAAACATGCTACCGTGCAAAGGGACCTGGGGGTCCTTGTGCATGAGACACAAAAGCCCAGGCTGCAGGTACAACAGGTGATCAAGAAGGCAAATGGGATGTTGGCCTATATCGCGAGGGGGATAGAATATAAAAGCAGGGATGTCTTGATGCACCTGTACAGGGCATTGGTGAGGCCGCAGCTGGAATACTGTGTGCAGTATTGGTCCCCTTATATGAGGAAGGATATATTGGCATTGGAGGGAGTGCAGAGAAGGTTCACCAGGTTGATACCGGAGATGAGGGGTTTGGATTATGAGGAGAGGCTGAGGAGATTGGGTTTGTACTCGTTGGAGTTTAGAAGGATGAGGGGGGATCTTATGGAGACTTATAAGATAATGCGGGGGCTGGATAGGGTGGAGGCGGAGAGATTCTTTCCACTTAGTAAGGAAGTTAAAACTAGAGGACACAGCCTCAAAATAAAGGGGGGTCGGTTTAAGACAGAGTTGAGGAGGAACTTCTTCTCCCAGAGGGTGGTGAATCTCTGGAATTCTCTGCCCACTGAGGTGGTGGAGGCTACCTCGCTGAATATGTTTAAAGCGCGGATGGATGGATTCCTGATCGGTAAGGGAATTAAGGGTTATGGGGATCAGGCGGGTAAGTGGTACTGATCCACGTCAGATCAGCCATGATCTTATTGAATGGCGGGGCAGGCTCGAGGGGCTAGATGGCCTACTCCTGCTCCTATTTCTTATGTTCTTATGTTCTTATGAATGTTTACAGGATGGCTTTTTGGAACAGCTTGTGATGGAGCCCACGAGGGAACAGGCTATTCTGGACTTAGTGTTATGTAATGAGCCAGACGTGATAAAAGATCTTAAAGTAAGGGAACACTTAGGAAGCAGTGATCATAATATGGTAGAATTCAGTCTGCAATTTGAAAGAAGGAAGGCAGAGTCAGATGTGAAGGTTCTACAGTTAAATAAAGGTAATTACAGGCGCATGAGGGAGGAACTGACAAAAATCGACTGGAAGCAGAGCCCAGTGGGAAAGACAGTAGAACAGCAATGGCAGGAGTTTCTGGGAGTAATTGAGGACACAGTGCAGAGGTTCATCCCAAACAAAAGAAAGGTTATCAGAGGGGGATTAGGCAGCCATGGCTGACAAAGGAAGTCAGGGAATGCATCAAGGCAAAAGAGAGAGCCTATAATGTGGCAAAGAGTAGTGGGAAGTCAGAAGATTGGGAAGGCTATAAAAACAAACAGAGGATAACAAAGAGAGAAATAAGGAAGGAGAGGATCAAATATGAAGGTAGGCTAGCCAGTAACATTAGGAATGATAGTAAAAGTTTCTTTAAATACATTAAAAACAAACGGGAGGCAAAAGTAGACATTGGGCCACTCCAAAATGACGCTGGTAATCTAGTGATGGGAGACAAGGAAATAGCTGAGGAACTTAATAAGTACTTTGCGTCAGTCTTCACAGTAGAAGACATGAGTAATATCCCAACAATTCAGGAAAGTCAGGGGGCAGAGTTGAATATGGTTGCCATCACAAAGGAGAAAGTGCTAGAGAAACTAAAAGGTCTGAAAATTGATAAATCTCCGGGCCCAGATGGGCTACATCCTAGAGTTCTAAAGGAGATAGCTGAAGAAATAGTGGAGGCGTTAGTTATGATCTTTCAAAAGTCACTGGAGTCAGGGAAAGTCCCAGAGGATTGGAAAATCGCTGTTGTAACCCCACTGTTCAAGAAGGGAACAAGAAAAAAGATGGAAAATTATAGGCCAATTAGCCTAACCTCAGTTGTTGGCAAAATTCTAGAATCCATCGTTAAGGATGAGATTTCTAAATTCTTGGAAGTGCAGGGTCGGATTAGGACAAGTCAGCATGGATTTAGTAAGGGGAGGTCGTGCCTGACAAACCTGTAGAGTTCTTTGAAGAGATAACAAATAGGTTAGACCAAGGAGAGCCAATGGATGTTATCTATCTTGACTTCCAAAAGGCCTTTGACAAGGTGCCTCACGGGAGACTGCTGAGTAAAATAAGGGCCCATGGTATTCGAGGCAAGGTACTAACATGGATTGACGATTGGCTGTCAGACAGAAGGCAGAGAGTTGGGATAAAAGGTTCTTTCTCAGAATGGCAACCGGTGACAAGTGGTGTCCCGCAGGGTTCAGTGTTGGGGCCACAGCTGTTCTCTTTATATATTAACGATCTAGATGACGGGACTGGGGGCATTCTGGCCAAGTTTGCCGATGATACAAAGATAGGTGGAGGGGCAGGTAGTATTGAGGAGGTGGGGAGGCTGCAGAAAGATTTAGACAGTTTAGGAGAGTGGTCCAAGAAGTGGCTGATGAAATTCAACGTGGGCAAGTGCGAGGTCTTGCACTTTGGAAAAAAGAATAGAGGCATGGACTATTTTCTAAACGGTGACAAAATTCATAATGCTAAAGTGCAAAGGGACTTGGGAGTCCTAGTCCAGGATTCTCTAAAGGTAAACTTGCAGGTTGAGTCCGTAATTAAGAAAGCAAACGTAATGTTGTCATTTATCTCAAGAGGCTTGGAATACAAAAGCAGGGATGTACTTCTGAGGCTTTATAAAGCACTGGTTAGGCCCCATTTGGAGTACTGTGAGCAATTTTGGGCCCCACACCTCAGGAAGGACATACTGGCACTGGAGCGGGTCCAGCGGAGATTCACACGGATGATCCCGGGAATGGTAGGCCTGACATACGATGAACGTCTGAGGATCGTGGGATTATATTCATTGGAGTTTAGGAGGTTGAGGGGAGATCTAATAGAAACTTACAAGATAATGAACGGCTTAGATAGGATGGACGTAGGGAAGTTGTTTCCATTAGCAGGGGAGACTAGAACAGGGGGGCACAGCCTTAGAATAAAAGGGAGTCACTTTAGAACAGAGATGAGGAGAAATTTCTTCAGCCAGAGAGTGGTAGGTCTATGGAATTCATTGCCACAGAGGGCTGTGGAGGCCGAGACGTTGAGCGTCTTCAAGACAGAAATTGATAAATTCTTGATTTCTCGAGGAATTAAGGGCTATGGGGAGAGAGCGGGTAAATGGAGTTGAAATCAACCATGATTGAATGGTGGAGTGGACTCGATGGGCCGAATGGCCTTACTTCCGCTCCTATGTCTTATGGTCTTATGGTACATTGGGGAAACCATGCAGACACTACGACAACGGATGAATGAACACTGCTCGACAATCACCAGGCAAGACTGTTCTCTTCCTGTGGGGGAGCACTTCAGCAGTCACGGGTATTCAGCCTTGGATCTTCAGGTAAGCGTTCTCCAAGGCGGCCTTCACGACACACGACAGCCCAGAGTCACTGAGCAGAAACTGATAGCCAAGTTCCGCACACATGAGGACGGCCTAAACCGGGATGTTGGATTTATGTCACATTATCTGTAACCCCCACAGCTTTCCCCCTGATCTTGCAGAATCTCACTAGCTGTTCTGTCTGGAGACAATACACATCTCTTTAACCTGTGTTGAATGCTCCCTCCACCCACATTGTCTGTACCTTTAAGACCTGGCTGGCTGTAGAGATTTGCATTCTAATTAGTATTCTGTAACTTGATTTCTGTGTCTGTGCACTGTTGGAGAACAGATATCCACTCCATCTGACGAAGGAGCTGTGCTCCGAAAGCTTATGGTATTTGCTACCAAATAAACCTGTTGGACTTTAACCTGGTGTTGTGAGACTTCTTACTGTACAGGGGAGGTCCCAGAGGATTGGAGAATAGCCAATGTTGTTCCTTTGTTTAAGAAGGATAGCAAGAATAATCCAGGTAATTACAGGCCGGTGAGCCTTACGTCAGTGGTAGGGAAATTGGAGAGGATTCTTTGAGATAGGATTTACTCCCACTTGGAAATAAGTGGACGTATTAGCGAGAGGCAACAGGGTTTTGTGAAGGGGAGGTTGTATCTCACTAACTTGATCGAGTTTTTCGAGGAAGTGACAAAGATGATTGATGAGGTTAGAGCAGTGGACGTTGTCTACATGGACTTCAGTAAGGCCTTTGATAAGATCCCTCATGGCAGAAGGGACAGAAGATGAAGTTGCATGGGATCAGAGGTGTGATGGCAAGATGAAGACAGAACTGGCTCGGTCATAGAATACAGAGGCTAGCAGTGAAAGGGCGCGTTTCTGAATAGAGGGCTGTGACGAGTGGCGTTCCTCAGGGATCTGGGATCTTTGCTGTTTGTAATACATATATAAATGAAGAACAAAGAACAAGAAAATTACAGCACAAAACAGGCCCTTCGGCCCTCCAAGCCTGCATCGACCATGCTGCCCAACTGAACTAGAGCCCCCTTCCCTTCCGGAGGACCATATCTCTCTATTCCCATCCTATTCATGTATTTGTCAAGACGCCCCTTAAAAGTCACTATCGTATCTGCTTCCACTACCTCCCCCGGCAGCAAAAGCCAGGCACCCACCACCCTCTGTGTAAAAAACTTGCCTCGTACATCTCCTTTAAACCTTGCCCCTCGCACCTTAAACCTATGCCCTCTAGAAATTGACTCTTCCACCCTGAGAAAAAGCTTCTGGTTATCCACTCTGTCCATGCCCCTCATAATCTTGTCGACTTCTTCTATCAGGTCGCCTCTCAACCTCCGTCGTTCCAATGAGAACAAACCAAGTTTCTCCAACCTCTCCTCATAGCTAATGCCCTCTATACCAGACAACATCCTGGCAAATCTTTTCTGTACCCTCTCCAAAGCCTCCACATCCTTCTGGTAGTGTGGCGACCCGAATTGAACGCTATATTCCAAGTGCAGCCTAACTAAGGTTCTATAAAGCTGCAACATTACTTGCCAATCGACCCAAAAACTGGGATAAATTCAGAATCTTGCAAAGGAGACTAAAAAGATAATAAAGACAGAGAAAATAAACTACGAGGGCAAACAATATAAAGACTGACAATAAGAGATTGCTTAATTTTTGAAAATGTGGTCGAGTGTGTGGATAAGAGTTCAGTTTATGTAGCTTATATGGATTTTAACAAAGCCTTTGACAAGGTTCCACATGGAAGACTAATTGAGAAGGGTGAAGCACATGGAATTCAGGGAAACCTGGCGAGATAGATCTGAAACTGGCTTAGTAGTAGGACACAATGTGTCCTACTACTAAGGATGTGCAGGATATTCTGGAGGGTCTGAAAATAGATAAATCCCCTGGTCCGGATGGGATTTATCCAAGGATTCTCTGGGAGGCAAGAGAAGTGATTGCAGAGCCTCTGGCTCTGATCTTCAGGTCGTCGTTGGCCTCTGGTATAGTACCAGAAGATTGGAGGTTAGCGAATGTTGTCCCATTGTTTAAGAAGGGGAACAGAGACTTCCCCGGGAATTATAGACCGGTGAGTCTCACTTCTGTTGTCGGCAAGATGTTGGAAAAAATTATAAGGGATAGGATTTATAGTTATTTGGAGAGTAATGAATTGATAGGTGATAGTCAGCATGGTTTTGTGGCAGGTAGGTCGTGCCTTACTAACCTTATTGAGTTTTTTGAGAAAGTGACCAAGGAGGTGGATGGGGGCAAGGCAGTGGACGTGGTATATATGGATTTTAGTAAGGCGTTTGATAAGGTTCACCATGGTAGGCTTCTGCAGAAAATGCAGATGTATGGGATTGGGGGTGATCTAGGAAATTGGATCAGGAATTGGCTAGCGGATAGGAAACAGAGGGTGGTGGTTGATAGTAAATATTCATCATGGAGTGCGGTTACAAGTGGTGTACCTCAAGGATCTGTTTTGGGGCCACTGCTGTTTGTAATATTTATTAATGATCTGGATGAGGGTATAGTTGGGTGGATTAGCAAATTTGCTGATGACACCAAAGTCGGTGGTGTGGTAGACAGTGAGGAAGGGTGTCGTAGTTTGCAGGAAGACTTAGACAGGTTGCAAAGTTGGGCCGAGAGGTGGCGGATGGAGTTTAATGCGGAGAAGTGTGAGGTAATTCACTTTGGTAGGAATAACAGATGTGTTGAGTATAGGGCTAACGGGAGGACTTTGAATAGTGTGGAGGAGCAGAGGGATCTAGGTGTATGTGTGCATAGATCCCTGAAAGTTGGGAATCAAGTAGATAAGGTTGTTAAGAAGGCATATGGTGTCTTGGCGTTTATTGGTAGGGGGATTGAATTTAGGAGTCGTAGCGTTATGTTGCAACTGTACACAACTCTGGTGCGGCCGCACTTGGAGTACTGTGTGCAGTTCTGGTCCCCACATTACAGGAAGGATGTGGAGGCTTTGGAGAGGGTGCAGAGGAGGTTTACCAGGATGTTGCCTGGTATGGAGGGGAGATCCTATGAGGAGAGGCTGAGGGATTTGGGATTGTTTTCGCTGGAAAGGCGGCGGCTAAGAGGGGATCTTATTGAAACATATAAGATGATTAGAGGTTTAGATAGGGTGGATAGTGATAGCCTTTTTCCTCTGATGGAGAAATCCAGCACGAGGGGGCATGGCTTTAAATTGAGGGGGGGTAGTTATAGAACCGATGTCAGGGGTAGGTTCTTTACCCAGAGGGTGGTGAGGGATTGGAATGCCCTGCCAGCATCAGTAGTAAATGCGCCTAGTTTGGGGGCGTTTAAGAGATCCGTAGATAGGTTCATGGACGAAAAGAAATTGGTTTAGGTTGGAGGGTCACAGTTTTTTTTTTTAACTGGTCGGTGCAACATCGTGGGCCGAAGGGCCTGTTCTGCGCTGTAATGTTCTATGTTCTATGTACAAAGGATGGTGGTGGAAGGCTGTTTTAGTAACTAAAGGTCATGTCCAGTGGCATACAAGGTTCAGTGCTGATACCCTTATTGTTTTTATATGCATTAATGATATCAATGATAATATGGGGGAAATAGAACATAGAACATAGAACAGTACAGCACAGAACAGGCCCTTCGGCCCACGATGTTGTGCCGACCTTCATCTGAAACCAAGATCAAGCTATCCCACTCCCTACCATCCTGGTGTGCTCCATGTGCCTATCCAATAACCGCTTAAATGTTCCTAAAGTGTCTGACTCCACTATCACTGCAGGCTGTCCATTCCACACCCCAACCACTCTCTGCGTGAAGAACCTACCTCTGATATCCTTCCTATATCTCCCACCATGAACCCTATAGTTATGCCCCCTTGTAATAGCTCCATCCACCCGAGGAAATGATAAACAAGTGTGCAGACAACACCAAGATTTGGAGGGTGGATAATAGCGAAGAAGCTCATAGGTTACAAGAAGGTATAGATAGGTTGGTCACTTGGCAGAACAGTGGCAGATGGTATTTAATCCGGATAAGTGCGTGGTGGTGCACTTTGGAAGAAGTAACAAGACAAAGGATAGAAAACTGGTTGGCTGAGAGGAAACAAAGAGTCGGAATTATGGGTCCTTTTCAAATTGGCAGGCAGTAACTAGTAGGGTGCCACAGGGATCAGGGCTGGGACCCCAGCCAATCACAATATATATTAATGATTTGGATGAGGGAACAAAATGTAACATCTCAAAGTTTGCAGATGATACCAAGTTGGGTGGGAGGGTGAACTGCGACAAGGATGCAGAAATCCTTCAGAATGATCTGGACAGAATAAAGAACAAAGACAATTACAGCACAGGAACAGACCCTTCGGCCCTCCAAGCCTGCAGCGACCATGCTGCCTGACTGAATTGAAACCCCCTACCCTTCCGGGGACCATATCCCTCTATTCCCATCCTATTCATGTATTTGTCCAGACACCCCTTAAAACTCACTATCGTATCTGCTTCCACTATCTCAACCGGCAGCGAGTTCCAGGCACTCACCACCCTCTGTGTAAAAAACTTGCCTTGTACATCTCCCTTTAAACCTTGCCCCTCGCACCTTAAACCTATGCCCCCTAGTAATTGACTCTTCCACCCTGGGAAAAAGCTTTGATTATCCATTCTGTCCATGCCCCTCAATCTTGTGGACTTCTATCAGGTCACCCCTCAACCTCCGCCGTTCCAGTCGTCTATAAAACAACAAAGGGCAGAGATCAGCTAGATAGTCAATGTCTTTTCCCAAAGGTAGGGGAGTCTAAAACTAGAGGGCATAGGTTTAAGGTGAGCGGGGAGAGATACAAAAGGATCCAGAGGGACAATTTTTTCACACAGAGGGTGGTGGTGAGGGTGGAACAAGCTGCCAGAAGTAGTAGTAGTAGAGACGGGTACAATTTTGTCTTTTAAAAAGCATTTAGACAGTTACATGGTAAGATGGGCATAGAGGGATATGGGCCAAATGCAGGCAATTGGGATTAGCTTAGAGGTTCAAAAAAAAGGCAGCATGGACAAGTTGGGCCGAAAGGCCTGTTTCCGTGCTGTAAACCTCTATAACTCTAAGTCTACAAGATTGAGTGAGTGGGCCAATCAATGGCAGATGTAGTATAATTTGGATAAGTGTGAGGTTATTCACTTTGGAAGCATAAACAAGGCGGCAGATTACTACCTGAATGGTTGTAAATTGGGAGAGGGGAGTGTGCAGCGGGACCTGGGTGTCCTTGTGCACCAGTCACTGAAGGTAAGCATGCAGGTGCAGCAGGCGGTAAAGAAGGCAAATGGCATGTTGGCCTTCATTGCGAGAAGTTTCAAGTACAAGAGCAGGGATGTGTTGTTGCAACAAACAGGGCCTTGGGTGAGGCCACACCTAGAATAGCATATGCAGTTTTGGTCTCCTTTCCTTAGGAAGGATGTTCTTGCTCTCGAGGAAGTGCAGCGAAGGTTTACCAGGCTGATTCCAGGCATTACGGGACAGACGTTAGGACAGATTGACTAGGTTAGGGTTGTTTTCGCTGGAGTTCAGACGAATGAGGGGGGGATCTCATGGAGACGTATAAAATTCTAACAGGACTAGACAGGGTAGATGCAGGGAGGATGTTCCCAATGGTGGGGGGAGTCCAGAACCAGGGATCACAGTCTGAGGATTCAGGGTAGACCATTTAGGACGGAGGTGAGGAGACATTTCTTCACCCAAAGAGTGGTGAGCCTGTGGAATTTATTCCCACAGGAAGTAGTTGACGCCAAAACATTGAATGTATTCAAATGGCTGCTAGATCTAGCACTTGGGGCGAATGGGATAAAAGGTTCTGGGGAACAAGCAGGATTAGGCTATTGAGTTGGATGATCAGCCATGAATGGTGGAGGGCCAAATGGCCTCCTCCTGCTCCTATCTTCTATGTTTCTAAAGGAATATTTAATGAATGGCAGCACACCAGAAAGCTCAAGGGAACAGATGGATCTTGGGATTCTTAATCACATATCCCTGAAGCAGGAGAATAGAATAGTTAAGAAGGCATATGGGACACTTTTTTATTTACTTGTAGGATATGTACGTCGCTAGCTGGCCAGCATTTATTGCCCAACTCTAGATGCCCTCAAGGTGGCGCTGGGAGCTGCTGCCTTCTTGAAATGCTGCAGTCCACAAGCTGTGGGTTGACCCACAATGCCATTAGAGAGGAAATTTCAGGATTTTGACCCAGCAACTGCAAATGAACAGCGATATATTTCAAAGTCAGGATGTTGAGTGGCTTGGAGGGGACCTTGCAGGTGGTGATGTTTTGATTTGATGTGATTTATTATTGCCACATGGATAACAGTGAGAAGTATTGTTTCTTGCGCATTATACAAAGCATACCATTCATAGAGAAGGAAACGAGAGAGTGCAGAATGTAGTGTTACAGTCATAGCTAGGGTGTAGAGAAAGATCAACTTAATGCAAGGTAAGTCCATTCAAAAGTCTGACAGCAGCCGGGAAGCTGCTGCTCTTGAATTGGTTTGTACATGACCTCAGACTTATGTATCTTTTTCCCGACGGAAGGAGGTGGAAGAGAAAACGTCCGGGATGCGTGGGATCCTTAATTATGCCGGCTGCTTTGCTGAGGCAGTGGAAAGTGTAGACAGAGTCAATGGATGGGAGGTTGGTTTGCGTGATGGATTGGGCTACATTCACGACCTTTTGTAGTTTCTTGCAGTCTTGGGCAGAGTAGGAGCCATACCAAGCTGTGATACAACCAGAAAGAATGCTTTCTATGGTGCATCTGTAAAAGTTGGTGAGAGTCGTAGCGGACATGCTAAATTTCCTTAGTCTTCTGAGAAAGTAGAGGCGTTGGTGGGCTTTCTTAACTATAGTGTCGGCATGGGGGGACCATAGAACATTACAGCGCAGTACAGGCCCTTCGGCCCTCGATGTTGCGCCGACCAGTGGTACCACCAATCTAAAGCCCCTCTAATCTACACTATTCCAATATCATCCATATGTTTATCCAATAACCACTTGAACGCTCTCAACGTTGACGAGTCCACCACTGCTGCAGGCAGGGCATTCCACACCCTTACTATTCTCTGAGTAAAGAACCTACCTCTAACATCTGTCCTATATCTCTCACCCCTCAATTTAAAGCTATGTCCCCTCGTGCTAGCCAACACCATCCGAGGAAAAAGGCTCTCACTATCCACCCTATCTAATCCTCTGATCATCTTGTATGCCTCTATTAAGTCACCTCTTAACCTTCTTCTCTCTAACGAAAACAACCTCAAGCCCCTCAGCCTTTCCTCATACGGTTTTCCCACCATACCAGGCAACATCCTGGTAAATCTTCTCTGCACCCTTTCCAACACTTCCACATCTTTCCTATAATACGGCGACCAGAACTGTACGCAATACTCCAAATGCGGCCGCACCAGAGTTTTGTACAGTTGCAGCATGACCTCCTGGCTCCGAAACTCAATCCCTCTACCAATAAAAGCTAACACACCGTACGCCTTCTTAACAACCCTATCAACCTGGGTGCCAACTTTCAGGGATCTATGCACATGGACACCCAGATCCCTCTGTTCATCCACACTACCAAGTATTTTACCATTAGCCCAGTACTCTGTATTCCTGTTACTCCTTCCAAAGTGAATCACCTCACACTTTTCCGCATTAAACTCCATTTGCCACCTCTCAGCCCAGCTCTGCAGCTTATCTATGTCCCTCTGTAACCTGCCACTTCCCTCTGCACTGTCTACAACTCCACCGACTTAACTGTCATCCGCAAATTTACTAATCCATCCTTCCACGCCCTCATCCAGGTCATTAATAAAAATGACAAACAGCAGTGGCCCCAAAACAGATCCTTGCGGTACACCACTAGTAACTGAACTCCAGGATGAATATTTCCCATCAACCACCACCCTCTGTTTTCTTACAGCTAGCCAATTCCTGATCCAAACCACTAAATCACCCTCAATCCCATGTGTCTGTATTTTCTGCAAAGGCTTACCATGGGGAACCTTATCAAACGCTTTGCTGAAATCCATATACACCACATCAACCGCTTTACCCTCATCCACCTCTTTGGTCACCTTCTCAAAGAACTCAATAAGGTTTGTGAGGCACGACCTACCCTTCACAAAACCGTGCTGACTATCCCTAATCAAATTATTCCTTTCCAGGTGATTATAAATCCTATCTCTTATAATCCTTTCCAATACTTTGCCCACAACAGAAGTAAGGCTCACCGGTCTATAATTACCAGGGTTGTCCCTACTCCCCTTCTTGAACAAGGGAACAACATTTGCTATCCTCCAGTCTTCTGGCACTGTTCCTGTAGACAATGACGACACAAGGATCAAAGCCAAAGGCTCTGCAATCTCCTCTCTAGCCTCCCAGAGAATTCTAGGATAAATCCCATCCGGCCCAGGGGACTGATCTATTTTTACCCTTTCCAGAATTGCTAACACCTCCTCCTTATGAACATCAATACCATCCAGTCCAACAGCCTGCATCTCAGTACTCCCCTCAACAACACTGTCCCTCTCCAGTGTGAATACCGACGAAAAATATTCATTTAGTGCCTCTCCTATCTCTTCAGACTCCACGTACAACTTCCCACTCCTGTCCTTGACTGGCCCTAATCTTACCCAGGTCATTCTTTTACTCCTGACTTACCTATAGAAAGCTTTAGGGTTTTCCTTGATCCTACCCGCCAAAGACTTCTCATGTCCCCTCCTGGCTCTTCTTAACTCTCTCTTTAGGTCCTTCCTGGCTAACTTGTAACTCTCAAGCACCTCATCTTAACATAAGTCTCCTTCTTCCTCTTCACAAGAGATTCAACCTCCTTAGTAAACCAGGACAGGTTATTGGTGAACTGGACACCTAAAAACCTAAAGCTCTCGACCCTTTCTACTTTGTCCCCATTGATGTAGACAGGGGCATGTTCTCCTTTACGCTTCCTTAAGTCGATGACAATCTCCTTCATTTTGTTGACATTGAGGGAGAGATTATTGTTGCCGCACCAGTTCATCAGATTCTCTATCTCATTCTTGTACTCTGATCAAGTAGGACTGAGTCAGCACAGGTTTGTCAAGGGGAGGTCATGTCTGACAAATCTGTTAAGAGTTCTTCGAGGAGGTAACAAGGAAGTTAGATAAAGGGGAACCAGTGGACGTAATTTATTTAGATTTCCAAAAGGCCTTTGACAAGGTGCCGCATAGGAGACTGTTAAATAAGTTAAGTGCCCATGGTGTTAAGGGTAAGATCCTGGTATGGATAGAGGATTGGCTGACTGGCAGAAGACAGAGTGGGGATAAAGGGTCTTTTTCAGGATGGCAGCCGGTGACTAATAGTGTACCTCAGGGGTCAGTGCTGGGACCACAACTTTTCACAATATACATTAACGATTTGGAGGAAAGAAATGAAGGCACTGTTGCTCAGTTTGCAGATGATACAAAGATATGTAGATGGGCAGGTAGTATTGAGGAAACGGGGGGCTGCAGAAGGACTTGGACAGGTTAGGAGAGTGGGCAAAGAAGTGACAGATGGAATACAATGTGAAGAAGTGTGAGGTTATGCACTTTGGAAGGAGGAATGGAGGCATAGACTATTTTCTAAATGGGAAAATGCTGAGGAAATCAGAAACACAAGGGACTCGGGAGTCCTTGTTCAAGATTCTCTTAAGGTTAACGTGCAGGTTCAGTTGGCAGTTAGGAAGGCAAATGCAATGTTAGCATTCATGTCAAGAGGGCTAGAATACAAGAGTATTTCTGTAAGGTTAGGAGTATTTCTGAGGTTGTATAAGGCTCTGGTCAGACCCCATTTGGAGTATTGAGAGCAGTTTTGGGCCCCGTATCTAAGGAAGGATGTGCTGGCCTTGTTAAGGGTCCAGAGGCGGTTCACAAGAATGATCCCTGGAATGAAGAGTTTGTTGTATGAGGAACGGTTGAGGACTCTGGGTCTGTACTCGTTGGAGTTTAGAAGGATGAGGGGGGATCTTATCGAAACTTACAGGATACTGCGAGGCCTGGATAGAGTGGACATGGAGAGAATGTTTCCACGAGTAGGAAAAACTAGAACCAGAGGGCACAACCTCAGGCTTAAGGGACAATCCTTTGAAACAGAGATGGGGAGGAATTTCTTCAGCTAGAGAGTGGTGAATCTGAGGAACTCTTTACTGCAGAAAGCTGTGAAGGCCAGGTCATTGAGTGTCTTTAAGATAGAGATGGATAGGTTCTTGATTAATAAGGGATCAGGGGTTATGGGGAAAAAGCAGGAGAATGGGAATGAGAAAAATGTCAGCCATGATTGAATGGTGGAGCAGACTCGATGGGCCAAGTGGCCTAATTCTGCTCCTATGTCTTATACCCCAGATCCTACCGCTCTTCTATCAATTTGGCACTTCTTTCACATAAGGTCTGGGTCCTCCTTATACTTCTTACAGAAAGGTACCACTTCACATTATATACCACCTATTCTGAAGGTCACTTGCCAATTACATGTCCATTCTGTAAGTTTAATAATGTCATATCTGTTATAAATATCTAGTTCATGGTTCATTGCAAGTTCTAGGAAGTTCAACTGTAGAAAATGGAACTAAAGCAGTTTGAAGACTATTGCACTTAGAGAGTTGGGGCCATAGTGCTTTAAGGGGTTAACAGCTAAAAAGGTATGACATAAAACAGCAGATGGGCTTAACTGGGCAATTGGAGACAAGAGGTGAAATTTTCCCGTCCCGCCCACCACGGGGATCGGAGCCGGCAGGGGTTGGACCATGAAAGGTCTGTTGATCTCAGACGGAACTTCCCGGTCCTGGGGCAAGCACAGCTGGAAAACCCTGCCCAAGGTGTCTACAATGCTTGCAAGGTAAAGCAGCCCAAATTTTGTTTTTGCTTTGGGAGTTAGAGCTGCAATTAATTTAAAAGCTTTGAGTGTGCTCTAGAAAGGCAACATTGTCATGGAGCTGGGAAGAGCTTAAGAACATTTCTGGGTTTCAATTTATCTGTGTTTGCTGGGGAGTGAGTCTTCTGAAGCAGGGCAAAGGCCAGACTGAAAAGGCAGTGCTAAAAGTAGCTTTCAGGGAGCAAATGTTGTTGCTGTTAGCTGACTATGTGTAGTTGGGACTTAGAAATTCCAGCAGCCATTTACTAGCCCTGTGCCGTTAGGACTCAGTAAAAGTCCCGGCGAGCTGAGAAGGTGGCAGAAAGTAACTAGTTCATGCTGGAAAGATTTAAGGCTCAGGAGAAGCCCTGGGAGCTATTTATAGTTTTGTGTAGCTGAGGAAATTGGGATTTGGTGAAATTCAGGGGCAATACCAGCCCAGTGAACCCAGCCGGCTGTTAAAGAGCTGAAACTTCACAGAGGCTGGAGATTAGACTCGGAAATCCGAGTGAACAGAGTCTCAGTACATGGGATTGAAACCCTGGGAGGTGTGCACTCACTGAGGCAGTTGAGGTTGGAGCGGTTTTATGGGATTTCACGGCCTGGTCTTAAATAGTGAAAAGCTTGGAATCCTTCGTTAGGAAGACAGAGTTTCAACACGATTGGTTGGCACACGGTGTTTACTGATGTCTGAGTGTGTTGCTGAGAATATGTCTTGGTGGCATTATTCTACAGTATAATATGTTTGATCATTTGCCTGTTAATACACTGTTACATTATATAAACACTGAATGTTAATAAGGCACATATTGTGAATTGTTTTATCTTTTGACCTTAGAAACATAGAAAAACTACAGCACAAACAGGCCCTTCGGCCCCACAAGTTGTGCCGAACATATCCCTACCTTCTAGGGCTACCTATAACCCTCCATCCTATTAAGTCCCATGTACTCATCCAGGAGTCTCTTAAAAGTCCCTATTGAGTTTGCCTCCACCACCACTGACGACAGCCGATTCCACTCGCCCACCACCCTCTGTGTGAAAAACTTCCCCCTAACATTTCCCCTGTACCTACCCCCCCCAGCACCTTAAACCTGTGTCCTCTTGTAGCAGACATTTCCTGGGAAAAAGCCTCTGAGAGTTCACCCGATCTATGCCTCTCAACATCTTATATACCTCTATTAGGTCTCCTTTCATCCTACG
Source organism: Mustelus asterias (assembly GCF_964213995.1). NCBI lineage: Eukaryota > Metazoa > Chordata > Chondrichthyes > Carcharhiniformes > Triakidae > Mustelus > Mustelus asterias. The sequence goes on along the minus strand of NC_135804.1, from coordinate 152,730,087 downwards.
TCTCTCCAAGGAGAAAAGACCGAGCTCCCTCAGCCTATCCTCATAAGGCATGCCACTCAATCCTGGCAACATCCTTGTAAATCTCCTCTGCACCCTTTCAATCATTTCCACATCCTTCCTGTAATGAGGCGACCAGAACTGAGCACAGTACTCCAAGTGGGGTCTGACGAGGGTCTTATATAGCTGCATCAATATCCCCCGACTCCTAAACTCAATCCCTCGATTGATAAAGGCCAGCACACCATACGCCTTCTTAACCACCTCCTCCACCTGCGGGGCCGATTTTAGAGTCCTATGGACCTGGACCCCAAGGTCCTTCTGATCCTCTACAGTACTAAGAGTCTTTCCCTTTATATTGTACTCCTTCATCCCATTTGACCTGCCAAAATGGACCACTACGCATTTATCTGGGTTGAAGTCCATCTGCCACTTCTCTGCCCAGTCTTGCATCCTATCTATGTCCCTCTGTAACTTCTGACATCCCTCCAGACTATCCACAACCCCACCAACCTTCGTGTCGTCGGCAAACTTACCAACCCATTCCTCCACTTCCTCATCCAGTTCATTTATGAAAATGACAAACAGCAAGGGTCCCAGAACAGATCCCTGGGGCACACCATTGGTGACCGACCTCCATTTAGAAAAAGACCCCATCTATACCCACTCTCTGCCTCCTTTGGGCAAGCCAGTTCTGGATCCACAGGGCAGCAGCCCCTTGGATCCCATGCCCTCTCTGTACTGCCTTGTACAGTAAAGCTTATTTCTGTTTGATCAAAATCCGTGGAATCTTGTGACTTTATTGTCTGAGCAAGTATGTTAAATCTCAAATTCTGTCTACTTTCAACAAAACATATTGGTCACAAAAGCATGGGGGTGTGGTCCAGAATCAAAATACATCTGTAAATATCTATTGATAAACTATAAATAAATAAGCTCAATTGTTTATCTATAAAACTAAATGGGTTAAGCTGGTTTCTGATGTTTAACATGAAAGTAAAAATTCAACTTATCATCACTGTGCCAAATGTACCTTCCATTTAGGGAGAAGGATTGTTATCAGTAATTTCACAGACAGTGGCTGGAACTTTATAGCCCTTCATGCTGGTGGGAGCTTCTGGTCCTGCCGATGGCACATTCCCGCCGCACATTTCTCAGCATCATGGGGTGCATTCAATGGGAAACCCCACTGACAACAATGGGACCAGAAGTTTAACATCAGAACAACGGGCGAAATTTTCCCCCCAAAAAACTGAGAGTCATAATGGCAAGAATACTGCAGCAATACATGCTGGCCCATCAGGCGCACTCTGGAACTCAATCGTCCCATACTGAGTCATTCCTTGCAAAAATGATTAGTCTCGGGCCAGTACTGGCGGGGGTGCCTAAACACTCCAGTGCGCTCGGTCTCCATTTCACAAGGGCATCCCAATCTTACAGAGCATGGGAGAACTCCCCTCCCTCCCATCACGGACATCAGGACCCCCCCGTCTTCACAGCTTGTTTCCTCATCCCCTCCCCAACATGGGTCACCAGCATCAATGCATTGGGACCCACCTGCCACCACCCACCCCAGCCGCATCATGACCCTCCCTTCATGCGCCATTCCTGCACGACCCCCATGCCATAGCAACCCCCCCCCCATCATGGCCCCCACTCACCCCACACCCCCTTGGCACTGTCAGGGTGCCTGGTGGGCACTGCCCAGCAATGCCCCCAATCACCAGCTTCAATGGCCTCCGATTCCCTTAGCGTGGCCAGTGGAGACCAGCAGTGATACGCACTGTTCTCGTGCTGCACCCAAAGGTTGGAAGATCCAAAGAGCTGAGAGAACGGGCTATGCATATTTAAATGCTACTTTAAATCTACTAATCGGCCTCACACCATTAGAAAGGGAGCAGGACTATTTCAAACTGTTTTTAAACATAGACACAGTGTGACGCCAGACACAAATCCAATTTTCTGGTCCTCATGCTAGTTTTTGGGATTGGCGTGATCTGTGTCCAGCACCACAAGGTAGGAAAATTGCCCCCATTGTATAAGGGACACTGTAAACCTTGATCATAGAAAAACATTTTCTTTACTTACCGTGGACACTTTGCTGACTACATCTTGTGCGACATCGAGACCTTGTGCAAAAGTTCGAGCAGCAATAAATGCCCTTGTCACCTGAAGCTTTAGCTTGCGTGGTACATCTCCAAATGGCTTCAGCTGCTCGGTATATTTGCTTACACATTCCAGATATTCTTCAGTGAAATGATACTGAGGGTTCACCAACTGAAACATGCGCTCCAGGAGACGAGCCCAGAAGTCACTCAGCATGTCCTCCAGATTTAGATTTCCAACCACATAGTACTTCTTCATTTCCTTAAATAGGTCCTGGAATACCACTGAGTTTTGCATATATAGTTGTCCATAAGTACGCACAAACATATCATTCAAGGATTTCTCTGCATTCTCTATCAGTTCCTTGAAGAAGTCTGTGGAAAGGAATGATTGACATCCATTATTAGCTGATTAAAATGAACCAATCTTTAACATAAACTTTCATACCTATTAGAGGGTAGGGTTCTGAAGACTGTGGAGGAACAGAGAGATCTTGGGGTCCATATCCACAGATCTCTAAAGGTTGCCACTCAAGTGGATAGAGCTGTGAAGAAGGCCTATAGTGTGTTAGCTTTTATTAACAGGGGGTTGGAGTTTAAGAGCCGTGGGGTTATGCTGCAACTGTACAGGACTTTGGTGAGACCACATTTGGAATATTGTGTGCAGTTCTGGTCACCTCACTATAAGAAGGATGTGGAAGCGCTGGAAAGAGTGCAGAGGAGATTTACCAGGATGCTGCCTGGTTTGGAGGGTAGTTCTTATGAGGAAAGGTTGAGGGAGCTAGGGCTGTTCTCTCTGGAGCGGAGGAGGCTGAGGGGAGACTTAATAGAGGTTTATAAAATGATGAAGGGGATAGATAGAGTGAACGTTCAAAGACTATTTCCTCGGTGGATGGAGCGATTACAAGGGGCATAACGATAGGGTTCAGGGTGGGAGATACAGGAAGGATGTCAGAGGTAGGTTCTTTACGCAGAGAGTGGTTGGGGTGTGGAATGGACTGCCTGCAGTGATAGTGGAGTCAGACACTTTAGGAACATTTAAGCGGTTATTGGATAGGCACATGGAGCACACCAGGATGATAGGGAATGGAATAGATTGATCTTGGTTTCAGATAAAGCTCGGCACAACATCGTGGGCCAAAGGGCCTGTTCTGTGCTGTACTGTTCTATGTTTTATGTTCTAGAACATAGAACATAGAAAAGCTACAGCAGAAACAGGCCCTTCGGCCCACAAGTTGCGCCGAACATGTCCCTACCTACTAGGCTTACCTATAACCCTCTATCTTACTAACTTCCATGAACTTATCCAAAAGTCTCTTAAAAGACCATATCGAATCCACCTCCACCACCACTACCGGCAGCCGGTTCCACGCACCCACCACCCTCTGAGTGAAAAACTTACCCCTAACATCTCCTCTGTACCTACTCCCCAGCACCCTAAACCTGTGACCTCTTGTGGCAACCATTTCAGCCCTGGGTAAAAGCCTCTGAGAATCCACTCTATCAATACCTCTCAACATCTTATACACCTCTATCAGGTCACCTCTCATCCTTCGCCTCTCCAAGGAGAAAAGACCTAGCTCTCGCAACCTATCCTCATAAGGCATGCCACCTAATCCAGGCAACATCCTTGTAAATCTCCTCTGCACCCTTTCTATGGCTTCCACATCCTTTCTGTAATGAGGCGACCAGAACTGGGCACAGTGCTCCAGGTGGGGTCTGACCAGGGTCCTGTACAGCTGCAGCATTATCTCCCGATTTCTAAACTCAATTCCTCTATTGATGAAGGCCAGGATTCCATACGCCTTCTTAACCACAGCCTCTACCTCCGACGCTGCTTTGAGCGTCCTATGAACCCGGACCCCAAGATCCTTCTGATCTTCCACACTGCCAAGCGTTTTACCCTTAATATTATATTCTTTCATTCTATTCGACCTGCCAAAATGAACCACCACACACTTATCTGGGTTGAAGTCCATCTGCCACTTCTCCGCCCAGTCTTGCATCTTATCTGGGTGTACAGGCACACGCTGGGATCGTTTAAGACTTATCTAGATAACCACATGAACAGACTGGGAATAGAGGGATACAAAAGAATGGTCGAGTGGGCACATGAGCGGCGCAGGCTTGGAGGGCCGAAGGGCCTGTTCCTGTGCTGTATTGTTCTTTGTTCTTATCTATGTCTCGTTGCAACTGCTGACATCCCTCTACACTACCCGCAACACCACCAACCTTTGCATCATCAGCAAACTTGCCAACTCATCCTTCCACTTCCTCATCCAGGTCATTTATAAAAATCACACAAAGAGTAAGGATCCCAGAACAGATCCCTGGGGCACTCCACTGGTGACTGACCTCCATGCTGAAAAAGACCCATCTACAACCACTCTTTGCCTTCTGTGGGCAAGCCAGATCTGAATCCACAAGGCAATGTCCCCTTGTATCCCATGCCCCTTCACTTTCTCAATAAGCCTTGCATGAGGCACCTTATGAAACGCCTTGCTGAAATCCATATAAACTACATCTACCGCTCTTCCCTCATCTATGTGTCTAGTTACATCTTCAAAAAATTCAATTAGGCTCGTAAGGCATGGTCTGCCTTGGACAAAGCCGTGCTGGCTATTTCTGATCATACTATTCCTCTCCAGATGTTCATAAATCCTGCCTCTCAGGATCTTCTCCATCAACTTACCAACCACTGAGGTTAGACTCACTGGTCTATAATTTCCCGGGCTATCTCTTCTCCCTTTCTTGAATAACGGAACCACATCCGCAATCCTCCAATGCTCCGGAACCTCTCCCGTCTCCATTGATGACGCAAAGATCATCGTCAGAGGCTCAGCAATCTCTTCCCTCACCTCCCACAGTAACCTGGGGTACATCCCATCCGGTCCCGGCGATTTATCTAACTTGATGCTTTTCAAAAACTCCACCTCTTTCCTAATGCCCACATGCTCAATCTTCTCAGTCCACTGCAAGTCTGCACTGCAACTACCAAGATCCTTTTCCACTGTGAATACTGAAACAAAGTATTCATCGAGTACCTCTGCTATTTCTACCGGTTCTATACAGACTTTCCCACCGTCACTATTATAACATATTTATCTGACAGGTTAAACTGGGAAACATTATTGTGACATTTGAACTGTAGGAATCAACAAACAAAGACACACCCTTCCTTAGAGCAGTGATGGATAACCGAGGCCAGTGAGTGAGCAGCATGAGAGACCTTCCTTCATCTCAGTGCTTGCAGGATTGAAATTTGGGTTGATCACTAATCCTGACTCCATGAATAAAATTAAATACATTTAATCTGTTTCTCTATAATCAAGGTGGACAGTGTCCCTTATACAATGAGGGTGGCACAGTGGTTACTGCTGCCTCACAGCGCCAGGGACCCAGGTTCAATTCCCGGCTTGGGTCACTGTCTGTGTGGAGTTTGCACATTCTCCCCGTGTCTGCATGGGTTTCCTCCGGGTGCTCTGGTTTCCTCCCACAGTCCAAACATGTGCGGGTTAGGTGGATTGGCCGTGCTTAATTGCCCCTTAGTGTCAGGGGGATTAGCTCGGGTAAATGCGTGGGGATAGGGCCTGGGTGGGATTGTGGTCAGTGCAGATTTGATGGGCCAAATGGCCTCCTTCTGCACTATAGGATTCTATGATACAAAAAAACGAGTTATAGAAAATGTTCAATCATTTAAATATTAATAGAACTATCAACTTCAAATGGTTACAGCAAAATAAATGTTGACACTTTGGATGCAGAGGCAGTGCATGACTCTCAGTCAATGTTGTGTGTAATTAGCATGCGCCTCACTTCGCTTGCCCTGGCTTTCATTGTGTACTTCCTCAGTTATACTGGTAGAAAAATAACTCCACAGATGCAAATCAGTGAAATGTGACAACACTGCACATGGCCAACGGTCAACAAAATTCTCGTGGGCACATTCAGAATCCAGATGGGCCGCAATTGTCCACCAGTGCTTTGAGGATTCGCTTCCACGCTATTGTCAATGACTCCAGAGGTGGTGAATAGTACTATACAAGTTTCTGCTGTTACCCTTTCCCATTCAATCCGCATGACAGAACAGGGATCGTTCAGTCACTCCCTGGTTAGATGGTATTGTCAGAATGTCTAATTTCATGATTATGTTGGAGGAGTATAACTTAGTTTTGGGGCAATTAAGTAACGAACAAAGAACAAAGAGAACAAAGAAAATTACAGCACAGGAACAGGCCCTTCGGCCCTCCAAGTCTGCACCGACCCTGCTGCCTGACTTAACTAAAACCCCCTACCCTTCTGGGGACCATATCCCTCTATTCCCATCCTATTCATGTATTTGTCAAGATGCCCCTGAAGTTTAAAGTTTATTTATTAGTGTCACAAGTAGGCTTACATTAACACTGCAATGAAACTGCTGTGAAAATCCCCTTAAAAGTCACTATCGTATCTGTTTCCATTACCTCCCCCGGCACCCACCACCCTCTGTGTAAAAACCTTGCCTTGCACATCTCCTTTAAACCTTGCCCCTCGCACCTTAAATCTATGCCCCCTAGTAATTGACTTTTCCACCCTGGGAAAAAGCTTCTGACTATCCACTCGGTCCATGCCTCTCATAATCTTGTAGACTTCCATCAGGTCTCCCCTCAACCTCCGTCGTTCCATTGAGAACAACCCAGGTTTCTCCAACCTCTCCTCATAGCTAATGCCGTCCAGACCAGGCAACATCCTGGTAAATCTTTTCTGTACCCTCTCCAAAGACTCCACATCCTTCTGGTAGTGTGGCGACCAGAATTGAACATTATATTCCAAGTGCGGCCTAACTAAGGTTCTATAAAGCTGCAACATGATTTCCCAATTTTTAAACTCAGTGCCCTGGCCGATGAAGGCAAGCATGTCGTATGCCTTCTTGACTACTTTCTCCACCTGTGTTGCCACTTTCAGTGACCTGTGTACCTGTACACCCAGATACCTCTGCCTATCAATACTCTTAAGGGTTCTGTCATTTACTGTATATTTCCTATCTGTATTAGATCTTCCAAAATGCATGATCTCACATTTGTCCGGATTAAACTCCATCTGCCATTTCTCTGCCCAAGCCTCCAACCGATCTACATCCTGCTGTATCCTCTGATGGCCGGGGTATTGAGTTTAAAAATTGGCAAGTCATGTTGCAGCTTTATAGAACCTTAGTTAGGCTGCACTTGGAATATAGCGTTCAATTCTGGTCGCCACACTACCAGAAGGATGTGGAGGCTTTGCAGAGGGTACAGAAAAGATTTACCAGGATGTTGCCTGGTATGGAGGGCATTAGCTATGAGGAGAGGTTGGAGAAACTTGGTTTGTTCTCACTGGAGCGACCGAGGTTGAGGGGAGACCTGATAGAAGTCTACAAGATTATGAGGGGCATGGATAGAGTGGATAGTCAGAAGCTTTTTCCCAGGGTGGAAGAATCAATTACTAGGGGGCACAGGTTTATGGTGCGAGGGGCAAGGTTTAAAGGAGATGTACGAGGCAGATTTTTTACACAGAGAGTAGTGGGTGCCTGGAACCCATTGCTGGGGGAGGTAGTGGAAGCGGATACGGTAGTGACTTTTAAGGAGCGTCTTGACAAATACATGAATAGGATGGGAACAGAGGGATATGCGTCCCCGGAAGGGTAGGAGGTTCTAGTTAAGTCGGGCAGCATGGTCGGTACAGGTTTGGAGGGCCAAAGGGCCTGTTTCCATGCTATAATTTTCTTTGTTCTTTGCTCCTATCTTCTATGTTTCTATGGTAACTGAAATTCAGAAATCGCCAGATTATGCAAGAACCATGTTAGAAGGGTCGGAGCTGTAAAAGAGCAGATGAGTCCATTTTGCTGGTCAGCTGTTAGAGATGTGAATTATGTAATTCCCCAGATTAAAGAAAGATTGCAAATAAATTTGGAAACAAAGAAAGGTCTTGAAATATCCACATACTTTTCAGATCAAAGACCACTTTGAGAATTGTGGATGATTATCTGGAACAGTGCTGTTGGGAGGAGTTTAAACTAATTTGGCAGAGAGAGGGGACACAGACTTATAGCAGAATAAGGGCACAGAATCATAGAGCAAAACAATCAAGTCAGAGGGAGTGCAGCTGTATTAAGTTTCAAGGGAGTCAGGCCAGGCTGGGTGGCCTCTATTTTAACGCCAGGAGTATTTCAGGTAAAACGGATGTTGAGGGCAATGATTGACATGTGGAATTATGATACAGTAGCCATCACAAGAGACATGATTGAAGGAAGGACACGATTGGCAAATCAACATTCCAGGATATAGAATCTTCAGGCGAGACAAAGGAGGAGATAAAAGAGGAGGGGGCATTAGTTAAGGAATCAGTTAATGCAGTATGGAGAGATGGTACCTTGGAGGGGGCATCAAATGAGGCTTTGTGGGTAGAACCACTGGATTTATGTTGACCATGGTTTACCAGATTATTTTCCAAAGTTTGATATGACTTCTTTGAACTCCTGCAGTCTATCGGAGTTTGGTTTAACTCATCCATTCCTTCTAATCTTTCCTTCTCTGCACTTACAGACATGAGTCTTATTCATTTTAGGATTTTAGTTTGGATTCCAAAGTTGACACATGAAGATTTGGGGGGGATTTTTTTACCACCTTATTGTTCTACGTTTATGCTTTGTTCTACTCTATATGTTCCTTTTTTTACTGATGGGTGGCAATCACTGGATCCTGATCCTATGATGAGACCTCAGACTCATCGGAACCCAGCTCCATCTCTGAATGTTCTTCACAATGCCTACCCCATACAAACACTCTCAGTACTCCCCCGAACTGTGTGATCTGCTTTTTTTTTAATAGGCTGGACTCAACTCTGATCATTTGCCAATAGTTGTCATAATTCCCCTGAATATTTTTGCCCTGAATTTATTGCTGAACAGCTCAACAAGACAAAAGAAAGGATACCATAATCACAAGACTATCAATAAGAAATTATTTTATATCCAGGACTTACCATCAAACTTCTTATACCTCGAAGCAAAAGTCAAACGAAGGATATTGCTGCTGCCCATCACAGCCTTGCTAAACTCTTGCTGAGCTTGCTGGCTGAACTTTTCCTCCATTTCAGAGGTACAGCATGTGTTGATCTGAGAACACACCTTCAGGTGATTTCCTAGGCACAAAGAGAGATTATAAACAGGATTTTAACAAATCTTTACTCTGTTATAGTTACTCCCATTTATACGACAGCCAGCATAGATTTGTAAAAATTAAGTTACCAACAACAAAACAAGTTGATTGTTTTTGAGGTGGTATTTAACATGATAGATTAAGTATCTATGGACATTATTTAATGAACTTCCCGAATGATTCAAGGGATGGCGGGACTGACATACGAAGAGAGATTGAGTCGTTTAGGATTATATTCGCTGGAGTTCAGAAGAATGGACGGATGTCAGAAATCTATAAAATTTTAACAGGACTACACAGGGTAGATGCAGAAAGGCTGTTCCCAATAGTGCAGGTTGTCCAGAACCAAGGATCACAATCTAAAGATGAGGGGTAAACCTTTTAGGACTGAGATCAGGAGAAATGTTGTCACCCAGAGAGTGGTAACCCTGTTGAATTCACTACCACAGAAACCAGTTGAAGCCAAAACACTATGTAGAATGAGGTAGAGAGAGCTCTTGGGGAAAAGGGGAGAGAAGGGGGGGGATCAGACTATTGAGTTGGATCATCAGCTTTGATCATACTGAATGGCAGGGCAGGCTCAAAAGGCCAAATGGTCTTCTCCTGCTCCTTTTTCCTATGTTTCCAAATAAATAACTTAAACATAAGAACAAATGAAATAAAGATAGTCTATTGGCTTAGAGAGGGAATTGATCCGAAGGTAATAAACAGAGTAGGGACAATGAGAATGTACTCAAATTGGTAGGACATGACAAGTGGTGTCACTAAAAGATCTGTTTTGGGAACACAGCTTTTCATTATATATGACTTATATTTCTTATATATTATGTATGAGGGAGCGGGTACGCAAGGGAGCGGGCGCAAGTGTGAACGTGAGAGAGTGTGTGAGAACTTACGACAGCATGAGAGAATGTGTGTGTATTTGTGACAGTCTATATGTGTGGACAGTTTTCGAGAAAAATAAGTCGTAGATCCAAACAGGGATCAGGCTATTTCGGATCTGGTAATGTGTAATGAGGCAGGTTGAATAAACAAGCTGTGTTGCATGTGGATCAGTTTCTGCTGGGTCTGTGGAATGGACACTCTTCTATGATGTGGTGCATAGTTTGCTCTCTGCCACAGGCACATAGGGGCTAGCACAGACGCCCCATCTGTGGAACTTGGCTATGTAGAGGCCATGGTCGGTCCTGAACCTTTTTAGGGTGGACCACACTTGCCTTGGAAAGTTGGAACCAGGCAGCTGATGGGTTGGGTTTGAGACCAGGTATTGGTTTGTCATGTACAATGATTCCCATTCATTTGACCAGGTGGAACTTGCATTGAAGTCCTATGTGGGAGGATTTTTTCCAGATCAGCCTTCCTGATGGGAATCCTACCTAGGGTGGGCTGAATAGATCAGCATGAAGGAGGAGGTGGGGTCATGTGAACTTTCCTGTCCTGGTCCCTCCATGCTGCGATTTAGTTAAGAAAGCCCACCGACATCTCTATGTTGTCAAGAGATTCAGGAAATTTGGCACGTCAGCTACGATTCTCACCAGCTTTTACAGATGCACCATAGAAAACATTAATTCTGGTTGTACCACAGCTTGGTATGGCTCCTGCTCTGTCCAAGATTGAAACAAACTACCAAGACCATAAGACATAGGAGCAGAATTAGGCCACAGGGCCCATTGATTCTACTCCGCCATTCAATCATGGCTGATTTTTTTCTCATCCCCATTCTCCTGCCTTTTCCCCATAAGCCCTGATCCCCTTATTAATCAAGAACCTATCTATCTCTATCTCAACGACACTCAATGATCCTGTCATGAACGACACCCAGTCATTCATGCAAATCAGTCACCCATCCATTAACTCTGTCTACATTTCCGCTGCATCGGAAAAGCAGCCAGCATAATCAAAGACCAAACGCACCCGGACATGCTCTCTTCCACCTTCTTCTGTCATGTACCAACCGACTCGAACAGCTTCTTCCCTGCTGCCATCAGACTTTTGTATGGACCTACCTCGTATTAAGTTGATCTTTCTCTACACCCTTGCTATGACTGTAACTCTACATTCTGCACCCCCTCCTTTCATTCTCAATGTATGCTTTGTGTGTATAGCGCGCAAGAAACAATACTTTTCACTGTATGCTCATACACATTACAATAATAAATCAAATTCATCTTTCATTTTGTGGTTTTTGCAAGTCGGCAGGTATGTGGAGGAGTGATGTTTACCAGGACAGGGAGTCAAGGGACTGGGGCCGAGAGTCGTGTTTCAGTAACGATAGGGGAGCTGGTGGTATGGTGGCATTGTCACTTGACTAGTAATCCAGGGACTTAGGGTAATGCTCTGGGGACCTGGTTTCATATCCCACCATAGCAGATGGTGAAATTTGAACTCAATGAAAATCTGAAATTAAAAAGTCTGGTGATGACTATGAAACCATTGTCAATTGTTGTAAAAACCGATCAGGTTCGCGAATGTCCTTTAGGGAAGGGAATCTACCGCTCTTATCTGGTAGTCTGGCCTACATGTGACTCAGCAATGGTTGACTCTCAAATACCCGCTGAAATGGAGGTCAGTTAGGAATGGGCAATAAATACTGGCGATACCCACATCCCGTAAAATTAATTCTTAAAAAATGGTGGCATTCAGCTAGATGTGAACTGTGTGAGATGATCGTGACCAAAAAGGGGCACTGTATTCTGCTACTGAGTATGAGAGTGCGAGTGCTGAGGTCCAGAGGGTGGTGGTAGCAGCTCCACACATTGACAAACTTGTTGGCTCAATCAAGTTGACGTCAGGGAACTCCCCCGACCATCAGGGCACCCCTCCCCTCTCCAGGGCACTGCCCAGCCATGTTCTTTCCCTGTGCACCCTGAGTATGCTTATCACAACTAATGTTCCTTTTTGATTCGTGCTGGTACTACATCACCCCGGTTGGGGGGGTAATAGTGAGGGTGGAAGTTAAACTCTATAACTAAATTCAAATTTATTGCAGAATATGTGAATCAGGCTTGTGCCCTTCCTGGGCATGAACCTGACCATGTCATGGGAGGGGAAGCTCATAAACCGAAAACTCACTAGCGCAAATTCCATTTTGATTTGATTTATTTTCATATGTATTAGTATACAGTGAAAAGTATTGTTTCTTGTGCGCTATACAAAGCATACCGTTCATAGAGAAGGGAGAGGGTGCAGAATGTAGTGTTACAGCAATAGCTAGGATGTAGAGAAAGACTAATGTAATATGAGGTAGGTCTGTTCAAAAGTCTGATGGCAGCAGAAGTAGCTGTTTTTGAGTCAGTTAGTATTTTTCTGCAGGCCTTTGTATCTTTTTCCCAACGGAAGAAGGTGGAAGAGTATGTCCTGGATGCGTGGGGTCCTTGACTATGCTGGCTGCTTTTCCAAGGCAGCGGGAAGTGTAGACGGAGTCAGTGGATGGGAGACTGGTTTGTGTGATGGAAGGAGCTTCGTTCATGACCCTTTGTAGGTTTTTGCGATCTTCAACAGAGCAGAAGCCATACCAAGCTGTGATACAACCAGAAAGAATGCTTTCTATGGTGCATCTGTAAAAGTTGGAGAGAGTCATAGCAGACATGCCAAATTTCCTTAGCTTCCTGACAAAGTAGAGGCGTTGGTAGGCGTTCTTAACTTTAGCGTTGGCACGTAGGGACCAGGACAGGTTATTGGTGATCTGGACACCTAGAAACCTGAAACTCTCGACCACATCTACTCCGTCCCTGTTGATGTAGATCGGGGATGTCCTCCACTACGCTTCCTGAAGTCGGTGACTATCTCCTTCGTTTTGTTGACATTGAAGGAGAGATTATTGTTGTCGCACCAGTACACCAGATTCTCTATCTCTTTCCTGTACTTCGTCTCATCATTGAAGGTCAGAAATGGCAAGATTCAGGAACCATGGACAACAATGGAAATTGTAAGCTTAGTCAATAGGAAAAAAGAAGCATACCATAGAACCATAGAACCATAGAAAATTACAGCTCAGAAACAGGCCTTTTGGCCCTTCTTGTCTGTGCCGAACCATTTTATGCCTAGTCCCACTGACCTGCACTTGGACCATATCCCTCCACACCCCTCTCATCCATGAACCCGTCCAAGTTTTTCTTAAATGTTAAAAGTGACCCCGCATTTACCACTTTATCCGGCAGCTCATTCCACACTCCCACCACTCTCTGCGTGAAGAAGCCCCCCCTAATATTCCCTTTAAACTTTTCTCCTTTCACCCTTAACCCATGCCCTCTGGTTTTTTTCTCCCCTAGCCTCAGCGGAAAAAGCCTGCTTGCATTCACTCTATCTATACCCATCAAAATCTTATACACCTCTATCAAATCTCCCCTCAATCTTCTACGCTCCAGGGAATAAAGTCCCAACCTATTCAATCTCTCTCTGTAACTCAGCTTCTCAAGTCCCGGCAACATCCTTGTGAACCTTCTCTGCACTCTTTCAATCTTATTTACATCCTTCCTGTAACTAGGTGACCAAAACTGTACACAATACTCCAAATTCGGCCTCACCAATGCCTTATACAACCTTACCATAACACTCCAACTTTTATACTCGATACTCCGATTTATAAAGGCCAATGTACCAAAGGCACTCTTTACGACCCTATCCACCTGTGATGTCACTTTTAGGGAATTCTGTACCTGTATTCCCAGATCCCTCTGTTCAACTGCACTCTTCAGAGTCCTACCATTTACCCGGTACGTTCTTCTTTGGTTTGTCCCTCCAAAGTGCAATATCTCACACTTGTCCGCGTTAAACTCCATTTGCCATTTTTCAGCCCATTTTTCTAGTTGGTCCAAATCCCTCTGCAAGCTTTGAAAACCTTCCTCACTGTCCACTACACCTCCAATCTTTGTATCATCAGCAAACTTGCTGATCCAATTTACCACATTATCATCCAGATCATTGATATAGATGACAAACAACAATGGACCCAACACCGATCCCTGCGGCACACCACTAGTCACAGGCCTCCACTCAGAGAAGCAATCCTCCACAACCACTCTCTGGCTTCTTCCATTGATGTGGAGATGCCGGCGTTGGACTGGGGTAAACACAGTAAGAAGTTTAACAACACCAGGTTAAAGTCCAACAGGTTTATTTGGTAGCAAAAGCCACACAAGCTTTCGAGGCTCTGAGCCCCTTCTTCAGGTGAGTGGGAATTCTGTTCACAAACAGAACTTATAAGACACAGACTCAATTTACATGAATAATGGTTGGAATGCGAATACTTACAACTAATCCAGTCTTTAAGAAACAAAACAATGGGAGTGGAGAGAGCATCAAGACAGGTTAAAAAGATGTGTATTGTCTCCAGACAAGACAGCCAGTGAAACTCTGCAGGTCCACGCAACTGTGGGAGTTACAAATAGTGTGACATAAATTCTGATTCTAGGATCGCATGATAAAGACTCAGGAGGAAAAAAGCAGAAATATTTATGTGAAATAGTGTGACATAAACCCAATATCCCGGTTGAGGCCGTCCTTGTGTGTGCGGAACCTGGCTATCAGTTTCTGCTCCGCTGCAAGAAAGGATGTCCCGAGGCATGGTACATTGGGGAAACTATGCAGACGCTGCGACAACGGATGAATGAACACCGCTCGACAATCACCAGGCAAGACTGTTCTCTTCCTGTTGGGGAGCACTTCAGCGGTCACGGGCATTCGGCCTCTGATATTCGGGTAAGCGTTCTCCAAGGCGGCCTTCGCGACACACGACAGCGCAGAGTCGCGGAGCAGAAACTGATAGCCAGGTTCCGCACACACAAGGACGGCCTCAACCGGGATATTGGGTTTATGTCACACTATTTCACATAAATATTTCTGCTTTTTTCCTCCTGAGTCTTTATCATGCGATCCTAGAATCAGAATTTATGTCACACTATTTGTAACTCCCACAGTTGCGTGGACCTGCAGAGTTTCACTGGCTGTCTTGTCTGGAGACAATACACATCTTTTTAACCTGTCTTGATGCTCTCTCCACTCCCATTGTTTTGTTTCTTAAAGACTGGATTAGTTGTAAGTATTCGCATTCCAACCATTATTCATGTAAATTGAGTCTGTGTCTTATAAGTTCTGTTTGTGAACAGAATTCCCACTCACCTGAAGAAGGGGCTCAGAGCCTCGAAAGCTTGTGTGGCTTTTGCTACCAAATAAACCTGTTGGACTTTAACCTGGTGATGTTAAACTTCTTACTGTGCTTCTTCCATTGAGCCAGTGTCTAATCCAATTTACTACCTCCCCATGTATACCTAGCGACTGAACCTTCCTAACTAACCTCCCATGAGGGACCTTGTCAAAGGCCTTGCTGAAATCCAGGTAGACAACATCCATCGCCTTCCCTTCATCCACTTTCCTGGTAACCTCCTCGAAAAACTCTAATAGATTGGTCAAACATGACCTACCACGCACAAAGCCATGTTGACTCTCCCTAATAAGTCCCTGTCTATCCAAATATTTGTAGATCCTATCCCTTATCACACCTTCCAATAACTTGCCCACCACCGACGTCAAACTTACTGGCCAATAATTTCCCGGATTTCTTTTGGAACCTTTTTTAAACAACGGAACAACATGAGCCACCCTCCAATCATCTGGCACCTCCCCCATGAATACTGACATTTTAAATATGTCTGCCAGGGCCCCTGCAAGTTCAACACTAGCTTCCCTCAAGGTCCGTGGGAATACCCTGTCCGGTCCTGGGGATTTATCCACTCTGATTTGCCTCAAGACAGCGAGCACCTCCTCCCCTTTAATCTGTAAAGCTTCCATGGCCTCCCTACCAGTTTGCCCTATTTCCGTAGACTCCATGCCCGTTTCCTCAGTAAATACGGATGCAAAAAAACCATTTAGTATCTCCCCCATCTCTTTTGGTTCCATACACAGTCTACCACTCTGGTCTTCAAGAGGACCAATTTTATCCCTCACTATCCTTTTGCTCCTAACATACCTATAGAAGCTCTTTGGATTTTCCTTCACTCTGTCTGCCAAAGCAACCTCATGTCTTCTTTTAGCCCTCCTGATTTCCCTCTTAAGTAGCTTCTTGCACTTTTTATACTCCTCGAGCATCTGATGTGTTCCTTGCTGCCTGTACATTTCATACAACTCTCTCTTCCTCTTAATCAGTGTTACAATCTCCCTCGAGAACCAAGGTTCCTTATTCCTATTTACTTTGCCTTTAATCCTGACAGGAACATACAAACTCTGCACTCTCAAAATTTCTCCTTTGAAGGCCTCCCACTTTCCATTTACATCCTTACCAGAGAACAGCCTGTGCCAATCCACACTTCCCAGATCCCTTCTCATTTCATCAAATTTGGCCTTTTTCCAGTTCAGAACTTCAACCCGAGGACCAGATCCATCTTTATCCACGATCAGGTTGAAACTAATGGTATTATGATCACTGGATCAAAAGTGTTCCCTCACACTCACATCCATCACCTGCCCTAATTCATTTCCCAATAGGAGATCCAATATCGCATCCTCTCTAGTTGGCACCTCTATATACTGATGTAGAAAATTCTCCTGAACACATTTTACAAACTCTACCCCGTCTAAACCTTTAACAGTATGCGAGTCCCAATCTATATGTGGAAAATTAAAATCCCCTACTATCACAACTTTGTGTTTCTTGCAGTTGTCATACGATAGGTCTATGCATCCAAAAACTGACAAAACCCTTGAGGAGTACAGTGAAACTGGGAAAGAACTTAAATGTGGAACTAGGAAGGCTAAAAGGGTCATAAAATGTCTTCAGCAAACAGGGTGAAGGAGAAGCCCATGGCTTTTTATGAATATATTCGAAGCATGAGGGTAGCAAGAGTCTTTTTCCCAGGGTTGGGGAAATCAAGAACAAGATGGCACAGGTTTAAGTTCAGAGGGGAAAGAATTAATGGGAACCTGAGGAACAATTTTTTTTTTTTACACAGAGGGTGGTATGTGTGCGGAATGAGCTGCCAAAGGAAGTGGTTGAAGTAGGGACATTGGCAACATTTAAAAGGCATTTGGACAGATACATGGATAGGAAAGCTTTCGAGGGATATGGGCCAAATACAGGCAAATAGGGTTAGCTTAGATGGGCATTTTGGTAAGCATGGACCAGTTTGAGCCGAAGGGCCTGTTTCTATGCCATTGATTCTTTGATTCTATCAAGAGAAAGAGTAGGCCCACTTAAGGACGATGGAGGGAAGTTATGCATGGAACCAGAGGAAGCGGGTGAAATCCTCAATGAGTACTTTGTATTGAAATTCAACAAGGAGAAAGACAGTGACAGTGATGTTGAGGTCAGCGATAGGTGTGTGAACGCTCTTGAGACTGTCAATACATCAAAGGAGGAAGTGTTGAGTATTCAAAATTGCATTAAGGTAGACAAGTCCCTGGGGCCGGGTGGGATCGATCCCAGGTTACCGCGGGAGGCAAGGGGAGAAATAGCTGGGGCTTTAACAGATATCTTCACATCCTCTTTGACCACAGGCGAGGTTTCAGAGGACTGGAGAATAGCCAATGTTGTTCCCTTGTTTAAGAAGGGAAGCACGGATAATGCAGCAAATTATAGGCTGGAGAGCTTACGTCAGTGGTGGGGAAGCTTTTGGAGAAGATACTGAGGGACAGGATGTTTGCACATTTGGAGGAAAATAGAACATAGAACATAACAGCGCAGTACAGGCCCTTCGGCCCTCGATGTTGCGCCGACCAGTGGAACCAATCTAAAGCCCCTCTAATCTACACTATTCCAATATCATCCATATGTTTATCCAATAACCATTTCAATGCTCTTAATGTTGACGAGTCCACTACTGCTGCAAGCAGGGCATTCCACGCCCTTATTACTCTCAGAGTAAAGAACCTACCTTTAACATCTGTCCTATATCTCTCACCCCTCAATTTAAAGCTATGTCCCCTCGTGCTAGCCATCACCATCCGAGGAAAAAGGCTCTCACTATCCACCCTCTCTAATCCTCTGATCATCTTGTATGCCTCTATTAAGTCACCTCTTAACCTTCTTCTCTCTAACGAAAACATCCTCAAGCTCCTCAGCCTTTCCTCATACGATTTTCCCACCATACCAGGCAACATCCTGGTAAATCTCCTCTGCACCCTTTCCAACACTTCCACATCTTTCCTATAATACAGCGACCAGAACTGTACGCAATACTCTAAATGCGGCCGCACCAGAGTTTTGTACAGTTGCAGCATGACCTCCTGGCTCCGATACTCAATCCCTCTACCAATAAAAGCTAACACACCGGACGCCTTCTTAACAACCCTATCAACCTGGGTGCCAACTTTCAGGGATCTATGCACATGGACACCCAGATCCCTCTGTTCATCCACACTACCAAGTATCTTACCATTAGCCCAGTACTCTGTATTCCTGTTACTCCTTCCAAAGTGAATCACCTCACACTTTTCCGCATTAAACTCCATTTGCCACCTCTCAGCCCAGCTCTGCAGCTTATCTATGTCCCTCTGTAACCTGCCACTTCCCTCTGCACTGTCTACAACTCCACCGACTTAACTGTCATCCGCAAATTTACTAATCCATCCTTCCACGCCCTCATCCAGGTCATTAATAAAAATGACAAACAGCAGTGGCCCCAAAACAGATCCTTGCGGTACACCACTAGTAACTGAACTCCAGGATGAATATTTCCCATCAACCACCACCCTCTGTTTTCTTACAGCTAGCCAATTCCTGATCCAAACCACTAAATCATCCTCAATCCCATGTGTCCGTATTTTCTGCAAACGCTTACCATGGGGAACCTTATCAAACGCTTTGCTGAAATCCATATACACCACATCAACCGCTTTACCCTCATCCACCTCTTTGGTCACCTTCTCAAAGAACTCAATAAGGTTTGTGAGGCACGACCTACCCTTCACAAAACCGTGCTGACTATCCCTAATCAAATTATTCCTTTCTAGGTGATTATAATTCCTTTCTCTTATAATCCTTTCCAATACTTTGTCCACAACAGAAGTAAGGCTCACCGGTCTATAATTACCAGGGTTGTCCCTACTCCCCTTCTTGAACAAGGGGACAACATTTGCTATCCTCCAGTCTTCTGGCACTGTTCCTGTAGACAATGACGACACAAAGATCAAAGCCAAAGGCTCTGCAATCTCCTCTCTAGCCTCCCAGAGTATCCTAGGATAAATCCCAACCGGCCCAGGGGACTTATCTATTTTTACCCTTTCCAGAATTGCTAACACCTCCTCCTTATGAACATCAATCCCATCCAGTCCAACAGCCTGCATCTCAGTACTCCCCTTGACAACACTGACCCTCTCCAGTGTGAATACCGATGAAAAATATTCATTTAGTGCCTCTCCTATCTCTTCAGGCTCCACGCACAACTTCCCACTACTGTCCTTGACTGGCCCTAATCTTACCCTAGCTGTTCCTTGAACAAGTTCCACATTACAATTGTGCCCATCCCCTGCAGTTTCCTTCCCCAACCTATGCCAGCTAAGTCTCGCCTAATCGCATCATAATTTCCTTTCCCCCAGCTATAACTCTTGCCCTTTGGTATATACCTATCCTTTTCCACTGCTAAGGTAAACGTAATCGAATTGTGGTCACTGTCACCAAAGTGCTCACTTACCTCCAAATCTAACACCTGGCCTGGTTCATTACCCAGTACCAAATCCAATGTGGCCTCGCCTCTTGTTGGTCTATCTGCATACTGCGTCAGGGAGCCTTCCTGCACACATTGGACAAAAACCGACCCCTCTAAAGTACTCGAACTATAGCTTTTCCAGTCAATATTTGAAAAGTTAAAGTCCCCCAGTACAACTACCGTTACTTTCACTCCTATCCAGAATCATCTTTGCAATCTTTTCCTCTACATCTCTGGAACTTTTCGGAGGTCTATAAAAAAACTCCCAACAGGGTGACCTCTCCTTTCCTGTTTCTAACCTCAGCCCAAACTACCTCAGTAGACGAGTCCTCATCAAAAGTCCTTTCTGCCACCGTAATACTGTCCTTGACTAACAATGCCACACCTCCCCCCTCTTTTACCACCTTCCCTACACTTACTGAAACATCTAAACACCGGAACCTGCAACAACCATTCCTGTCCCTGCTCTATCCATGTCTCCGAAATAGCCACAACATCGAAATCCCAGGTACCAACCCATGCTGCAAGCTCACCCACCTTATTCCGGATGCTCCTGGCGTTGAAGTACACTTCAAACCGCCTTCCTGCCTGCCAGTACACTCCTGCGACTCTGAAACTTTATCCATGACCTCACTACTCTCAACCTCCTGTACACCGGAGCTACAATTCAGGTTCCCACCCCCCTGCTGAATTAGTTTAAACCCTCCCGAAGAGCATTAGCAAATTTCCCCCCCAAGATATTGGTACCCCTCTGGTTCAAGTGCAGACCATCATGTTTGTAGAGGTCCCACCTACCCCAGAAAGAGCCCCAATTATCCAGGTATCTGAATCCCTCCCTCCTGCACCATCCCTGTAACCACGTGTTCAACTGCTCTCTCTCCCTATTCCTCTCCTCACTATCACGTGGCACGGGTAACAAACCAGAGATAACAACTTTGTTTGTTCTAGCCCTAAGCTTCTACCCTAACTCCCTGAATTTCTGCCTTACATCCCCATCCCTTTTCCTCCCTATGTCTTGAGTGCCGATGTGAACCACAAATTGGGGCTGGTCCCCCTCTCCCTTAAGGATATCGAAAACACGATCCGAGACATCGCGGACTCTGGCTCCTGGGAGGCAACACACCGACCGCGAGTCTCTCTCGTTCCCGCAGAATCTCCTATCTGTCCCTTTAACTATGGAGTCCCCAATGACTAATCCTCTCCCCCCTTCCCTTCTGAGCCACAAGGACAGACTCTGAGCCAGTGACCTGTACACCATGCCTTACGCCTGCTAAGTCCACCCCCCCCAACAGCATCCAAAAGTGTACTATCCCCAATTTCTACTACATTTTTTGCTTCTTCCCCCCACTTGGATGGCTCCCTGTACCCTGGTGCGGTGGTCAGTTTGCTCATCCTCCCTTTCCCTCCCCTTCTGAGCTGCTGGGCCGGACTCTGCACCGGAGGCACGGCCACTGTTGCTTCCCCCAGGTAGGCTGCTCCCCCCAACAGCACTTAAACAGGAGTACTTATTGTTAAGGGGCACAGCCACTGGGGTACTCTCTAGTACCTGACCCTTCCCCTTCCTAACCGTGACCCACTTGTCTGTCTCCCGTGGCCCCGGTGTGACCACCTGCCTGAAACTCCTCTCTATCACCTCATTCTCCCTAACCAGACAAAGGTCATTGAGCTGCAGTTCCAGTTCCCCAACGCGGTCCCTTAGGAGCTGCAGCTCGATGCACCTGGCGCAGATATGGACGTCCGGGAGGCTAGCTGACTCCAGGACCTCCCACATCCAACACCAAGAACAACAAACTGGCCCCTCAATCATAATTCCCCCTTTCTTCCAATGACACAGGAAAAACTGTCTAAACCTACCCCACCTCTGCCTGTTTATGCCGAAGCCCGATGAGCCAAAGCCCGTCAGCTCTCACTCTGCTTCCCACTCACTCCACTGCCCACTCCCGACGCTGCCCACTCCCGACGCTGCCCGCTCAAAAGTGCGGCCTGCTTTTAAACCCTCCAAAAACCTTCCCAGGCTTCCCCTGGGCCTACTTCCCTCAGCCTACTTCCCTGGACTAGTTAGTGACAGGCAGCATGGTTTTGTACAGGGAAGGTCATGTCTCACCAACTTGATTGAGATTTTTGAACAGGTGACAAAGATAATTGATGAGGGAAGGGCTGTGGATGTAGTTTATATGGACTTTAGTAGGGCATTTGACAGGGTCCCACGTGGCAGACTGGTACAAAAACTAAAGTCACGTGGGATTTGGGGTGGGCTGGCTAGATGGATACAGAACTGGCTTGGTTATAGAAGTGGAGATGCCGGCGTTGGACTGGGGTAAACACAGTGAGAGTTTTAACAACACCAGGTTAAAGTCCAACAGGATTATTTGGTAGCAAATGCCATTAGCTTTCGGAGCGCTGCTCCTTCGTCAGGTGGAGTGGAAATTTGCTCTCAAACAGGGCGCAGAGACACAAAATCAAGTTACAGAATACTGATTAGAATGCAAATCTCTACAGCCAACCAGTTCTTAAAGATACAGACAATGTGAGTGGAGGAGGGAGCATTAAGCACAGGTTAAAGAGATGTGTATTGTCTCCAGACAGGACAGCCAGCAAGTCCAGGAGGCAAGCTGTGGGGGTTACTGATAGTGTGACATAAAGTCAACATCTCGGTTTAGGCCGTCCTCAACACCGCTCGACAATCACCAGGCAAGACTGTTCTCTTCCTGTAGGGGAGCACTTCAGCGGTCACGGGCATTCGGCTTCTGATCTTCGGGTAAGCGTTCTCCAAGGCGGCCTTCACGACACATGACAGCGCAAAGTCGCTGAGCAGAAACTGATAGCCAAGTTCCGCACACATGAGGACGGCCTAAACCGAGATGTTGACTTTATGTCACACTATCAGTAACCCCCACAGCTTGCCCCCTGGACTTGCTGGCTGTCCTGTCTGGAGATAATACACATCTCTTTAACCTGTGCTTAATGCTCCCTCCTCCACTCACATTGTCTGTATCTTTAAGAACTGGTTGGCTGTAGAGATTTGCATTCTAATCAGTATTCTGTAACTTGATTTTGTGTCTCTGTGCCTTGTTTGAGAGCAAATTTCCACTCCATCTGACGAAGGAGCAGCGCTCCGAAAGCTAATGGCATTTGCTACCAACTAAACCTGTTGGACTTTAACCTGGTGTTGTTAAAACTGTTACTTGGTTATAGAAGACAGAGAGTAGAGGTGGAAGAGTGTTTTTCAGAATAGAAACATAAAAACATAGAAGATAGGAGCATAGAACATAGAACATAGAACAGTACAGCACAGAACAGGCCCTTCGGCCCACGATGTTGTGCCGAGCTTTATCTGAAACCAAGATCAAGCTATCCCACTCCCTATCATCCTGGTGTGCTCCATGTGCCTATCCAATAACCGCTTAAATGTTTCTAAAGTGTCTGACTCCACTATCACTGCAGGCAGTCCATTCCACACCCCAACCACTCTCTGCGTAAAGAACCTACCTCTGATATCCGTCCTGTATCTCCCACCACGAACCCTATAGTTATGCCCCCTTGTAATAGCTCCATCCACCCGAGGAAATAGTCTTTGAACGTTCACTCTATCTATCCCCTTCATCATTTTATACACCTCTATTAAGTCTCCCCTCAGCCTCCTCCGCTCCAGAGAGAACAGCCCTAGCTCCCTCAACCTTTCCTCATATGACCTACCCTCCAAACCAGGCAGCATCCTGGTAAATCTCCTCTGCACTCTTTCCAGCGCTTCCACATCCTTCTTATAGTGAGGTGACCAGAACTGCACACAATATTCCAAATGTGGTCTCACCAAGGTCCTGTACAGTTGCAGCATAACCCCACGGCTCTTAAACTCCAACCCCCTGTTAATAAAAGCTAACACACTATAGGCCTTCTTCACAGCTCTATCCACTTGACTGGCAACCTTTAGAGATCTGTGGATATGGACCCCAAGATCTCTCTGTTCCTCCACAGTCTTCAGAACCCTACCTTTGACCCTGTAATCCACATTTAAATTTGTCCTACCAAAATGAATCACCTCACATTTATCAGGGTTAAACTCCATTTGCCATTTTTCAGCCCAGCTTTGCATCCTATCTATGTCTCTTTGCAGCCTACAACAGCCCTCCACCTCATCCACTACTCCACCAATCTTGGTGTCATCAGCAAATTTACTGATCCACCCTTCAGCCCCCTCCTCTAAGTCATTAATAAAAATCACAAAGAGCAGAGGACCAAGCACTGATCCCTGCGGCACACCGCTAGCAACCTGCCTCCAATCCGAAAATTTTCCATCGACCACCACCCTCTGTCTTCGGTCAGACAGCCAGTTACCTATCCAATCGGCCAACTTTCCCTCTATCCCACACCTCCTCACTTTCATCATAAGCCGACCATGGGGACCTTATCAAACGCCTTACTAAAATCCATGTATATGACATCAACTGCCCTACCTTCATCAACACACTTAGTTACCTCCTCAAAACATTCTATCAAATTTGTGAGGCACGACTTGCCCTTCACGAATCCGTGCTGACTATCTCGGATTAATCCGCATCTTTCTAAATGGTCGTAAATCCCATCCCTAAGGACCCTTTCCATCAATTTACCAACCACCGAAGTAAGACTAACCGGTCTATAATTACCAGGGTCATTTCTATTCCCTTTCTTAAACAGAGGAACAACATTCGCCATTCTCCAGTCCTCTGGCACCATCCCCGTGGACAGCGAGGACCCAAAGATCAACGCCAAAGGCTCTGCAATCTCATCCCTTGCCTCCCACAGAATCCTAGGATACATTTCATCAGGCCCAGGGGACTTATCGAGCAGGCGGAGGCCATTTGGCCCTTCGAGCCTGCTCCACCATTCATTAAGATCTGGCTGATCATCCAACTCAAGAGCCTAATCCCGCTTTCTCACCATA
The DNA here is from genome assembly GCF_964213995.1 of Mustelus asterias. NCBI lineage: Eukaryota > Metazoa > Chordata > Chondrichthyes > Carcharhiniformes > Triakidae > Mustelus > Mustelus asterias. The sequence goes on along the minus strand of NC_135804.1, from coordinate 152,705,246 downwards.
ACGTTTGATCCCATTCACCCCCAAGTGCTATATCCAGCAGCCTCTTTAATACATTCAATGTTTTGGCATCAACTACTTCCTGTGGTAATGAATTCCACAGGCTCACTACTCTTTGGGTGAAGAAATCTCTCCTCACCTCCGTCCTAAATGGTCTACCCTGAATCCTCAGACTGTGACCCCTGGTTCTGGACTCTCCCACCATTGTGAACATCTCCCCTGCATCTACCCTGTCTAGATCTGTTAGAATTTTATAAGTCTCTATGAGATCCTCCCTCATTTGTCTGAACTCCAGCGAAAACAATCCTAATCTAGTCAATCTCTCCTCATACATCAGTCCCGCCATCCCCGGAATCAGCCTGGTAAACATTCGCTGCATTCCCTCGAGAGCAAGAACATCCTTCCTCAGAAAAGGAGACCAAAAATGCACACAATACTCTCGGTGTGGCCTCACCAAGGCCCTGTATAGTTGCAACAACATATCCCTGCTCCTGTACTCAAAACCTTTCGCAATGAAGGCCAACATGCCATTTGCCTTCTTTACCACCTGCATGCTTACCTTCAGCGACTGGTGCACAAGGACACCCAGGTCCCGCTGCACACTCCCCTCTCCCAATTTATAGCCATTCAGGTAGTAATCTGCTTTCTTGTTTTTGCTTTCAAACTGAATAGCCTCACACTTATCTAAATTATACTGCATCTGCCATTGATTAGCCCACTCACCCAACCTGTCCAGATCATTCTGAAGGATCTCTGCATCCTCGTCACAGTTCACCCTCCCACCCAATTTAGTATCATCTGCAAACTTTGAGATGTTACATTTTGTTCTCTTATCCAAATCATTAATATATATTGTGAATAGCTGGGGTCCCAGCAATCCCTGTGGCATCCCACTAGTTACTGCCTGCCAATTTGAAAAGCACCCATTAATACCTTCGCCTTGTTTCCTCGCTGCCAACCAGTTTTCTATCCATCTCAATAAACTTCCTCCAATCCCATGCGCTTTAATCTTGTATGATAATCTCTTGTGCGGGACTTTGTCAAACGCTTTCTGAAAGTCCAAGTATACTACATCTACTGGTTCCCCCTTATCAGCTCGGCTAGTTACATGGAGATCATTAGTTAATGGAGATCTATAGCTAATGGTGTTCCGCAGGGATCAGTGCTGAGACCTCTGTTGTTTGTAGTATATATAAATGATCTAGAGGAAAATGTGGCTTGTCTGATTACTAAATTTGCGCATGGCATGAAGATTGGCGGAGTTGCTGATAGTGCTGAGGATTGTCAGAGGATACAACAGGATATAGATAGATTGGAGACTTGGGCACAGAACTGGCAGATGGAGTTGAATCTGGACAAATGCGATGTGATGCATTTTAGAGGATCAAATTTAGGTGTGAATTATGCTGTAAATGACAGAACCCTTAGGAACATTAACATACAGAGGGATCTGGGCGTGCAGGTCCACAGTTCCCTAAAAGTGGCAACACAGGTGTCCAAGGTGATTAAGAAGGCATATGGCATGCTTGCCTTTATCAGCCAGGACACTGAGTACAGGAGTTGGGAAATCATGTTGCAGCTATATAAAACCTTGGTTAAGTCGCACATGGGAGTAATGCCTGCAGTTCAGGTCACCACATTATCAGAAGGACGTAGAAGCTTTGGAGAGGTTCTCCAAGATGCTGCCTTGTCTCTAGGGTGTTGGCTCTGGGGAGAGGTTGAATAAACTAGGATTGTTTTCACTGGAAAGAAAGAGGCTGAGGGGAGGCCAGATAGAGGTCTACAAAATTGAGAGAAACATAGAAACATAGAAACCCTACAGTGCAGAAGGAGGCCATTCGGCCCATCGAGTCTGCACCGACCACAATCCCACCCAGGCCCTACCCCCACATATTTACCCGCTAATCCCTCTAACCTACACATCCCAGGACTCTAAGGGGCAATTTTTTAACCTGGCCAATCAACCTAACCCGCACATCTTTGGACTGTGGGAGGAAACCGGAGCACCCGGAGGAAACCCACGCAGACACGAGGAGAATGTGCAAACTCCACACAGACAGTGACCCGAGCCGGGAATCGAACCCAGGACCCTGGAGCTGTGAAGCAGCAGTGCTAACCACTGTGCTACCGTGCCGCCCGTATAGGCGGCACGGTAGCACAGTGGTATAGACAAGAGGTGTATAGACAAGAGGTGGCCACAGAGGTATAGACAAGGTGGATAGTCAGAGACGTTTTCCAAGTGCCTGTAAAAAGGAAGGATAGGAAAGGTAGGATTCGAGAGCCGTGGATAACCAGGGAAATTGAGGACCTGATCAAAAGGAAAAGAGAGGCGTACGTTAGGTCCAGGCAACTGAAAACAGATGCAGCTCTGGAGGAATACAGAGAGAGTAGGAAAGAACTCAAACGGGGAGTTAGAAGGGCAAAAAGAGGTCACGAAATGTTCTTGGCAGATAGGATTAAGGAGAATCCTAAGGCATTTTATTCATATGTTAGGAACAAAAGAGTTATCAGGGAAAAAGTCGGACTTCTCAGGGACAAAGGAGGGGAATTATGCTTAGAACCCAAGGGGATAGGGGAGGTCCTAAATGAATATTTTGCATCGGTATTCACAAAGGAGAGGGACTTGTTGACTGGGAGTGTCTCAAAGGGAGGTGTTGACCCGTTAGAGAGAATCTCCATTACAAGGGAGGAAGTGTTAGGTTTTTTAGGTAACATTAAAACTGACAAATCCCCAGGGCCTGATGGCATCTATCCTAGACTGCTCAGGGACTCAAGAGATGTAATTCATTGGACACAGGTGAGGTCCCTGAGGATTGGAGGATAGCGAATGTGGTACCGTTATTTAAGAAGGGTAGCAGGGATAACCCGGGTAATTATAGGCCAGTGAGCTTGACGTCCGTGGTAGGGAAGTTGTTGGAGAGGATTCTTAGAGACAGGATGTATGCACATTTAGAACGGAACAATCTCATTAGTGACAGACAGCATGGTGTTGTAAGAGGGAGGTCGTGCCTTACAAATTTGGAGGAGTTTTTTGACAAAGTGACAAAACGGTTGATGAAGGAAGGGCCGTGGATGTCGTCTATATGGATTTCAGTAAGGCATTTGACAAAGTCCCTCATGGCAGATTGGTTAAGAAGGTTAAGGCTCATGGGATACAAGGAGAGGAGGCTAGATGGGTAGAAAACTGGCTTGGCCACACGGGACAGAGGGTAGCAGTCAAAGGGTCTTTTTCCGGCTGGAGGTCTGTGACCAGTGGTGTTCCGCAGGGCTCTGTACTGGGGCCTCTGCTATTTGTGATATATATATATATAAAAATGATTTGGAAGAAGGTGTAACTGGTGTTATCAGCAAGTTTGCGGATGACACGAAGATAGCTGGACTTGCAGATAGCGATGAGCATTGTCGGGCAATACAGGAGGATATAGATAGGCTGGAAAATTGGGCGGAGAAATGGCAGATGAAATTTAATCCAGATAAATGCGAAGTGATGCATTTTGGAAGAACTAATGTAGGGGGGAGTTATACAATAAATGGCAGAGCCATCAAGAGTATAGAAACACAGAGGGACCTAGATGTGCAAGTCCACAAATCCTTGAAGGTGGCAGCACAGGTGGAGAAGGTGGTGAAGAAGGCATATGGTATGCTTGCCTTTATAGGACGGGTTATGGAGTATAAAAGCTGGAGTCTGATGTTGCAGCTGTATAGAACACTGGTTAGGCCACATTTGGAGTACTGCGTCCAGTTCTGGTCGCCGCACTACCAGAAGGACGTGGAGGCTTTAGAGAGAGCGCAGAGAAGGTTTACCAGGATGTTGCCTGGTATGGAGGGTCTTAGCTCTGAGGAGAGATTGGGTAAACTGGGCTTGTTCTCCCTGGAAAGACGGAGAATGAGGGGAGACCTAATAGAGGTGTACAAGATTATGAAGGGTATAGATAGGGTGAACAGTGGGAAGCTTTTTCCCAGGTCGGAGGTGATGATCACGAGGGGTCACGGGCTCAAGGTGAGAGGGGTGAGGTATAACTCAGATATCAGAGGGACGTTTTTTACACAGAGAGTGGTGGGGGCCTGGAATGCGCTGCCAAGTAGGGTGGTGGAGGCAGACACGCTGGCATCATTTAAGACTTACCTGGATAGTCACATGAGCAGTCTGGGAATGGAGGGATACAAACGAATGGGCACATGGACCAATGAGCAGCACAGGCTTGGAGGGCCGAAGGGCCTGTTTCCTGTGCTGTACTGTTCTTTGGGTGTTAGTATCGATTACAAGGGGCACAGGTTCAAGGTGAGAGGGGGAAAGTTTAAGGCAGATGGGCGGGGCAAGTTTTTCACGCAGAGAGTGGTGGGTGCCTGGGACGAGATGCCAGACGATGTGCTGGGAGCAGGCACATTAGCAACATTTAAGATGCATCTGGATGGGTACATGAATAGGGAGGGAATAGAGGGAAAGAAGTCGAGTAAGGTTTTATTTTTAGTTAGCGCATCATGATCAGCATAGGCTTGGAGGGCCGAAGGGCCCATTCATGTGCTCCACTTTTGTTTGTTTGAGATCTGACTCACTCGGGTGGTGTCATCAGCAAACATTAAAATCGAGTTGGAGAGGAATTTGACCACACAGTCATTGGTGTAGAAGTAGTATAGCAAGGGACTGAGGGCACAGCCTTGTGGGGCACCGGTGTTGAGGATGATCATGGAGGAGGTGTTGTTGCCTTTCCTTACTGACTGCCGTCTATGAGTGAGGAGGTTGAGGATCCAGTCGCAGAGGGAGGAACCGAGCCTCAGGCAATGGAATTTGGAGATGAGTTTTGTAGGAATAATGGTGTTGAAGGCTGAGCTGTAGTCAATAAATAGAAGTTGGACATAGGTGTCTTTGTTATCTAGGTGTTCCAGGATTGAGTGTAGGGCCAGGGAGATGGCGTCTGCTGTGGACCTGTTGCCACAATAGGCGAACAGTAGCGGATCCAGGCATTCTGGGAGGCCGGAATTGATTTGTGCCGTGACTAACTTTTCGAAGCACTTCAAATGATGGATGTCAGAGCCAGCGGACGATAGTCATTCAGGCATGCTGCTTGGTTTTTCTTTGGTACCGGGATGATGGTCGTCTTCTTGAAGCGGATCGGGACCTCAGATTGGTGTAAAGAGAGGTTAAAGAGAGGCGCGGGGTCACGTGGGCGGACATTTTGTAGTTTTTAAGCGCGTGAAGTATAAAAGAGAGGCCGCAGCATACAGCGGGCAGCGTCAGGAGCGGGCAGGGGAGTGAGTGGGAAGCAGAGTGAAAGCTGTAAGGGCTTTGGCTCACAGGGCTTCGGGGGGAAAGGGCGAGCAGGGGAGTTTCTTTTTTTTTTATTTCTAATTTACTTTTCTCTGTGTACCTTGGTAGAAAGGGTGAAATATGAGTGTGAAGCCAGTGTGTTGTTCGCAGTGCAGTATGTGGGAGGTCCTGGAGGCACCTGGCCTCCCGGACATCCACATCTGTGAGGGGTGTGTCGAGCTGCTGTTCCTGAGGGCCCGTGTTAGGGAGCTGGAACTGCAGCTCGAGGATCTTAGGCTGTTAAGGGAGAATGAGGAGGTGATAGACAAGAGCTATCATCAGGTGGTCACACCAGGGCCACGGGAGGAGGCCAAGTGGGTGACGGCCAGGAAGGGTAAAGCTCGGGTGATTGAGAGCACCCCGGTGGGTGTGCCCCTACACAACAAGTACTCCTGCCGGAGTACTGTTGGGGGGACAGCCCATCTGGGGGAAGCAGCAGTGGCCGTGTCTCCGGGGTGGAGTCCGGCCCTGTAACTCGGAGGGCTAAGAAAAAGAGGAGGAAGGCAGTATTAATCGGGGACTCGACAGTCAGGGAGACGGACAGGTGATTTTGCGGAGGCAGGCGGGAGTCTCGCATGGTGGTCTGCCTCCCTGGGGCTGGGATCCAGGATGTCGCTGGGCGAGTCCCAGAAATCCTGAGGTGGGAGGGAGAGGAGCCAGAGGTAGCGGTACATATTGGTACCGCTGATGTGGGTAGGAAGGGGGAAGGGGTCATGAAAAGAGAGTATAGGGAATTAGGGAGACAGCTGAGAAGGAGGAAAGCAAAGGTAGTAATCTCAGGATTGCTGCCTGTGCCATGGGAAGGTGAGGACAGGAATGGAGTGAGGTGGAGGATGAATGTGTGGCTGAGGGACTGGTGCAGGGGGCAGGGATTCGGGTTCCTGGACCATTGAGACCTCTTTAGGGGCAGGTGTGACCTGTACACAAAAAACGGGTGGCACTTGAATCCCAGGGGGACCAATATCCTGGCAGGAAGGTTGGCTAAGGCTACTGGGGAGAGTTTAAACTAGATAGGTTGGGGGGAGGGGTTCAAAATGAGGTGACTGAGAGTGAGGAAGGTAGCTCGCAAACAGAGAAGGGTATTGGGAATGCAAGAGGACGGATGGACAGGGAATAGAGAAGGGGAGAGCTCAGACCAAAGGATTGAGATGTGTTTACTTTAATGCCAGGAGTATAGTGAATAAAGGGGATGAGCTCAGAGCGTGGATCGATGCCTGGAAGTATGATGTGGTGGCCATTACGGAGACTTGGATGTCTCAGGGACAGGACTGGATACTCCAGGTGCCGGGATTCAGATGTTTCAGGAAGGACAGGGAGGGAGGCAAGAGAGGGGGTGGAGTGGCACTGCTGATCAGGGATAGTGTCACAGCTGTAGAGAAGGTGTATGCTGTGGAGGGATTGTCCACCGAGCCTCTGTGGGTGGAAGTTCAGAGTGGGAAGGGGCCGGTCAATTTGCTGGGAGTTTTCCATAGGCCGCCCAATAGTAACAGGGAGGTGGAGGAGCAGATAGGGAAAGAGATCCTGGAGAGATGCAGTAATAGCAGAGTTGTTGTGATGGGAGACTTTAATTTCCCAAACATAGATTGGAATATCCCTAGGGTAAGGGGATTGGATGGGGAAGAGTTCGTTAGGTGTGTTCAGGAGGGTTTCCTGACACAGCATGTGGACAAGCCTACAAGAGGAGAGGCTGTACTTGATCTGATACTAACCAATGAACCTGGACAGGTGTCAGATCTCTCAGTGGGAGAGCATCTTGGGGATAGCGATCATAACTCTATCTCCTTTAGGCTTGCATTGGAAAAAGAGAGGATCAGGCAAGCTAGGAAAGTGTTTATATGGAGTAAGGGAAATATGAAGACATTAGACAGCAAATTAGAGGAGTAAATTGGAAGGAGGTATTCTCGATGAAATGTACTGAAGAGAGGTGGCAGTTTTTCTACAGGACAACGTTCCGGGCCGATTGGTCGGTTAAAGGAACCGCGGTGCACGAAAGCTGTGCGGGACCTAGTCGAGAAGAAAAGGAAAGCGTACAAAAGGCTCAGAGAGCTTGGCGAAGATAGGGATTTAGAAGAGTATACGGCTTGTAGGAAGGGACTAAAGAAGGAAATTAGGAGAGCCAGAAGGGGTCACGAGAAGGCCCTGGCAGGTAGGATTAAGGAGAACCCTAAGGCGTTCTATAAATATGTGAAGAGTAAAAGGATGAGACGTGACGGAATCGGGCCTATAAAAGGTGAAGGCGGGAAAATCAGTACGGAACCAGTAGAAATGGCAGAGGTGCTCAATGAGTATTTTGCCTCGGTTTTCACAGAGGAGAAGGACCTGGTTGGATGTAATGCGGGCGTGCGGTGGACTGAAAGGATTGAGTGTGTGGACTTTAAGAAAGAGGTTGTGCTGGAATCTTTGAATGGCATCAAGATAGATAAGTTGCCGGGTCCGGATGGGATGTACCCCAGGTTACTGTGGGGGGCGAGGGAAGAGATTGCAGAGCCTCTGGCAATGATCTTTGCGTCGTCGATGGAGAAGGGGGAGGTGCCGGAGGATTGCGGATGTGGTTCCTATTTTCAAGAAGGGGAATAGGGATAGCCCAGGTAATTACCGACCGGTGAGTCTAACCTCAGTGGTTGGTAAACTGATACAGAAGATCCTGAGGGACAGGATATATGAGCATTTAGAGAGGTTTAGTATGCGCAAGAATACTCAGCATGGCTTTGTCAAGGGCAGATCGTGCCTTACGAGCCTGGTGGAGTTCTTCGAAAATGTGACTGAACACATTGACGAAGGGAAGGCGGTAGATGTGGTTTATATGGATTTTAGCAAGGCGTTTGATAAGGTCCCCCATGCAAGGCTTCTCGAAAAAGTGAGAGGGCATGGGATCCAAGGGGCTGCTGCCCTGTGGATCCAGAACTGGCTTGCCCAAAGGATGTGAAGATGCCGGCGTTGGACTGGGGTAAACACAGTAAAGAAGTTTAACAACACCAGGTTAAAGTCCAACAGGTTTATTTGGTAGCAAAAGCCACACAAGCTTTCGGAGCTCTAAGCCCCTTCTTCAGGTGAGTGGGAATTCTGTTCACAAACAGGGCATATAAAGACAGAGACTCAATTTACATGAATAATGGTTGGAATGCGAATACTTACAGCTAATCAAGTCTTTAAGAAACAAAACAATGTGAGTGGAGAGAGCATCAAGACAGGCAAAAAAGATGTGTATTGTCTCCAGACAAGACTGCCAGTGAAACTCGGCAGGTCCAGGCAACTGTGGGGGTTACAGATAGTGTGACATGAACCCAAGATCCCGGTTGAGGCCGTCCTCGTGTGTGCCGGACTTGGCTATCAGTTTCTGCTCAGCGACTCTGCGCCGTCGTGTGTCGCAAAGACCGCCTTGGAGAACGCTTACCCGAATATCAGAGGCCGAATGCCCGTGACCGCTGAAGTGCTCCCCAACAGGAAGAGAACAGTCTTGCCTGGTGATTGTCGAGCGGTGTTCATTCATCCGTTGTCGCAGCGTCTGCATAGTTTCCTCAATGTACCATGCCTCGGGACATCCTTTCCTGCAGCGTATCAGGTAGACAACGTTGGCCGAGTTGCAAGAGTATGTACCGTGTACCTGGTGGATGGTGTTCTCACGTGAGATGATGGCATCTGTGTCAATGATCCGGCACGTCTTGCAGAGGTTGCTGTGGCAGGGTTGTGTGGTGTCGTGGTCACTGTTCTCCTGAAGGCTGGGTGGTTTGCTGCGGACAATGGTCTGTTTGAGGTTGTGCGGTTGTTTGAAGGCAAGAAGTGGGGGTGTGGGGATGGCCTTGGCGAGATGTTCGTCTTCATCAATGACATGTGGAAGGCTCCGGAGGAGATGCCGTAGCTTCTCCGCTCCGGGGAAGTACTGGACGACGAAGGGTACTCTGTCCACTGTGTCCCGTGTTTGTCTTCTGAGGAGGTCGGTGCGGTTTTTCGCTGTGGCGCGTTGGAACTGTTGATCAATGAGCCGAGCGCTATTTCCTGTTCTTATGAGGGCATCTTTCAGCGTCTGGAGGTGTCTGTTGCGATCCTCCTCATCCGAGCAGATCCTGTGTATACGGAGGGCTTGTCCGTAGGGGATGGCTTCTTTAACGTGTTTAGGGTGGAAGCTGGAGAAGTGGAGCATCGTGAGGTTATCCGTGGGCTTGCGGTACAGTGAGGTGCTGAGGTGACCGCCCTTAATGGAGATGCATGTGTCCAAGAATGCAACCGATTCCGGAGAGTAGTCCATGGTGAGTCTGATGGTGGGATGGAACTTGTTGATGTCATCATATAGTTGTTTCAGTGATTGTTCACCATGAGTCCAAAGGAAGAAAATGTCATGGATGTATCTAGTGTATAGCATCGATTGAAGGTCCCGTGCGGTGAAGAAGTCTTGTTCGAACCTGTGCATGAAGATGTTGGCATATTGAGGTGCGAATTTGATCCCCATGGCTGTTCCGTGTGTCTGGATGAAGAACTGGTTGTTGAAGGTGAAGATATTGTGGTCCAGGATGAAGTGGATGAGATGTAAAATTGCATCTGGAAACTGGCAGTTGTTGGCGCTGAGCACTGAAGCCGTTGCAGCAATGCCATCCTCATGGGGGATGCTGGTGTAGAGTGCCGAGACATCCATTGTGACGAGGAGTGCTCCTGGTTCAACTGTTCAATGTGTGACGAGTTTCTGTAGGAAGTCCGTAGTGTCGTGACAAAAGCTGGGGGTTCTTTGTACAATGGGTTTCAGGATGCCCTCAACAAGGCCGGAGAGGTTCTCGCACAGGGTCCCATTACCCGATACAATTCACAACACAACCTCAAACCCCGACACAACCTCAAACAGACCATTGTCCGCAGCAAACTACCCAGCCTTCAGGAGAACAGTGACCACGACACCACACAACCCTGCCACAGCAACCTCTGCAAGACGTGCCGGATCATCGACACAGATGCCATCATCTCATGTGAGAACACCATCCACCAGGTACGCGGTACATACTCTTGCAACTCGGCCAACGTTGTCTACCTGATACGCTGCAGGAAAGGGTGTCCCGAGGCATGGTACATTGGGGAAACTATGCAGACGCTGCGACAACGGATGAATGAACACCGCTCGACAATCACCAGGCAAGACTGTTCTCTTCCTGTTGGGGAGCACTTCAGCGGTCACGGGCATTCGGCCTCTGATCTTCAAGTAAGCGTTCTCCAAGGCAGCCTTCGCGACACACGACGGCGCAGAGTCGCTGAGCAGAAACTGATAGCCAAGTTCCGCACACACGAGGACGGCCTCAATCGGGATATTGGGTTCATGTCACACAATCTGTAACCCCCACAGTTGCCTGGACCTGCCGAGTTTCACTGGCTGTCTTGTCTGGAGACAATACACATCTTTTTAGCCTGTCTTGATGCTCTCTCCACTCACATTGTTTTGTTTCTTAAAGACTTGATTAGCTGTTAGTATTCGCATTCCAACCATTGTTCATGTAAATTGAGTCTCTGTCTTTATATGCCCTGTTTGTGAACAGAATTTCCACTCACCTGAAGAAGGGGCTTGGAGCTCCGAAAGCTTGTGTGGCTTTTGCTACCAAATAAACCTGTTGGACTTTAACCTGGTGTTGTTAAACTTCTTTACTGTGTTTGCCCAAAGGAGGCAGTGAGTGGGTATAGATGGGTCTTTTTCGAAATGGAGGTCGGTCACCAGTGGTGTGCCCCAGGGATCTGTTCTGGGACCCTTGCTGTTTGTCATTTTCATAAATGACCTGGATGAGGAAGCGGAGGGATGGGTTGGTAGGTTTGCCGACCACACGAAGGTTGGTGGGGTTGTGGATAGTCTGGAGGGATGTCAGAAGTTACAGAGGGACTTAGATAGGATGCAAGACTGGGCGGACAAGTGGCAGATGGACTTCAACCCAGATAAATGCGTCGTGGTCCATTTTGGTAGGTCCAATGAGATGAAGGAGTACAATATAAAGGGAAAGACTCTTAGTACTGTAGAGGATCAGAAGGACCTTGGGGTCCTGGTCCGGGTCCATAGGACTCTAAAATCGGCCCCGCAGGTGGAGGAGGTGGTTAAGAAGGCATATGGTGTGCTGGCCTTTATCAATCGAGGGATTGAGTTTAAGAGTCCGGGGATAATGATGCAGCTATATTCTATTCATACGTTAGGAACAAAAGAGTTGTCAGGGAGAAAATCGGACCTCTCAGGGACAAAGGAGGGGAATTATGCTTAGAACCCAAGGGAATAGGGGAGATCCTAAATGAATACTTTGCATCGGTATTCACGAAGGAGAGGGGCGTGTTAACCGGGAGTGTCTCGGAGGGAGGTGTTGACCCGTTAGAGAAAATCTCCATTACAAGAGAGGAAGTGTTAGGTTTTTTAGGGAACATTAAAACTGACAAAGCCCCAGGGCCTGATGGCATCTATCCTCGACTGCTCAGGGAGACGAGAGATGAAATTGCTGGGCCTCTGACGGAAATCTTTGTCGCTTCTTTGGACACGGGTGAGGTCCCTGAGGATTGGAGGATAGCGAATGTGGTCCCGTTGTTTAAGAAGGGTAGCGGGGATAACCCAGGAAATTATAGGCCGGTGAGCTTGACGTCCGTGGTAGGGAAGTTGTTGGAGAGGATTCTTAGAGACAGGATGTATGTGCATTTAGAACGGAACAATCTCATTAGTGACAGACAGCATGGTTTTGTAAGAGGGAGGTCGTGCCTTACAAATTTGGTGGAGTTTTTTGAGGAAGTGACAAAAACGGTTGATGAAGGAAGGGCCGTGGATGTCGTCTATATGGATTTCAGTAAGGCATTTGACAAAGTCCCACATGGCAGGTTGGTTAAGAAGGTTAAGGCTCATGGGATACAAGGAGAAGTGGCTAGATGGGTGGAGAACTGGCTTGGCCATAGGAGACAGAGGGTAGTGGTCGAAGGGTCTTTTTCCGGCTGGAGGTCTGTGACCAGTGGTGTTCCGCAGGGCTCTGTACTGGGATCTCTGCTATTTGTGATATATATAAATGATTTGGAAGAAGGTGTAACTGGTGTAATCAGCAAGTTTGCGGATGACACGAAGATGGCTGGACTTGCGGATAGCGAAGAGCATTGTCGGGCAATACAGCAGGATATAGATAGGCTGGAAAATTGGGTGGAGACGTGGCAGATGGAGTTTAATCCGGATAAATGCGAAGTGATGCATTTTGGAAGAAATAATGTAGGGAGGAGTTATACAATAAATGGCAGAGTCATCAGGAGTATAGAAACACAGAGGGACCTAGGTGTGCAAGTCCACAAATCCTTGAAGGTGGCGACACAGGTGGAGAAGGTGGTGAAGAAGGCATATGGTATGCTTGCCTTTATAGGACGGGGTATAGAGTATAAAAGCTGGAGTCTGATGATGCAGCTGTATAGAACGCTGGTTAGGCCACATTTGGAGTACTGCGTCCAGTTCTGGTCGCCGCACTACCAGAAGGACGTGGAGGCGTTAGAGAGAGTGCAGAGAAGGTTTACCAGGATGTTGCCTGGTATGGAGGGTCTTAGCTATGAGGAGAGATTGGGTAGACTGGGGTTGTTCTCCTTGGAAAGACGGAGAATGAGGGGAGATCTAATAGAGGTGTACAAGATTATGAAGGGTATAGATAGGGTGAACAGTGGGAAGCTTTTTCCCAGGTCGGAGGTGACGATCACGAGAGGTCACGGGCTCAAGGTGAGAGGGGCGAAGTATAACTCAGATATCAGAGGGACGTTTTTTACACAGAGGGTGGTGGGGGCCTGGAATGCGCTGCCAAGTAGGGTGTTGGAGGCAGGCACGCTGACATCGTTTAAGACTTACCTGGATAGTCACATGAGCAGCCTGGGAATGGAGGGATACAAACGATTGGTCTAGTTGGACCAAGGAGCGGCACAGGCTTGGAGGGCCGAAGGACCTGTTTCCTGTGCTGTACTGTTCTTTGTTCTTTATATAAGACCCTCGTCAGACCCCACTTGGAGTACTGTGCTCAGTTTTGGTCGCCTCATTACAGGAAGGATGTGGAAAAGATTGAAAGGGTGCAGAGGAGATTTACAAGGATGTTGCCTGGATTGAGTGGCATGCCTTATGAGGATAGTCTGAGGGAGCTCGGTCTTTTCTCCTTGGAGAGACGAAGGATGAGAGGAGACCTAATAGAGGTGTATAAGATGTTGAGAGGCATAGATCAGGTGGACTCTCAGAGGCTTTTTCCCAGGGTGGAAATGTCTGCTACGAGAGGACACAGGTTTAAGGTGCTGGGGGGTAGGTACAGGGGAGATGTTAGGGGTAAGTTTTTCACACAGAGGGTGGTGGGCGAGTGGAATCGGCTGCCGTCAGTGGTGGTGGAGGCGAACTCAATAGGGTCTTTTAAGAGACTCCTGGATGAGTACATGGAGCTTAATAGGATGGAGGGTTATAGGTAGGTCTAGAAGGTAGGGATGTGTTCGTCACAACTTGTGGGCCGAAGGGCCTGTTTGTGCTGTAGTTTTTCTATGTTTCTATGTTCTAAAGATGTCTACGAATAACCCTGCCAGCTGGTACGCACAGGATCTGAGTACTTGCCCAGGTATCCCATCCGAGCCAGTCGTTTTCTGTGGGTTGACTTTCAAGAAGGCTGCTCTGACATCTGTGGTGAATTCAGATACAGATCTGTCCAAGGCTTCTGGGGCGGAGGGCGTACTCTTGCTCAAAACGGGCAGATAATGCAATTGAGCTCATTAGGGAGGGGTGCCTTGGTGCCAGCGATTTTACATGCCTTCATCTTGTAGCCTGTTATGTCTTGCAGACCTTGCCATAGTCGGCGGTGGTCTATGTGGCTAGCCTAGGACTCTAGCTTAGTCCGGTACTGTCTTTTGGCATCTTTGATGGATCTCCTTAGATTGTATCTGGATTTCGTGCATTGGTCAGGGTCGCCTGACTTGAACGCCCCAGACCTGGACTTCAGCAAGCAGTGGATATCCTTGTTCGCCCATTGTTTCCGGTTGGGAAACACACGGATTTGTTTCTTTGGCACACAGTCTTCTACATGCTTACTAATGAAGTCAGTTACTGTCGTGGTATACTTGCTCAGGCTGGTCGCAGAGTTTTTAAATACTGACCAATCCACTGACTCGAAGCAGTCCTGTAGGAGATCATCCGATTCCTCAGACCAAGATTGCATGACATTCTTTGATGGATTCTCCAGTTTCAGTTTTTTCTTATAAGCCGGGAGCAGGAGCACAGCCTTGTGGTCTGATTTGCCAAAGTGTGGGTGGGCAATAGAGTGTTAAGCATGTTTGATATTTGTGTGACAGTGGGCTCGACCATTCGGGCCTCTGGTGGAACAGGAGATATCTTGGTGCTATTGGTAGGATGCTCTAGTCCTTGGCCTGATTGGGCCTCTCCCATGATATAGCAGCCATTCAAGATTTGCGGTAACAGCCACTAGATCGCAGCGTTGTTGTTGAGACTATGCGTTTGACAAAGACACGCACAAGGGATTATCATGCAAGATTAAAGCGCATGGGATTGGAGGAAGTGTATTGAGATGGATAGAAAACTGGTTGGCTAAGTGCTTTTCAAATTGGCAGGCAGTAACTAGGGGGCTGCCACAGGGATTGGTGCTGGGACCCCAGCTATTCACAATATATATCAATGATTTGGATGAGGAACAAAATGTAACATCTCAAAGTTTGCAGATGATATCACGTTGGGTGGGAGAGTGAACTGTGACGAGGATGCAGAGATCCTTCAGAATGATCTGGACAGGTTGGGTGAGTGGGCTAATCATTGGTAGATGCAGTATAATTTGGATAAATGTGAGGTTATTCACTTTGGAAGCAAAAACAGGGCGGCAGATTACTACCCAAATGGTTGTAAATTGGGAGAGGGGAGTGTGCAGCGGGACCTGGGTGTCCTTGTGCACCAGTCACTGAAGGTAAGCATGCAGGTGCAGCAAGCGGTAAAGAAGGCAAATGGCATGTTGGCCTTCATTGCGAAAGGTTTCAAGTAGAACAAAGAACAAAGAAAATTACAGCACAGGAACAGGCTCTTTGGCCCTCCAAGCCTGCACTGATCATGCTGCCCGACTTAACTAAAATCCCCTACTCTTCCAGGGACCATATCCCTCTATTACCATCTCATTCATGTACTTGTCAAGAGGCCCCTTAAAAGTCACTACCATATCCGCTTCCACTACCTACCCCGGCAACGAGTTCCAGGCACCCACTACTCTGTGTAAAAAATCTGCCTCGTACATCTCCTTTAAACCTTGCCCCTCGCACCTTAAACCTGTGCCCCCTAGTAATTGACTCTTCCACCCTGGGAAAAAGCTTCTAACTATCCACTCTGTCCATGCCTCTCATAATCTTGTAGATTTCTATCAGGTCTCCCCTCAACTACCGTCACTCCAGTGAGAACAAACCAAGTTTCTCCAACCTCTCCTCATAACTAATGCCCTCCATACCAGGCAACATCCTGGTAAATCTTTTCTGTACCCTCTCCAAAGCCTCCACATCCTTCTGGTAGTGTGGCAACCAGAATTGAACACTATATTCCAAGTGTGGCCTAACTAAGGTTCAATAAAGCTGCAACATGACTTGCCAATTTTAAAACTCAATACCCCGGCCGATGAAGGCAAGCATGCCGTATGCATTCTTGACTATCTTCTCCACCTGCATTGCCACTTTCAGTGACCTGTGTACCTGTACACCCAGATCCCTTTGCCTATCAATACTCTTAAGGGTTCTGCCATTTACTGTATATTTCCTATCTGTATTATACCTTCCAAAATGCATTACCTCACATTTGTCCGAATTAAACTCCATCTGCCATCTCTCCGCCCAAGTCTTCAACTGATCTATATCCTGCTGTATCCTCTGATGGTCCTCATCGCTATCCGCAAATCCACCAACCTTTGTGATGTCCGCAAACTTACTAATCAATCCAGTTACATTTTCCACCAAATCATTTATATATATTACAAACAGCAATGGTCCCAGCACTAATCCCTGAGGAACATGAACCTCCTCCCTGCATCTACCCTGTCTAATCCTGTTAGAATTTTATAAGTCTCTATAAGATCCCCCCTCATTCGTCTGAACTCCAGTGAACACAATCCTAATCTAGTCAATCTCTCCTCATACATCAGTCCCGCAATGCCCGGAATCAGCCTGGTAAACCTTCACTGCACTCCCTTGAGAGAAAGAACATCCTTCCTCAGAAAAGGAGACCAAAACTGCACACAATACTCTAGGTGTGGCCTCACCAAGGCCCTGTATAATTGCAGCAACACATCCCTGCTCCTGCACAACCACACAGCCCTGCCACAGCAACCTCTGCAAGACGTGCCGGATCATCGACATGGATGCCATTATCTCACGTCAGAACACCATCCACTAGGTACGCGGTACATACAGTTGCAACTCGGCCAACATTGTCCACCTGATACGCTGCAGGAGAGGATGTCCTGAGGCATGGTACATTGGGGAGACCATGCAGATGCTACGACAACGGATGAATGAACACCGCTCGACAATCACCAGGCAAGAGTGTTCTCTTCCTATTGGGGAACACTTCAGCGGTCACGGGCATTCGGCCTCTGATCTCCGGGTAAGCGTTCTCCAAGGCGGCCTTCACGACACATGACAATGCAGAGTTGCTGAGCAGAGACTGATAGCGAAGTTCCACGCACATGAAGACGGCCTCAACCGGGATCTTGGGTTCATGTCACACTATCTGTAACCCCCACGACTTGCCTGGGTTTGCAACATCTCACTAACTATCCTGGCTGGAGACAATACACATCTCTTTAACCTGTGCTTAACCCTCTCTCCATTCACATTGTCTGTACCTTTAAGACTTGATTATCATAGAAATCATAGAAACCCTACAGTACAGAAAGAGGCCATTCGGCCCATCGAGTCTGCACCGACCACAATCCCACCCAGGCCCTACCCCCATATCCCTACATATTTATCCACTAATCCCTCTAACCTACACATCTCAGGACACATGGGGCAATTTTTTTTTTCAGCATGGCCAATCAACCTAACCCACACATCTTTGGACTGTGGGAGGAAACCGGAGCACCCGGAGGAAACCCACGCAGACACGAGGAGAATGTGCAAACTCCACACAGACAGTGACCCAAGCCGGGAATCGAACCCAGGTCCCTGGAGCTGTGAAACAGCAGTGCTAACCACTGTGCTACCATGCCGCCCCAGACTCGCATTCCAACCATTATTTTGTAACTTGAGTTGGTGTCTTTATATGCCCTGTTTGTGAACAGAACTCCCATTTACCTGATGAAGAGGCAGCGCTCCGAAAGCTAGTGGCTTGTGCTACCGAATAAACCTGTTGGACTTTAACCTGGTGTTGTGAGACTTCTTGCTGTGTTTACCCCAGTCCAACATTGGCATCTCCACATCAGGGACAGTCCAGAACCAGGGGTCACAATCTGAGGATTCAGGGTAGACCATTTAGGACGGAGCTGAGGAGACATTTCTTCACCCAAAGAGTAGTGAGCCTGTGGAATTCATTACCACCGGAAGTCGTTAATGCCAAAACATTGCATGTATTCAAGAGGCGGCTAGATGTAGCACTTGTAGCGAATGGGATCAAAGGTTATGGGCAAAAAGCAGGATTGGGCTATTGAGTTGACGATCAGCCATCGTAATGAATGGCGGAGAAGGCGAGAAGGGCCAAATGGCCTCCTCCTGCTTCTATCTTCTATGTTTCTATGACTCACTTTGGAAAACCACAGCATAATAGATTTACTCTGGGAAATCAACCAATGTACTTCTGTTTAAAATAATGCAATTTCTTGGTTTGGTAATATTTCCTGGATTGTATTTTAAGATTTAAGTTTATTTATTAGTGTCACAAGTAGGCGTACATTAACATTGCAATGAAGTTACTGTGAAAATCCCCCAGTCGCCACACTCCGACGCCTGTTCGGGTACACTAAGAGAGAATTTAGCATGGCCAATGCACCTAACCAGCACATCTTTCAGACTATGGGAGGAAACCGGAGCACCTGGAGGAAACCCACGCAGACATGGGGGAGAAGGTGCAAACTCCACACAGACCCAAGCTGGAAATCAAACCCAGGTCCCTGGCACGGTGAGGCAACAGTGCTAACCCCTGTGCCACCGTGCCACCCTAAATAATGATTTGTGGTTAAGAATCTGGAAGTTGTGTTGCCAGAAAGGATAGTTTAATCGCATTTTGGGGGTTGTTTTCTTGGGTTTTTCTAACTGTACCTTTTATCATGTGTTCAAGTTTTAACTTTTCTTTACTTCAGATTTTGTGCTTCAAATTTTAAAATTTATTGCCGGAATCCTGTGCTTTTGTGTTCAACAATAATCCCTTTTCATTTCTACAATACGAAAAAAAATTGTGATCAGCTGAGACGGATTTCAATCTGAGATCTGGCCTGCTCAGCATTGAAAACAGCTGCAATCAGAACACTTTAACCGCTCACTGAAATCACCAAGCAAGCCACTCAGTTCAAGAACAATTATTGATTGCCAGCGATACCCACATCCCATAAAAGAATAAATTAAATTGCCATGGTTGGATTTGAATTTATGATTTGTGAATTATTTGTCTGGAACATAGAACATAGAACATAGAACAAACAGGCCCTTCGGCCCACAAGTTGCGCCGATCACATCCCCACCTCTAGGCCTATCTATAGCCCTCAATCCCATTAAATCCCATGTACTCATCCAGAAGTCTCTTAAAAGACCCCAACGAGTTTGCCTCCACCACCACCGACGTCAGCCGATTCCACTCACCCACCACCCTCTGAGTGAAAAACTTACCCCTGACACCTCCTCTGTACCTACCCCCCAGCACCTTAAACCTGTGTCCTCTCGTAGCAACCATTTCAGCCCTTGGAAATAGCCTCTGAGAGTCTACCCTATCCAGACCTCTCAACATCTTGTAAACCTCTATCAGGTCAACTCTCATCCTTCGTCTCTCCAGGGAGAAGAGACCAAGCTCCCTCAACCTATCCTCATAAGGCATGCCCCCCAATCCAGGCAACATCCTTGTAAATCTCCTCTGCACCCTTTCAATGGCTTCAACATCTTTCCTGTAATGAGGTGACCAGAACTGCGCGCAGTACTCCAAGTGGGGTCTAACCAGGGTCCTATAAAGCTGCAGCATTATCTCCCGACTCCTAAACTCAATCCCTCGATTAATGAAGGCCAGTACGCCGTACGCCTTCTTGACCGCATCCTCCACCTGCGAGGCCGATTTAAGAGTCCTATGGACCCGGACCCCAAGGTCTTCTGATCCTCTACACTGCTAAGAATGGTACCCTTCATATTATACTGCTGCTTCATCCCATTGGATCTGCCAAAATGGATCACCACACACTTATCCGGGTTGAAGTCCATCTGCCACTTCTCCGCCCAGTCTTGCATTCTATCTATGTCTCGCTGCAACTTCTGACATCCCTCCAAACTATCCACAACACCACCTACCTTGGTGTCGTCAGCAAACTTACCAACCCATCCCTCCACTTCCTCATCCAGGTCATTTATGAAAATGACAAACAGCAAGGGTCCCAGAACAGATCCCTGGGGCATTCCACTGGTCACTGACCTCCATGCAGAGAAAGACCCCTCCACAGCCACTCTCTGCCTTCTGCAGGCAAGCCAGTTCTGGATCCACAAGGCAACAGCCCCTTGGATCCCATGCCCTCTCACTTTCTCAAGAAGTCTTGCATGGGGGACCTTATCGAACGCCTTGCTGAAGTCCATATAGACCACATCCACCGCTCTTCCTTCGTCAATGTGTTTGGTCACATTTTCAAAGAACTCAACCAGGCTCGTAAGGCACGACCTACCCTTGACAAAGCCGTGCTGACTACTTTTGATCATACTAAACTTCTCTAGATGATCATAAATCCTGTCTCTCAGGATCCTCTCTATCAACTTACCAACCACTGAGGTTAGACTCACCGGTCGGTAATTTCCCGGGCTGTCCCTGTTCCCTTTCTTGAATATAGGGACCACATCTGCAATCCTCCAATCCTCCGGAACCTCTCCCGTCTCCATCGACGATGCAAAGATCATCGCCAAAGGCTCCGCAATCTCCTCCCTCGCCTCCCACAGTAACCTGGGGTACATCCCATCCGGTCCCGGCGACTTACCAACCTTGATGCCATTCAATAGTTCCAACACATCCTCTTTCTTTATGTCCACATGCTCGATCCTTTCTGTCCACCGCAAACCAGCAGTACAACCACCCAGATCCCTTTCCACCGTGAATACCGAGGTAAAGTATTCATTAAGCAGCTCCGCCATTTCTAACGGTTCCGCACAAACTTTTCCCCCTTCACCTTTTAAGGGTCCTATGCCTTCACATCTCATCCTTTTACTCTTGACATATTTGTAGAAAGCCTTGGGATTCTCCTTAATCTTACCCGCCAAGGTCTTCTCATGACCCCTTCTCGCTCTCCTAATTTCCTTCTTAAGCTCCTTCCTACATCCCGTATACTCCTCTAAATCCTTAACACCTCCTAGCTCTCTGAACCTTCTGTACGCCTCTCTTTTCTTATTCACCAGGTTCATCACAACCTTCGTGCACCACGGTTCCCGTACCCTACCAACACCCCCCTGTCTCATCGGAACGTTGTCATGCAGAGCTCCAGACAAACATTCCTTGAAAATCCTCCACTTTCCTTCGGTACTTTTCCCCAAGAATGCCTCCTTCCAATTTACCCGTCTAATTTCCTCCCTGATGACACTGTATTTCCCTTTACTCCAGAGAAACACTTTCCTAGCCTGCCTGATCCTATCTCTTTCCAATGCTATCGTGAAGGAGATAGAATTATGATCGCTATCCCCAAGATGCTCACCCACCGAGAGATCCTCCACCTGTCCAGGTTCATTAGCCAGCACCAGATCAAGTACAGCCTCTCCTCTAGTAGGCTTATCCAAATACTGTGTCAGGAAACTCTCCTGGACACACCTAACAAACTCCTCTCCATCCAAACCCCTAGCCCTAGGGATATTCCAATCTATGTTTGGGAAATTAAAATCTCCCATCACGACAACTCTGTTATTCCTACATCTCTCCAGGATCTGTTTCCCCATCTGCTCCTCAACATCTCTGTTACTATTGGGCGGCCTATAGAAAACACCCAGCAACGTTACCGACCCCTTCCTGTTCCTAACCTCCACCCACAGAGACTCCGTAGTCAATCCCTCCACGGCGTCCACCTTCTCTACAGCCGTGACACTATCCCTGATCAACAGTGCCACTCCCCCCCCTCTCTTGCCTCCCTCCCTGTCCTTCCTGAAACATCTAAAACCCGGCACCTGAAGCACCCAGTCCTGTCCCTGAGACATCCAAGTCTCCGTAATGGCCACCACATCACAATTCGAAGCAGCAATCCACGCTCTAAGCTCATCCACTTTATTCGCTACACTCCTGGCATTAAAATAGACACATCTCAGACCTTCAGCCTGAGCACTTCCCTTCTCCATCACTCGTCTAACCTCCCTCTTACCCTGTTTACATTCCTTATCTATTTGCGAGCTAACCTCCTCGCTCTCAGTCCCCTCATTTCGATTCCCTCCCCCCAACCTTTCTAGTTTAAAGTCTCTCCAGTAGCCTTAGCCAACCTTCCCGCCAGGATATTGGTCCCCCTGGGATTCAAGTGCCACCCGTCTTTTTTAAACAGGTCACACCTGCCCCTAAAGAGGTCCCAATGATCCAAGTATCCAAATCCTTGTCCCTTGCTCCAGTCCCTCAGCCACGCATTCATTCTCCACCGATTCCTGTTCTCACTCTCCCGCGGCACAGGCAGCAATCCCGAGATTACTACCTTTGCATTCCTCTTTCTCAGCTGTCTACCTAACTCCCTATATTCTCTTTTCATGACCCCTTCCCTCTTCCTACCTATGTCAGCAGTACCTATATGCATCACGACCTTCGGCTCCTCTCCCTCCCCCCTTCAGGATTTCTGGGACTCGACCAGAGACATCCCGGACCCCTGCACCAGGGAGGCAAACCACCATCCGAGAGTCCCGTCTGTGTCCGCAAAAACGCCTATCTGACCCCCTCACCGTAGAGTCCCCAATTAGCACTACCCTCCTTTCCTTACCCTTTTGCACTACTGGGCCAGGCTCAGCTCCAGAGACACTGCCACCGCTGCTTCCCCCAGGTGGGCTGTCCACCCCAGTAGTACTCAGACTTCTGGGTTCCGCACCCAGAGACATAACCACAACACTACTGCAGCTAAAAGTTTATAAATGAGTGGGCTTCAGTACCATCAATAGTCCAATAGCTTCCTAGCATTCATACATGGTCAACGAGCTTGGCTACTAAAAGCCTTTACCTCTCTGCCCTCCACCAACACATCCAAGATCAATTATTTAAAGTTAATGGTATGTCGATGGGTGGGGCTTCTACAGGAATGGCCACTGAGACACCACGAATAAGTTTCCAATATTTATTGCTATCTTCAGTGCCCTTCACAAGAGGTCCCAACATACATAAAAATTCATGAAAAGGAACCTAAAGAACAGGAAGGAGAAAGACATAGATCCCTGAAAGTTGGGAATCAAGTAGATAAGGTTGTTAAGAAGGCATATGGTGTCTTGGCGTTTATTGGTAGGGGGATTGAATTTAGGAGTCGTAGCGTTATGTTGCAACTGTACACAACTCTGGTGCGGCCGCACTTGGAGTACTGTGTGCAGTTCTGGTCCCCACATTACAGGAAGGATGTGGAGGCTTTGGAGAGGGTGCAGAGGAGGTTTACCAGGATGTTGCCTGGTATGGAGGGGAGATCCTATGAGGAGAGGCTGAGGGATTTGGGATTGTTTTCGCTGGAAAGGCGGCGGCTAAGAGGGGATCTTATTGAAACATATAAGATGATTAGAGGTTTAGATAGGGTGGATAGTGATAGCCTTTTTCCTCTGATGGAGAAATCCAGCACGAGGGGGCATGGCTTTAAATTGAGGGGGGGTAGTTATAGAACCGATGTCAGGGGTAGGTTCTTTACCCAGAGGGTGGTGAGGGATTGGAATGCCCTGCCAGCATCAGTAGTAAATGCGCCTAGTTTGGGGGCGTTTAAGAGATCCGTAGATAGGTTCATGGACGAAAAGAAATTGGTTTAGGTTGGAGGGTCACAGTTTTTTTTTAACTGGTCGGTGCAACATCGTGGGCCGAAGGGCCTGTTCTGCGCTGTAATGTTCTATGTTCTATGTTCTATGTTCTACACGGCTGTGAATACTAATGATATGGTACAATTTCTAAAGCCTCACATTTAGATTGCAGCATACAGTAATAACCCATATTCAGGCATCACAAACTCAGACATCTGGAGCAAAAACAGTCATTAATGAAGTCCAATGATTCTTCTCTACAACAGTTAGCAGTTTATTAAACAACCCGTCTGAGCCAAACCACCGTCTGTGCTGCAGGATTGAGAAACACCAAAGAAAACAGAATGATTAAATTCAAGCTGTTTTTCCTTCACTGTCATGGTGGTGGAATTAGGATGGGCTGCATATTTTCAGCAGAGAGGAAACAGCCGCCTAAATGCCAACATTTCATGAAGACAGATTTTCACACTGTTACGGAATGCAGATTTCAAAGTTTTGGAATACAGAGAACAAGGCTGTGTGCCAACACTCTGTGTAAAGTACACGTTCCAGCCTGTCGACTGGGATCCCTAGACTGCTGAAGTCTCCCACTGAAAAAATTAAATTTGGAATCTTTTCACGACACCTGAGGAAGGCAATTAGGGCATAAATTAAATATTTTCAAAATGGTGAAAGATTGAAAATGGAAATTTGTTTCCATTGGATAAGAAATTGCTAACAAAAAAGAACAGGCCCTAATCTACAGGCTGGCTATGTGGAGAAAAGGACTGAGTGTTATCATTGGAAGAAGAATGAAATAAAAGTTTTTCAACAGAGGGAACGCTTTATTGCAAGTGACAATTGAAGGAAACATTTCATTATAGGAACAGTATTCAGGGAGTAATATAAAAGCAGACAGGGAAGATCAGAGAAATAGGATAAGTGTGAGCGACTGAGAGAGAGGGAATGTGCAGCTGCCAAACTGGTTATTGGGGGTGGGGAGAACAAACCAGAAGATACCAATGATAAATGGCACAAGTCGATTTCAGTCATCAAGTGAACACAATGTAGGAATGAGGCAAGTCAGTCTTCTGAGCCACATAACAGTCTGGCGTCAATTTAAACATCTGAAAACTGAGCATCATCCTATTGCAGCTCAGTTTCACAAGTTCACAGGTTTTCATAATAATTAACATTTTTCTGCTTCCCTTTTGTCCAATGCAAGTACATGACTTGTTCTTCCTCCCACAAATGTTTACATAGAAACCAGAAACCATTTGGCCCTTTGAGCTTGCTCAGCCATTCATTTTGATCATCGAATTCAATATCCTGATCCCCCTTCCCCCCATATCATAAGAACAAGGAGCAGGAATAGGCCATCTGGCCCCTCGAGCCTGCTCCACCATTCAATAAGATCATGGCTGATCTTTTCGTGGACTCAGCTCCACTTACCTCACCATAACCCTTAATTCCATTACTGTTCCAAAATTTATCTATCCTTGCCTTAAAAACGTTCAACAAGATAGCATCAACTGCTTCACTGGGCAGCGAATTTCACAGATTCACAATCCTTTGGGTGAAGAAGTTCCTTCTCAACTCAGTCCTAAATCTGCTCCCCTGTATTTTGAGGCCATGCCCCCTAGTTCTAGTTTCACCCGCCAGTGGAAACAACTTCCCTGCTTCTATCTTATCTATTCCCTTCATAATTTTATATGATCTCCCCTCATTCTTCAGAATTCCAATGAGTATATGCTGCAGCTTTATAGGACCCTGGTTAGACCCCACTTGGAGTACTGCGCGCAGTTCTGGTCACCTCATTACAGGAAAGATGTTGAAGCCATTGAAAGGGTGCAGAGGAGATTTACAAGGATGTTGCCTGGATTGGGGGGCATGCCTTATGAGGATAGGTTGAGGGAGCTTGGTCTCTTCTCCCTGGAGAGACGAAGGATGAGAGGTGACCTGATAGAGGTTTACAAGATGTTGAGAGGTCTGGATAGGGTAGACTCTCAGAGGCTATTTCCAAGGGCTGAAATGGTTGCTACGAGAGGACACAGGTTTAAGGTGCTGGGGGGTAGGTACAGAGGAGATGTCAGGGGTAAGTTTTTCACTCAGAGGGTGGTGGGTGAGTGGAATCGGCTGACGTCGGTGGTGGTGGAGGCAAACTCGTTGGGGTCTTTTAAGAGACTTCTGGATGAGTACATGGGATTTAATGGGATTGAGGGCTATAGATAGGCCTAGAGGTAGGGATATGATCAGCGCAACTTGTGGGCCGAAGGGCCTGTTTGTGCTGTGGCTTTCTATGTTCTAAAAAAAAAGTATAGCACCAGCTGACTCAGTCTCTCCTCATAAGAAAACACTCTCAATTCCGGAATCAACCTAGTGAATCTCCTCTGCACCCCCTCCAGTGCCAGTTTATCCTTTCTCAAGTAAGGAGACCAAAATTGGACACAGTCGGACAGGTGTGGCCTCACCAGCACCTGATACAGCTGCAACATTACCTCACTGTTTTTAAACTCCATCCCTCTAGTAATGTAGGACCAAATTCCATTTGCCTTCTTAATTGCCTGATGTACCTGAAAACCAACTTTTTGTGATTCATGCACAAGGACAACCAGGTCCCACTGCACAGCAGCATGCTGCAATTTTTTACCATTTAAATAATAGTCCATTTTGCTGTTATTCCTATCAAAATGGATGACTTCACATTTAACAACATTGTACTGCATCTGCCAGACCTTCGCCCACTCACTTAGACTATCTATATCCCTTTGCAGACTTTCAGCGTCCTCTGCACACTTTGCTCTGCCACTTATCTTAGTGTCATCTGTGAATTTTGACACACTACACTTGGTCCCCAGCTCCAAATCATCTATATAAATCGTAAACAATTGCGGTCCCAACACTAGTCACTGACTGCCAACCAGAAAAATGCCCATTTACCCCCACTCTTTGCTTGCTGATAGTTAGCCAATCCTCTCTCCATGCTAATACATTACCCGTAACACCATGCACCTTTATCTTATGTAGCAGTCTTTGGTGCGGCACCTTGTCAAATGTCTTCTGGAAATCCAGCTACACCACATCCACAGGTTCCCATTGTCCACCACGCACGTAATGTTCTCAAAGCATCCCACTAAATTAGTCAAACATGATCTGCCCTTCACAAACCCATGTTGCGTCTTCCCAATGGGACAATTGATTTCCAGATGTCTCGCTATTTCTTCCTTGATGATAGATTCAAGCAATTTCCCTACTACAGAAGTTAAGCTAACCGGCCGATAGTTACCTGCCTTTTGTCTACCTCCTTTTTTAAATAGTGGCGTCACATTTGCTGTTTTCCAGTCTGCGGGAACCACCCCAGAGTCCAGCGAATTTTGGTAAATCACCACTAGTGCATTTGCTATTTCTCCCGCCATCTCTTTTAGTACCCTGGGATGCATTCCATCAGGGCCAAGAGACTTGACTATTTTAGCTTCATTAACATGCCCAACACTACCTCTTTAGTGATAATGATAGTTTCTAGGTTCTCGCCTGCCGTAACCTTCCTGTCATCAATTTTTTGCATGTTATTTGTGTCTTCCACTGTGAAGACCGACACAAAATACCTGTTCAATGCCTCAGCCATTTTCTAATTTCCAGTTATTACATCCCCCTTCTCATCCTCTAAAGGACTAATGTTTTTCGTTTTACATATCTGTAGAAACTTTTGCTATCTGTTTTTATATTCTGAGCTAGTTTACTTTCATAATCCATCTTACTTTTCTTTATAGCCTCTTTCGTGGCTGTTGACCTTTAAAGATTTCCCAATTATCTGCTTTTCCACTAATCTTTGTCACTTTGTATGCATTTTCTTTCAATTTGATACCCTCCTTTATTTCCTTAGATATCCGTGGCTGATTATCTCTTTCTACAGTCCTTCCTTATCACTGGTATATACTTTTGCTGAGCACAGTGAAAAATTGTTTTGAAAATCCTTCACTGTTCCTCAATTGTCCCACCGTAAAGTTTTTCCTCCTCGTCTAACGCCTCCCTCACCCCATTGTAGTCTCCTTTGTTAAAGCACAAGACACTGGTATTGGATTTTACCTTCTCACGCTCCATCTGTATTTTAAATTCAACCATACTGTGATCACTTCTTCCGAGAGGATCCCTAACTGTAAGAATATTAATTATTCCTGTCTCATTACACAGGACCAGATCGAGGATAGCTTGCTCCCTCGTAGGTTCTATTGCATACTGTTCAAGGAAGCTATCGCGGATATAAATGTGACGCCACTGTTTAAAAAAGGTAGACAAAAGGCGGGTAACTATAGGCTGGTTAGCTTAATTCTGTAGTAGGGAAAGTGCTTGAATCTATCAAGGAAGAAATAGCGAGACATCTGGATATAAATTGTGCTATTGGTAAGACGCAGCATGGGTTCATGAAGTGCAGGTCATGTTTGACTAATTTGGTGGAATTCTTTGAGAACATTACATGCGCATTAGACAATGGGGAACCTGTGGATGTGGTGTATCTGGATTTCCAGAAGGCATTTGACAAGGTGCCGCACCAAAGACTGCTGCATAAGATAAAGGTGCACAGTGTTATGGGTAATGTATTAGGATGGATAGAGGATTGGTTAACTAACAGAAAGCAAAGAGTGGGGATAAATTGGTGTTCTTCTGGTTGGCGATCAGTGACTAGTGGTGTGCCTCAGGGATCAGTGCTGGGACCGCAATTGTTTACGATTTACATAGATGATTTGGAGTTGGGGACAAGCGTAGTGTGTCAAAATTCGCAGATGACTCTAAGATGAGTGGCAGAGCAAAGTCTGCAGAGGACGCTGAAAGTCTGCAAAGGGATATAGGCGATCTAAGTGAGTGGGCGAGGGTCTGGCAGATGGAGTACAATGTTGGTAAATGTGAGGTTATCCATTTTGGTAGGAATAACAGCAAAATGGACTATTATTTAAATGATTAAAAATTGCAGCATGCTGCTGTGCAGAGGGACCTGGGCGTCCTTGTGCAAGAATCACAAGGAGTTGGTTTGCAGGTGCAGCAGGTAATTAAGAAGGCAAATGGAATTTTGTCCTTCATTGCCAGAGGGATGGAGTTTAAAAACAGCGAGGTTATGTTGCAGCTTTATAAGGTGCTGGTGAGGCCACACCTGGAACACGGTGTATAGTTTTGGTCTCCTTACTTGAGAACATAGAACATTACAGCGCAGTACAGGCCCTTCGGCCCTCGATGTTGCGCCGACCTGTGAAACCAATCTAAAGCCCATCTAACCTACACTATTCCAATATCATCCATATGTTTATCCAATGACCAATTAAATGCCCTTAATGTTGGTGAGTCCACTACTGTTGCAGGCAGGGCATTCCACGCCCTTACTACTCTCTGAGTGAAGAACCTACCTCTGACATCTGTCCTATAGATCATGCCTCACAAATTTGGTTGAGTTTTTTTGAGAAGGTGACAAAAACGATTGACGAGGGAAGGGCCGTGGATGTCGTCTATATGGATTTTAGTAAAGTGTTTGACAAGGTCCCTCATGGCAGGCTAGTGCAAAAGGTTAAATCTCACGGGATAAAAGGTGAGCTGGCTAGATGGGTGAAGAACTGGCTTAGCCATAGAAGACAGAGGGTAACAGTGGAGGGGTCTTTTTCCGGTTGGAGGTCTGTGACTAGTGGTGTTCCGCAGGGCTCTGTACTGGGACCTCTGCTGTTTGTGATATATATAAATGATTTGGAGGAAGATATAGCTGGTGTGATCAGTAAGTTTGCGGACGACACGAAGATTGCTGGAGTTGCGGATAGTGATGAACATTGTCAGAGAATACAGCAGGATATCGATAGGCTGGAACATTGGGCGGAGAAATGGCAGCTGGAATGTAATCCAGATAAATGCGAAGTGATGCATTTCGGTAGATCTAATGTTAGGGGGAGCTATACAATAAATGGCAGAACCATCAGGAGTATAGACACACAGAGGGACCTGGGTGTACAAGTCCACAGTTCCTTAAAGGTGGCAGCACAGGTGGAAAAGGTGGTGAAGGCGGCATATGGCATGCTTGCCTTTATTGGACGGGGCATAGAATATAAAAGTTGGCATATGATGTTGCAACTGTATAGAACGTTGGTTGGGCCACATTTGGAATACTGCGTCCAGTTCTGGTCGCCACACTACCAGAAGGACGTGGAGGCTTTGGAGAGAGTACAGAAAAGGTTTACCAGGATGTTGCCTGGTATGGAGGGTCTTAGCTATGAGGAGAGATTGGGTAACTGGGGTTGTTCTCCCTGGAAAGATAGAACATGAGGGGCGACCTAATAGAGGTGTATAAAATTATGAAGGGGGTAGATAGGGTGAACAGTGGGAAGCTTTTTCCCAGCTCGGAGGTGACGAACACAAGGGGTCACGGGTTCAAGGTGAGGGGGGCAAGGTTCAACACAGATGTCAGGGGGACGTATTTTACACAGAGGGTGGTGGGGGCCTGGAACGCACTGCCAAGCAAGGCGATTGAGGCGGACACGCTTGGATCGTTTAAGACTTATTTAGATAGCCACATGAACAGACTGGGAATAGAGGGATACAAATGGTCTAGTTGGGCACATGAGCGGCACAGGCTTGGAAGGCCGAAGGGCCTGTTCCTGTGCTGTATTATTCTTTGTTCTTATATCTATCACCCCTCAATTTAAAGCTATGTCCCCTCGTGCTAGCCATCACCATCCGAGGAAAAAGGCTCTCACTGTCCACCCTATCTAATCCTCTGATCATCTTATATGCCTCTATTAAGTCACCTCTTAACCTTCTTCTCTCTAACGAGAAAGGATATACTGGCACTGGAGGGGGTGCAGAGGAGATTCACTAGGTTGATTCCGGAGTTGAGACGGTTGGCTTATGAGGAGAGACTGAGTAGTCTGGGGCCATACTCACTGGAATTCAGAAGAATGAGGGGAGATTTTATAGAAACACAAAAGATTATGATGGGGATAAGATAGAAGCAGGGAAGTTGTTTCCACTGGCGGGTGAAACTAGAACTAGGGGGCATAGCCTCAAAATAAGGGGGAACAGATTTAGGATTGAGTTGAGGAGGAACTTCTTCACACAAAGGGTTGTGAATCGGTGGAATTCCCTGCCCAGTGAAGCAGTTGAGGCTATCTGATTGAATGCTTTTAGGCAAGGATAGATAAACTTTTGAACAGTAAAGGAATTAAGGGTATTGGTGAGCAGGCCGGTAAGTGGAGCTGAGTCCACGAAAAGATCAGCCATGATCATATTGAATGGTGGAGCAGGCTCAAGGGGCCAGATGGCCTACTCCTGCTCCTAGTCTGCACCAACAATAACTACCACTAAAGGTGTGCTAATCCCTTTTGTCCCATATCCTTGAATGTTACGATATTTCAAATGCTCATCCAAATATTTTTTAAAGCTTGTAAGGTTATGTTCTTATACATTCTATCCCTTGGTCCCTTTAGCCCCAAGAGCTATATCTAATTTCTTTTTGAGATCAATCATTTTGGCCTCAACTATGCTCTGTGGTAGTGAATTCCATACATTCACCTCTGGGTGAAGAAATTTCTCCTCACCTCAGTTCTAAAAGGTTTACCCCTTATCCTCAAACTATGACCACTAGTTCTTAACCCCCCCACCATTGGAAACATTCTTTCTGAATCTACCCTGTCTAACCCTGTTAGAATTTTATAAATTATGAGATCCGCATGCCCCTTCCAGTGTTAAGGCTACACAGTGGTTAGCACTGCTGCTTCACAGCGGCAGGGACCCGGGTTCAATTCCCAGCTTGCGTCACTGTGTGCAGAGTCTACACGTTCTCCCCGTGTCTGCGCGGGTTTCCTCCGGGTGTTCCGGTTTCCCCCCTCAGTCAAAAAGATATGCTGGTTAGGTGCGTTGGCTATGCTAAATTCTTCCTCAGTGTTCCCAAACAGGCGCCGGAGTGTGGTGACTGGGGGATTATCACAGTAAGTTCATTGCAATGTTAATGTAAGCCTACTTGTGACTAATAAATACATTTTTAAAAAAGAGATCCCCTCTCAGTCTTTTAAACTGCAGTGTAGTGTACATCATCCTAACCGACTTAGTCTCTCCTCATATGACAGACCTGGTATTCCAGGAATCAGCCTGGTAAACCTTCACTGTACTCCCTCTATAGCAAGGACATCCTTTTCAGTACTGGGAGCCTTATTGTTTGTTATATACATAAATGATATAGTGAAAATGTGGGGGAGTGATAAGCCAGTTTGCAGACGACAGAAGATTGGTTGGGTGGTTAATAGTGAAGAAGATGGTTGGAGGTTACAGAAAGATATAGATGGGTTGATCAGAAGGGCTGAGCAGTGGCAGATGGTATTTAACCCTGTTAAGTGCGAGGTGAATCAGAATGAGAGGGTATTTAATGAAAGGCAGGAACTGGAGGTCAGAGGGATCTTGGGATAATTATTCACAGGTGGTCCCTGATGCCAGCAGAGCATGTCAATAGGATAGTCACGAAGGCATATGGGACACTTGCTTTCATCAGTCGTGGCATAGAGCATAAGAACAAGGGGCGGCACGGTAGCACAGTGGTTAGCACTGCTGCTTCACAGCTCCAGGGTCCCGGGTTCAATTCCCGGCTCGGGTCACTGTCTGTGTGGAGTTTGCACATTCTCCTCGTGTCTGCGTGGGTTTCCTCCGGGTGCTCCGGTTTCCTCCCACAGTCCAAAGATGTGCGGGTTAGGTTGATTGGCCAGGTTAAAAATTGCCCCTTAGAATCCTGAGATGCGTAGGTTAGAGGGAGTAGCAAGTAAATATGTGGGGGTGGGATTGTGGTCGGTGCAGACTCGATGGGCCGAATGGCCTCCTTCCGCACTGTAGGGTTTCTATGATTCTATGAAGGAGGTTCTGTTGGAGCCGTATTGAGCGTTGGTTAAACCACAGCTGGAGTAGTGTGTGTAGTTCTGGTCACCTCACTTTAGCAAGTATGTGACAGCACTAGAGGGGGTACAGAGGAGGTTCACCAGCATGTTGCTTGGGATGGAGCTGAATTGAGGTGCATAAAATTATGAAGGATGTGGACAGGGTGAGCAGGGAGCAGCTGTTCTTCTTGATTGAAGGGTCAATCACGAGGGGGCATAGTTTTAGGGTAAGGAGCAAGGGATTCAAAGAGATTTGAGGAAAAACCTTTCACTCAGAGGGTGGTGGAAATCTGGAATGCATTGCCTGATAAGGTAGTGGAAGCCGGAAACCTTAAAACCTTTAAAAAATATTTGGATGAGCACATGAAATATCATAACATTCAAGGATATGGGACAAAAGGGATTAGCACACCTTTAGTGGTAGTTATTGTTGGTGCAGACTCGATGGGTCAAAGGGCCTTTTCTGCACTGCATACTCGATGACTCTATAATAGGGTAGTGACAGTGGGAAATTTCAAGTTCCCCAACATTGGGGAACTTGAAATTTGGGGGGGGGGACAGCCCATCTGGGGGAAGCAGCAACTGTTGGGGGGGGACAGCCCATCTGGGGGAAGCAGCAGTGGCCGTGTCTCCGGGGTGGAGTCCAGCCCTGTAACTCAGAGGGCGAAAGAAAAGAAGAGGAAGGCAGTATTAATCGGGGACTCGACAGTCAGGGGGACGGACAGGCGATTTTGCAGAGGCAGGCGGGAGTCTCGCATGGTGGTCTGCCTCCCTGGGGCCGGGATCCAGGATGTCGCTAGGCGAGTCCCAGAAATCCTGAGGTGGGAGAGGAGCCAGAGGAGCCAGAAGTAGCAGTACATATTGGTACCGCTGATGTGGGTAGGAAGGGGTCATGAAAAGAGAGTATAGGGAATTAGGGAGACAGCTGAGAAGGAGGAAAGCAAAGGTAGTAATCTCAGGATTGCTGCCTGTGCCACGGGAAGGTGAGGACAGGAATGGAGTGAGGTGGAGGATGAATGTGTGGCTGTGCAGGGGGGCAGGGATTCAGGTTCCTGGACCATTGAGACCTCTTTAGGGGCAGGTGTGACCTGTACACAAAAAACGGGTGGCACTTGAATCCCAGGGAGACCAATATCCTGGCGGGAAGGTTGGCTAAGGCTACTGGGGAGAGTTTAAACTAGATAGGTTGGGGGGAGGGGATCAAAATGAGGTGACTGAGAGTGAGGAAGGTAGCTCGCAAACAGAGA
This sequence comes from Mustelus asterias, assembly GCF_964213995.1. Lineage (NCBI taxonomy): Eukaryota > Metazoa > Chordata > Chondrichthyes > Carcharhiniformes > Triakidae > Mustelus > Mustelus asterias. The sequence goes on along the minus strand of NC_135804.1, from coordinate 152,671,731 downwards.
AGGGTATTGGGAATGCAAGAGGGCGGATGGACAGGGAATAGAGAAGGGGAGAGCTCAGACCAAAGGATTGAGATGTGTTTACTTTAATGCCAGGAGTATAGTGAATAAAGGGGATGAGCTCAGAGCGTGGATCGATGCCTAGAAGTATGATGTGGTGGCCATTACGGAGACTTGGATGTCTCAGGGACAGGACTGGATACTCCAGGTGCCGCGATTCAGATGTTTCAGGAAGGACAGGGAGGGAGGCAAGAGAGGGGGTGGAGTGGCACTGTTGATCAGGGATAGTGTCACAGCTGTAGAGAAGGTGTATGCTGTGGAGGGATTGTCCACCGAGTCTCTGTGGGAAGGGGCCGGTCACTTTGCATGGAGTTTTCCATTGGCCGCCCAATAGTAACAGGGAGGTGGAGGAGCAGACAGGGAAACACATCCTGGAGAGATGCAGTAATAGCAGAGTTGTTGTGATGGGAGACTTTAATTTCCCAAACATAGATTGGAATATCCCTAGGGTAAGGGGATTGGATGGGGAAGAGTTCGTTAGGTGTGTTCAGGAGGGTTTCCTGACACAGCATGTGGACAAGCCTACAAGAGGAGAGGCTGTACTTGATCTGATACTGACCAATGAACCTGGATAGGTGTCAGATCTCTCAGTGGGAGAGCATCTTGGAGATAGCGATCATAACTCTATCTCCTTTAGGCTTGCATTGGAAAAAGAGAGGATCAGGCAAGCGAGGAAAGTGTTTATATGGAGTAAGGGAAAATATGAAGACATTAGACAGCAAATTAGAGGAGTAAATTGGAAGGAGGTATTCTCGGGGAAACGTACTGAAGAGAGGTGGCAGTTTTTCAAGGAATGTCTGTCTAGAGTTCTACAGTAAGAAGTCTCACAACACCAGGTTAAAGTCCAACAGGTTTATTTGGTAGCAAATACCATAAGCTTTCGGAGCTTGCTGCTCCTTCGTCAGATGGAGTGGTCATCTGTTCTCCAACAGTGCACAGACACAGATATCAAGTTACAGAATACTAATTAGAATGCAAATCTCTACAGCCAGCCAGGTCTTAAAAGGTACAGATAATGTGGTTGGAGGGAACATTAAACACAGGTTAAAGAGATGTGTATTGTCTCCAGACTGAACAGCTAGTGAGATTATACAAGACCAGGGGCAAGCTGTGGGGGTTACTGATAATGTGACATACATGTTGGATTTATGTCACATTATCAGTAACCCCCACAGCTTGCCCCTGGTCTTGCATAATCTCACCAGCTGTTCTGTCCGGAGACAATACACATCTCTTTAACCTGTGTTTAATGTTCCCTCCAACCACATTATCTGTACCTTTTAAGACCTGGCTGGCTGTAGAGATTTGCATTCTAATTAGTATTCTGTAACTTGATTTCTGCGTCTGTGCACTGTTGGAGAACAGATAACCACTCCATCTGACGAAGGAGCAGCACGCTCCGAAAGCTTATGGTATTTGCTACCAAATAAACCTGTTGGACTTTAACCTGGTGTTGTGAGACTTCTTACTGTGCTTACCCCAGTCCAACGCCGACATCTCCACATCATGACTACCATAGAGTTCTACAGGACGTTCCGAGCAGATTGGTCGGTTAAAGGAACCGCGGTGCACGAAAGCTGTGCGGGACCGAGTCGCAAAGAAAAGGAAAGCGTACAAAAGGCTCAGAGAGCTTGGCGAAGATAGGGAGTTAGAAGAGTATACAGCTTGTAGGAAGGGACTAAAGAAGGAAATTAGGAGAGCCAGAAGGGGTCACGAGAAGGCCCTGGCAGGTAAGATTAAGGAGAACCCTAAGGCGTTCTATAAATATGTGAAGAGTAAAAGGATGAGACGTGACGGAATAGGGCCTATAAAAGGTGAAGGCGGGAAAATCTGTACGGAACCAGTAGAAATGGCAGAGGTGCTCAATGAGTATTTTGCCTCGGTTTTCACAGAGAAGGACCTGGTTGGATGTAATGCGGGCGTGCGGTGGACTGAAAGGATTGAGTGTGTGGACTTTAAGAAAGAGGTTGTGCTGGAATCTTTGAATGGCATCAAGATAGATAAGTTGCCGGGTCCGGATGGGATGTACCCCAGGTTACTGTGGGGGGCGAGGGAAGAGATTGCAGAGCCTCTGGCAATGATCTTTGCGTCGTCAATGGAGAAGGGGGAGGTGCCGGAGGATTGCGGATGTGGTTCCTATTTTCAAGAAGGGGAATAGGGATAGCCCAGGTAATTACTGACTGGTGAGTCTAACCTCAGTGGTTGGTAAACTGATGGAGAAGATCCTGAGGGACAGGATATATGAGCATTTAGAGAGGTTTAGTATGCTCAAGAATACTCAGCATGGCTTTGTCAAGGGCAGATCGTGCCTTACGAGCCTGGTGGAGTTCTTCGAAAATGTGACTGAACACATTGACGAAGGGAAGGCGGTAGATGTGGTTTATATGGATTTTAGCAAGGCGTTCGATAAGGTCCCCCATGCAAGGCTTCTAGAAAAAGTGAGAGGGCATGGGATCCAAGGGGCTGCTGCCCTGTGGATCCAGCACTGGCTTGCCCAAAGGACAGTAAGAAGTCTCACAACACCAGGTTAAAGTCCAACAGGTTTATTTGGTAGCAAATACCATAAGCTTTCGGAGCGCTGCTCCTTCGTCAGATGGAGTGGATATCTGTTCTCAAACAGTGCAAACAGACACAGAAATCAAATTACAGAATACTGATTAGAATGCAAATCTCTACAGCCAGCCAGCCAGGTCTTAAATGTACAGACAATGTGGCTGGAGAGAGCATTCAACACTGGATAAAGAGATGTGTATTGTCTCCAGACAGAACAGCTAGTGAAATTCTGCAAGTCCAGGAGGCAAGCTGTGGGGGTTACTGATAATGTGACATAAATCCAACATCCCGGTTAAGGCCATCCTCATGTGTGCAGAACTTGGCTATCAGTTTCTGCTCAGCGACTCTGCGCTGTCGTGTGTCGTGAAGGCCGCCTTGGAGAACGCTTACCTGAAGATCCAAGGCTGAATGCCCGTGACTTTGCCCAAAGGAGGCAGAGAGTGGGTATAGATGGGTCTTTTTCGAAATGGAGGTCAGTCACCAGTGGTGTGCCCCAGGGATCTGTTCTGGGACCCTTGCTGTTTGCCATTTTCATAAATGACCTGGATGAGGAAGCGGAGGGATGGGTTGGTAAGTTTGCCAACGACACGAAGGTTGGTGGGGTTGTGGATAGTCTGGAGGGATGTCAGAAGTTACAGAGGGACATAGATAGGATGCAAGACTGGGCGGAGAAGTGGCAGGTGGACTTCAACCCAGATAAATGCGTAGTGGTCCATTTTGGTAGGTCAAATGGGATGAAGGAGTACAATATAAAAGGGAAAGACTCTTAGTACTGTAGAGGATCAGAAGGACCTTGGGGCCCATGTCCATAGGACTCTAAAATCGGCCCCGCAGGTGGAGGAGGTGGTTAAGAAGACGTATGGTGTGCTGGCCTTAATCAATCGAGGGATTGAGTTTAGGAGTCCGGGGATAATGATGCAGCTATATAAGACCCTCGTCAGACCCCACTTGGAGTACTGTGCTCAGTTCTGATCGCCTCATTACAGGAAGGATGTGGAAAAGATTGAAAGGGTGCAGAGGCGATTTACAAGGATGTTGCCTGGATTGAGTGGCATGCCTTATGAGGGTAGGCTGAGGGAGCTCGGTCTTTTCTCCTTGGAGAGACGTAGGATGAGAGGAGACCTAATAGAGGTATACAAGATGTTGAGAGGCATAGATCAGGTGGACTCTGAGGCTTTTTCCCAGGGTGGAAATGGCTGCTACAAGAGGACACAGGTTTAAGATGCTGGGGTGTAGGTACAGGGGAAATGTTAGGGGGAAGTTTTTCACACAGAGGGTGGTGGAATCGGCTGCCGTCAATGGTGGTGGAGGCAAACTCAATAGGGTCTTTTAAGAAACTCCTGGATGAGTACATGGGACTTAATAGGATGGAGGGTTACAGGTAGGCCTAAAAGGTGGGGATATGTTCGGCACAACTTGTGGGGCCGAAGGGCCTGTTTTGTGCTGTAGTTTTCTATGTTTCTATGTCTTTATTAACTGGCATAGTTATAGTGTGAAAAGTTTAAATGGAGCAGAATTCTTCAAATGTATTCAGGAGAACCTTTTAAACCAACATGAAAAAGATCCGACGAGAGGGGGTGATCCTGAACTTAATTTTAGGTAACAAAGCCAGACAAGTCGTTGAAGTATCAGTGGGGGTGCATTTTGCAGACAGCGACCATAACTCAGCTAGATTGAAGATTGTTATTGAAAAGGGCAAGGATGGGTCCGAAATCAAAGTGCTAACACAGTAAGAAGTCTCACAACACCAGGTTAAAGTCCAACAGGTTTATTTGGTAGCAAATGCCACGAGCTTTCGGAGCACTGCTCCTTCGTCAGGTAAGTGGGAGTTCTGTTCACAAACAGGGCATATAAAGACACAAACTCAATTTACAAAATAATGGTTGGAATGCGAGTCTTTACAGGTAATCAAGTCTTAAAGGTACAGACAATGTGAGTGGAGAGAGGGTTAAGCACAGGTTAAAGAGATGTGTATTGTCTCCAGACAGGACAGTTAGTGAGATTTTGCAAGCCCAGGCAAGTTCTTTACTCAGAGAGTAGTAAGGGTGTGGAATGCCCTGCCTGCAGCAGTGGTGGACTCGTCAACGTTGAGAGCGTTCAAGTGGTTATTGGATAAACATATGGATGATATTGGAATAGTGTAGATTAGAGGGGCTTTAGATTGGTACCACTGGTCGGCGCAACATCGAGGGCCGAAGGGCCTGTACTGCGCTGTAATGTTCTATGTTCTATGTTCTCGTGGTAATTTACCAAAATTCGCTGGACTCTGGGGTGGTTCCCACAGATGGGAAAACAACAAATGTGATACCACTGTTTAAAAAAAGGAGATAGGCAAAAGGCAGGTAACTATAGGCTGGTTAGCTTAACTGCTGTAGTAGGGAAAATGAATCATCAAGGAAAAAATAGCGAGACATCTGGATATAAATTGTCTCATTAGTAAGACGCAGAATGGGTTCATGAAGGGAAGGTCATGTTTGACTAATTTGGTGGAATTCTTTGAGAACATTACATGTGCAGTGGACAATGGGGTACCTGTGGATGTGGTGTGTCTGGATTTCCAGAAGACATTTGACAAGGTGTCGCACCAAAGACTGCTACATAAGATAAAGGTGCACAGTGTTACGGGTAATGTATTAGCATGGATAGAGGATTGGTTAACTAACAGAAAGCAAAGAGTGGGGGTAAACGGGTGTTCTTCTGGTTGGCGATCAGTGACTAGTGGTGTGCCTCAGGGATCAGTGTTGGGACCGCAATTGTTTACAATTTACATAGATGATTTGGAGTTGGGGACAAGTGTAGCGTGTCAAAATTCGCAGATGACACGAAGATGAGTGGCAGAGCAAAGTGTGCAGAGGACGCTGAAAGTCTGCAAAGGGATATAGTCTAAGTGAGTGGGCGAGGGTCTGGCAGATGGAGTACAATGTTGGTAAATGTGAGGTCATCCATTTTGGTCAGAATAACAGCAAAATTATTTAAATGGTAAAACATTGCAGCATGCTGCTGTGCAGAGGGACCTGGGTGTCCTTGTGCAAGAATCACAAGGAGTTGGTTTGCAGGTGCAGCACGTAATTAAGAAGGCAAATGGAATTTTAGAAACATAGAAACATAGAAAAACTACAGCACAAACAGGCCCTTCGGCCCACAAGTTGGGCCGAACACATCCCTACCTTCCAGACCTACCTATAACCCTCCATCCTATTAGGCTCCATGTACTCATCCAGGAGTCTCTTAAAAGGCCCTATTGAGTTCGCCTCCACCACCACTGACGGCAGCCGATTCCACTCGCCCACCACCCTCTGTGTGAAAAACTTACCCCTAACATTTCCCCTGTACCTACCCCCCAGCACCTTAAACCTGTGTCCTCTCGTAGCAGACATTTCCACCCTGGGAAAAAGCCTCTGAGAGTCCACCCGATCTATGCCTCTCAACATCTTATACACCTCTATTAGGTTTCCTCTCATCCTTCGTCTCTCCAAGGAGAAAAGACCGAGCTCCCTCAGACTATCCTCATAAGGCATGCCACTCAATCCAGGGAACATCCTTGTAAATCTCCTCTGCACCCTTTCAATCTTTTCCACATCCTTCCTGTAATGAGGCGACCAGAACTGAGCACAGTACACTAAGTGGGGTCTGACGAGGGTCTTATATAGCTGCATCATTATCCCCGAACTCCTAAACTCAATCCCTCGATTGATAAAGGCCAGCACACCATACGCCTTCTTAACCACCTCCTCCACCTGCGGGGCCGATTTTAGAGTCCTATGGACCCGGACCCCAAGGTCCTTCTGATCCTCTGCAGTACTAAGAGTCTTTCCCTTTATATTGTACTCCTTCATCCCATTTGACCTACCAAAATGGACCACGACGCATTTATCTGGGTTGAAGTCCATCTGCCACTTCTCCGCCCAGTCTTGCATCCTATCTATGTCCCTCTGTAACTTCTGACATCCCTCCAGACTATCCACAACCCCACCAACCTTTGTGTCGTCGGCAAACTTACCAACCCATCCCTCCGCTTCCTCATCCAGGTCATTTATGAAAATGACAAACAGCAAGGGTCCCAGAACAGATCCCTGGGGCACACCACTGGTGACCAACCTCCATTTAGAAAAAGACCCATCTATACCCACTCTCTGCCTCCTTTGGGCAAGCCAGTTCTGGATTTTGTCCTTCATTGCTAGAGGGATGGAGTTTAAAAACAGCGAGTTCATGTTGCAGCTGTATAAGGTGCTGGTGAGGCCACACCTGGAGTACTGTGTACAGTTTTTGTCTCCTTACTTGAGAAAGAATATACTGGCACTGGAGGGGTTGCAGAGGAGATTCACTAGGTTGATTCCGGAGTTGAGACGGTTGGCTTATGAGGAGAGACTGAGTAGACTGGGGCCATACTCATTGGAATTCAGAAGAATGAGGAGAGATCTTATAGAAACATAAAAGATTATGAAGGGAAGAGATAAGATAGAAGCAGGGAAGTTGTTTCAACTGGCAGGTGAAACTAGAACTTGGGGCATAGCCTCAAAATAAGGGGGAGCAGATTTAAAAGAACAACGAACGTTACAGCACAGGAACAGGCCCTTCAGCCCTCCAAGCTTGCACCAACCATGCCGCCCGACTGAACTAAAACCTCCTACCCTTCCGCCGGCAATATCCCTCTATTCCCATCCTATTCATGTATTTGTCAAGATGCCCCTCAAAAGTCACTACCGTAAGTGCTTCCACTACCTCCCCCGGCAACATGTTCCAGGCACCCACTACTCTCTGTGTAAAAAATCTACCTCATACATCTCCTTTAAACCTTGCCCCTCGCACCTTAAACCTATGCCCCTTAGTAATTAACTCTTCCACCCTGAGAAAAAGCTTCTGACTGTCCACGCCTCTCATAATCTTATAGACTCCTATCAGGTCGCCCCTCAACCTCCGCTGTTCCAGTGAGAACAAACCAAGTTTCTCCAACCTCTCCCCATAGCTAATGCCCTCCATACTAGGCAACATCCTGGCAAATCTTTTCTGTACCCTCTCCAAAGACTCCACATCCTTCTGGTAGTGTGGCGATCAAAATTGAACGCTATATTCCAAGTGCGGCCTAACTAAGGTTCTATAAAGCTGCAACATGACTTGCCAATTTTTAAACTCAGTGCCCCGGCCGATGAAGGCAAGCATGCCGTATGCCTTCTGGACTACCTTCTCCACCTGCATTGCCACTTTCAGTGACCTGTGTACCTGTACACCCAGTTCCCTTTGCCTAACAATACTCTTAAGGGTTCTGCCATTTACTGTATATTTCCTATCTGTATTAGACCTTCCAAAATGCCCTATCTCACATTTGTCCGGATTAAACTCCATCTGCCATCTCTCCTCCCAAGTCTCCAACCGATCTATATCCTGCTGTATCCTCTGACGGTCCTCATCACTATCTGCAAATCCACCAACCTTTGTGTCGTCCGCAAACTTAATCAAACCAGTTACACTTTCCTCCAAATCATTTATATATATTACAAACAGCAAAGGTTCCAGCACTGATCCCTGAGGAACGCCACTTGTCACAGCCCTCCATTCAGAAACGCACCCTTCCACAGCTACCCTCTGTCTTCTTTGACCGACGGTAGTCATGATGTGGAGATGCCGGCGTTGGACTGGGGTAAACACAGTAAGAAGTTTAACAACACCAGGTTAAAGTCCAACAGGTTTATTTGGTAGCAAAAGCCACACAAGCTTTCGGAGCTCCAAGCCCCAAGGGGTGTTGTTAAACTTCTTACTGTTCTTTGACCGAGCCAGCTTTGTATCCACATTGCCAGCTCATCTCTGATCCCATGCGACTTCACCTTCTGCACCAGTCTGCCATGAGGGACCTTGTCAAAGGCCTTAGTGAAGTCCGTGTAGACAACATCCACTCCCCTACCCTCAATCATCTTCGTAACTTCCTCCAAAAACTCGGATCAAGTTCGTGAGACACGACCTCCCCGTCACAAAACCACGTTGCCTCTCACTAATACGTCCACTTATTTCCAAGTGGGAATAAATCCTGTCTCAAAGAATCCTCTCCAATAATTTCCCTACCACTGATGTAAGGCTCACCGGCCTGTAATTACCTGGATTATTCTTGTTACCCTTCTTAAACAAAGGAACAACATTGGCTATTCTCCAATCCTCTGGGACCTCCCCGTAGTCAGTGAGGATACAAAGATTTCTCTCAAGGCCCCAGCAATTTCCTCCCTTGCCTCTCTCAGTATTCTGGGGTACATCCCATCAGACCCTGGGGACTTGTCTACCTTAATGTTTCTCAAGAACCCTAAGACCTCCTCCTTTTTGATCTCAACATGACTCAAACTATCTACACATCCTTTCCCAAACTCATCATCCACCAAGTCCTTCTCTTTGGTGAATACTGACGCAAAGTACTCATTTAATACCTTGCCCATTTCCTCTGGCTCCACGCATAGATTCCCTCCCTTGTCCTCGAGTGGGCCAACCCTCTCCCTGGCTACCCTCTTGCTCTTTACATATGTATAAAAAGCCTTGGGATTTTCCTTAATCCTGCTGGCCAATGCTTTTTCGTGAACCCTTTTAGCCCTCCTTACTCCTTGCTTAAGTTTCTTACTACTTTCCTTGTATTCCACACTTGCTTCATGTGTTCCCTGAGTTGGGGAGGAACTTCTTCACACAAAGGGTTGTGAATCTGTGGAGTTGAATCCACGAAAAGATCAGCCATGATTTTATTGAATGGTGGAGCAGGCTCGAGAGGCCAATGGCCTACTCTTGCTCCTGGTTCTTATGTTATGTTCTTATTATGACTCTTTCCAAGGCCAGCACATCCTCCCTTTGATACGGGGCTCAAAACTGCTCATAATACTCCAAATGGTATCTGACCAGAGCTTTATACAGCCTCAGAAGTACATCCCTGCTCTTGTATTCTCGCCCTCTTGACCTTTGCCTTCCAAACTGCCGACTGAACCTGCACGTTAACCTTAAGGGAATCTTGAACAAGGACTCCCAAGACCCTTTTTGTGCTTCTGATTTCCTAAGCATTTCCCCATTTAGAAAATAGTCAATGGATCCATTCCTTCTTCCAAAGTGCATAACCTCACACTTTTCCACATTGCATTCCATCTGCCACTTCTTCGTCCATTCTCTTAACCTGTCCAAGCCCTTCTGCAGCCCCCCTGCTTCCTCCTTATTACCTGTCCCTCTACATATCTTTGTATTATCTGCAAACGCAGCATCAGTGCCTTCACTTCCAAATCGTTAATGTATATTGTGAAAAGTTGTCCCAGCATCAACCCGAGGCATACCACTAGTCACTGGCTGCCATCCTGAAAAAGATCCTTTGTCCCCACTCTCTGCCTTCTGTCTATTTTTGCCTCTCACCTTTCATATATTGAAAAAAAATCTTCCTATCTTCTTTTATATTACTAGCTAGCTTACACGCACATTTCATCCTCTCGCCCCTTATTGCTTTTTTAGTTGTCTTCTGCTCGCTTTTAAAGGCTTCTCACTCCTCTGGCTTCCCACTCATATTCGCCACTTTGTATGCTTTTTTTTTTGCTTTTATGCTGTCCTTGACTTCCCTCGTCAGCCATGGATGCCTCATCCTCCCCTTAGCATGTTTCCTCCTCCTTGGCATGAATTTCTGTTGTGCCTCCCAAATAACCCCCGAAAATTCCTGCCATTGCCATTCCACTGTCTTTCCTGCTAGGCTCCCTTTCCAATCAACTCTGGCCAGCTGCTCCCTCATGTCTTTGTTGTTACCTTTATTTAATTGTCATACCATTATACCGGATTCCAGCTTCTCCCTCTCAAACTGCAGGGTAAATTCAATTATACTGTGGTCACTGCTCCCTAAGGTTTCCTTCACCTTAAGTTCCCTAATCAAGTCTGCCTCATTACACATCACCAAATCCAGAATTGCCTAGAACATAGAACAGTACAGCACAGAACAGGCCCTTCGGCCCATGATGTTGTGCCGAGCTTTATCTGAAACCAAGATCAAGATATCCCACTCCCTATCATCCTGGTGTGCTCCATGTGCCTATCCAATAACCGCTTAAATGTTCCTAAAGTGTCTGACTCCACTATCACTGCAGGCAGTCCATTCCACACCCCAACCACTCTCTGCGTAAAGAACCTACCTCTGATATCCTTCCTGTATCTCCCACCACGAACCCTATAGTTATGCCCCCTTGTAATAGCTCCATCACCCGAGGAAATAGTCTTTGAACGTTCACTCGATCTATCCCTTTCATCATTTTATAAACCTCTATTAAGTCTCCCCTCAGCCTCCTCCGCTCCAGAGAGAACAGCCCTAGCTCCCTCAACCTTTCCTCATAAGACCTACCCTCCAAACCAGGCAGCATCCTGGTAAATCTCCTCTGCACTCTTTCCAGCGCTTCCACATCCTTCTTATAGTGAGGTGACCAGAACTGCACACAATATTCCAAATGTGGTCTCACCAAGGTCCTGTACAGTTGCAGCATAACCCCACGGCTCTTAAACTCCAACCACCTGTTAATAAAAGCTAACACACTATAGGCCTTCTTCACAGCTCTATCCACTTGAGTGGCAACCTTTAGAGATCTGTGGATATGAACCCCAAGATCTCTCTGTTCCTCCACATTCTTCAGAACCCTACCTTTGACCCTGTAATCCACATTTAAATTAGTCCTACCAAAATGAATCACCTCACATTTATCAGGGTTAAACTCCATTTGCCATTTTTCAGCCCAGCTTTGCATCCTATCTATGTCTCTTTGCAGCCTACAACACCCCTCCACCTCATCCACTACTCCACCAATCTTGGTGTCATCAGCAAATTTACTGATCCACCCTTCAGCCCCCTCCTCTAAGTCATTAATAAAAATCACAAAGAGCAGAGGACCAAGCACTGATCCCTGCAGCACTCCGCTAGCAACCTGCCTCCAATCCGAAAATTTTCCATCCACCACCACCCTCTGTCTTCGATCAGACAGCCAGTTACCTATCCAATCGGCCAACTTTCCCTCTATCCCACACCTCCTCACTTTCATCATAAGCCGACCATGGGGGACCTTATCAAACGCCTTACTAAAATCCATGTATATGACATCAACTGCCCTACCTTCATCAATACACTTAGTTACCTCCTCAAAAAATTCTATCAAATTTGTGAGGCACGACTTGCCCTTCACGAATCCGTGCTGACTATCCTGGATTAATCCGCATCTTTCTAAATGGTCGTATATCCCATCTCCAAGGACCTTTTCCATCAATTTACCAACCACCGAAGTAAGACTAACCGGTCTATAATTACCAGGGTCATTTCTATTCCCTTTCTTAAACAAAGGAACAACATTCGCCATTCTCCAGTCCTCTGGCACTATCCCCGTGGACAGCGAGGACCCAAAGATCAAAGCCAAAGGCTCTGCAATCTCATCCCTTGCCTCCCAAAGAATCCTAGGATACATTTCATCAGGCCCAGGGGACTTATCGACCTTCAGTTTATTCAAAACTGCCAGGACATCCTCCCTCCGAACATCTATTTCCTCCAGCCTATTAGCCTGTAACACCTTCTCTTCCTCAAAAACATGGCCCCTCTCCTTGGTGAACACTGAAGAGAAGTATTCATTCATCACCTCGCCTATCTCTACTGACTCCATACACAAGTTCCCACTACTGCCTTGAACGGCCCTAACCCCACCCTGGTCATTCTTTTATTCCTCACATAAGAGTAAAAAGCCTTGGGGTTTTCCTTGATCCGACCCGCCAAGGACATCTCGTGTCCTCTCCTAGCTCTCCTAAGCCCCTTTTTCAGCTCATTCCTTGCTAACTTGTAACCCTCAATCGAGCCATCTGAACCTTGTTTCCTCATCCCTACAAAAGCTTCCCTCTTCCTTTTCACAAGACATTCCACCTCTTTTGTGAACCATGGTTCCCTCACTCGGCCATTTCCTCCCTGCCTGACAGGGGCATACCTATCAAGGACACCCAGTATTTGTTCCTTGAAAAAGTTCCACTTTTCATTAGTTCCTTTCCCTGACAGTTTCTGTTCCCAACTTATGCCCCCTAATTCTTGCCTAATCGCATCATAATTACCTCTCCCCCAATTCTAAACCTTGCCCTGCCGTACGGCCCTATCCCTCTCCATTGCAATAACAAAAGACACCGAATTGTGGTCACTATCTCCAAAGTGCTCTCCCACAACCAAATCTAACACTTGGCCCGGTTCATTTCCCAGTACCAAATCCAATGTGGCCTCACCTCTTGTCGGCCTATCCGCATATTGTGTCAGGAAACCCTCCTGCACATACTGCACAAAAACTGCCCCATCAGAACTATTTGACCTACAAAGGTTCCAATCAATATTTGGAAAGTTAAAGTCCCCCATGACAACTACCCTGTGACCCCCACACATATCCATAATCTGCTTAGCAATTTCTTCCTCCACATCTCAATTACTATTTGGGGGCCTATAGTAAACTCCTAACAATGTGACCGCTCCTTTCCTATTTCTAACCTCAGCCCATATTACCTCAGTGTGCAGATCCCCCTCGAAGTGCCTTTCCGCAGCCGTTAAACTATCCTTGATTAACAATGCCACTCCTCCACCTCTTTTACCAGCTTCCCTACACTTAAGTGAAACATCTATACCCCGGAACGTCCAACAACCATTCCTGTCCTTGTTCTACCCACGTCTCCGTAATGGCCACAACATCGTAGTCCCAAGTACCAATCCACGCCCCAAGTTCATCTACCTTGTTCCGGATGCTCCTTGCATTGAAGTAGACACACTTCAACCCACCTTCCTTTCTACCGGTACCCACCCTTGACCCTGATACCTTCCCCAATGCCTCACCACCCTCACTGACCTCTGGACTACAACTCCTTTTCCCACTCCCCTGACAAATTAGTTTAAACCCCCCCTGAAGAGCCGTAGCAAATTTCCCTCCTAGGATATTGGTGCCCCTCTGGTTCAGGTGCACCCCGTCCTGTTTGTACAGGTCCCACCTTCCCCAGAATGTGTTCCAATTATCCACGTATCTGAAACCCTCCCTCCTACACCATCCCTGCAACCACATGTTTAACTGCACTCTCTCCCTGTTCCTCAACTCGCTATCACGTGGCACCGGCAACGTACCAGAGATGACCACATGTTTTGTCTTGGCTCTCAGCTTCCAGCCCAGCTCCAATTGCCTGTTCCCTAGTAGGCTCTGTCACAAGCTACTCCAAAAAACCATCTCTTAGACATTCCACAAATTCCTTTTCTTGGGATCCACAACCTACCTCATTTTCCCAGTCCACCTGCATATTGACGTCTCCCATGATTATTGTAATATTGCCTTTTTTATATGCCTTTCCTATCCCCTGATTTATTTTCTGCCCCACATCCTGACTACTGCAAGGGGGCCTGTACATGACTCCATAACGCCTGCACATAAGGGCAGGGAGATTATGATGAAGCTGTCTAAAACGCTTATTAGGCCACAGCAGAAGTACTGTGCGCAGCTCTGGTCGCCACACTATACAAAAGATGGGCGGTACAGTGGTTAGCACTGCTGCCTCACAGCGCCAAGGACCCGGGTTCAATTCCAAGCTTGGGTCACTGTCTGAGTGGAGTCCGCACGTTCTCCCCGTGTCTATGTGGGTTTCCTCCACATGCTCTGGTTCCCTCCCACAGTCCAAAAGACATGCTGGTTAGGTGCATTGGCCATGTTAACTTCTCCCTCAGTGTACCCGAAGAGCACCAGAGAGTGGTGACCGGGGGATTTTCACAGTAACTTCGTTTTTTTAAATTCATTCATGGAATATGGGCGTTGCTGGTTGGCCAGCATTCATTTTGCCCATTACTGGTTGCCCTTGAACTGAGTGACTTGCTAGGCCATTTCAGAGGGCAGTTGAGAGTCAATCACATTGCTGTGGCTCTGGAGTCACATGTAGAACAAAGAACAAAGAACATTACAGCACAGGAACAGGTCCTTCGGCCCTCCAAGCCTGCACCGACTATGCTGCCTGACTTAACTAAAACCCCCGACGCTTCTATTCCCATCTCATTCATGTACTTGCCAAGACGCCCCTTAAAAGTCACTACCATATCTGCTTTCACTACCTCCCCCGACAACGGGTTCCTGGCACCCACCACTCTAAAAAATCTGCCTCGAAATCTCTTTTAAAACTTGCCCCTCACACCTTAAACCTATGCCCCCTAGTAATTGACTCTTCCACCCTGGGAAAAAGCTTCTGACTATCCACTTTGTCCATGCTCTCATAACCTTATAGACTTCTATCAGGTCACCCCTCAACCTCCGTTGTTCCAGTGAGAACAAACCAAGTTTCTCCAACCTCTCCTCATAGCGAATGCCCTCCATACCAGGCAACATCCTGGCAAATCTTTTCTGTACCCTCTCCAAAGTCTCCACATCCAGAATTGAACGCTATATTCCAAGTGCGGCCTCACTAAGGTTCTATAAAGTGTCAACATGACTTGCCAATTTTTAAACTCAGTAACCCGGCCGATGAAGGCAAGCATGCCGTATGCCTTCTTGACTACCTTCTCCACCTGCATTGCCACTTTCAGTGACTAGGCCGGACTTGGTAAGGACGGCAGATTTCCTTCCCTAAAGGACATGAGTGAACCGGATGGGTTTTTCTGACAATCGACAATGGTTTCATGGTCACCAGTAGATTCTTAATTCCAGATATTTTTATTGAATTCAAATTCCACCATCTGCCGTGGTGGTATTCGAACCCAAGTCCCCAGAACATTAGCTGACTTTCTGGATTAATAGTCTAGCGATAATACTACTAGGCCATTGCCTCCCCTGCAGTGTTAATATAAGCCTACTTGTGACATTAATAAAGAAATAAGATGTGATTGAACTAGAGAGGGTGCGGAGGAAATTCACCAGGATGTTGCCCAGTTTGGAGCTTTTCAGATAAGAAGAGTGGCTGGTTCATCTTGAGTTGTTTTCCATAGAACAGAGAAGGTTGGACGCAGATGAGGTAGATAGGGAGGAACTTTTCCCCACAGTCGAGGGGTCAAAAACCAGGCATTATAGATTTACGGTGAGTAGGAGATTTAGAGGGGAGTTGAGGAAAATACCTTTCACCCTGAGGATGGCAGGGATTTGGAACTCTGCCTGAAAGGTGGTAGAGGCAGGTACACTTAACATTTAAGAAGCATTTAGATCAGCACGTGAAACACCATAGAATACATGGCTACGGACCAAGTGCTGGGAAATGGGATTAGAATAGCTCGATGCTTGATGGCTGCCCAGGCTGAAGGGCCTCTTTTTATGTTGCAAAGTTTTATGATTGGAATCCCTCATCCTGATACAATTCTTGTTTATCTCTTCTGTATTGGCTCCAGGGCCTTAACATCCTTCCTAAAGTGTGGTGCTGAGAATTGGCCACAATACTCTGGCTGTTCGCCCTCCCCTTTCAGAGTGCCCCATGCCTGTTCAGAGACATCTTTGGCCCTGCACCAGGGAGGCAACATACCATCCTAGAGTTTCCTTCCTGGCCATAGAAATGCCCGTCTGTGCCCCTGACTACTGAGTCCCCTAAAACGATTGCTCTTCTGCGCCTTGACCCTCCCTGCTGAACAACAGCCAGTCATGGTGCCACTGCCCTGGCTGCTGCTGGTTTCCCCTGCTGATAGGCCATCCCCCCCCCCCCCCCTCCCCCGGTATCCAAAATGGTATAAGTGTTAGAGAGAGGGATAGCCACAGGGGATTCCTGCACTGACTGCCTGCCCTTTCTAGCAGTCTCCCACCTATCTGCCTGTACCTTGGGCGTGGCCACATCTCTAAAGCTCCTGTCTATAAGGACATCAAAGCTGGGAGCTAAAAATTCAGAGGTATGCGATTTTTTTTTGTTTGGTAAGGACAGGCAGGAAGGAAAAGGTGGTGGGGTACCTTTTATTACCCACTCGGGAGGGTTTAAACTAATATGGCGGGGGGGGAGGGGATTCAGTAGGTCAGCATAAGAAATAACTGAGGCAGAGCTACAGACTAAGGCCAGTGAGAATAAGAGGAAGTGCAGGCAGGTGGTAGTTGATTAACACACCAGGACTGGTGGTCTGAAGTGCATTTGTCTCATCGCGAGGAGTATAACAGGTAAGACAGATAAACTTGGATTACTACTTGGAACTATGATGATGTTGCTATTACAGAGACTTGGTTGAAAGAGGGACAGGATTGGCAGCTAAACATTCCAGGATCCAGATGTTCCAGGCGGGCTAGAGGTGGATGTAAAAGGAGTGGGGGAGTGGCATTACTGGTTAAGAAGAATATGATGTGGAGATGCCGGCGTTGGACTGGGGTAAACACAGTAAGAAGTTTAACAACACCAGGTTAAAGTCCAACAGGTTTATTTGGTAGCAAAAGCCACACAAGCTTTCGGAGCTCTGTCTTGTCTGGAGACAAGTCCAGGCTGCCTCGTCTGGAGACAATACACATCTTTTTAGCCTGTCTTGATGCTCTCTCCACTCACATTGTTTCGTTTCTTAAAGACTTGATTAGTTGTAAGTATTCGCATTCCAACCATTATTCATGTAAATTGAGTCTGTGTCTTTATAAGCTCTGTTTGTGAACAGAATTCCCACTCACCTGAAGAAGGGGCTTAGAGCTCCGAAAGCTTGTGTGGCTTTTGCTACCAAATAAACCTGTTGGACTTTAACCTGGTGTTGTTAAACTTCTTACTAAGAAGTATATCACAGCTGCACTGAGGGAGGACACCTCGGAGGGTTTAGGCAGCGAAGCAATGTGGGTATAGCTCAGGAATAGGAAGGGTACAGTCACAATGTTGGGTGCTTATTACAGGCCTCCCAACAGCCAGCAGGAGATAAAGTAGCAGATATGCAGACAGATTTTGAAAAGATGCAAAAACAGCAGGATTGTTGTGGTAGGCGATTTTAACTTTTCCTATATTGACTGGGACTCACTTATGGTTCGGGGCTTGGATAGGGCAGAATTTGTGAGGAGCGTCCAGGAGGGTTTCTTGAAACAGAATGTAAATAGCCCAACTTGAGAAGGAGCCATATTAGACCTGGTATTGGGGAACGAGCCTGGCCAGATGATCAAAGTTTCAGTAGGACAGCATTTCAGGAACAGTGATCATAATTCTGTAAGTTTTAAGGTGCATGTGGATAAGGACAAGAGTGGTCCTCAGGCGAAGGTGTTAAATTGGGGGAAGACTAATTATTGGATCTGGGGAGTTTAGGCTGTTTGAAGGTAAATCAATATCTGACATGTGGGAGTCTTTCAAATGTCAGTTGATTGAAATTCAGGACCAGCATGTACCTGTGAGGATGAAGGATAAGGTGGTAACCCTGGATACCAAGGGATATTATGATCTCTGTCAAAAAGAAAAAGGAGGCATTCATAAGGTCTAAAAGGCTTAGGACAGATGAAGCCCTTGAAGAATAAGGAACTTAAGGAAGGAGTTAGGAGGGCTAAAAGGGGTCATGAAAAGTACCTGGCAAACAGGATTAAGGAAAATCCTAAGGCACTATGTATGTATGCAAAGAGCAAGAGGGTGGGCAGGGAAAGGGTTGGTCCACTCAAGGATAGTGGAGGGAATCTATGCTTGGAAACAGAGGAAATGGGAGAGGTACTAAATGAATACTTTATCTCAGTATTCACCAAAGAGAAGGACTTGGGAATGAGGGCCGAGGGTAGGGTGTGTAGATATTCTGGGTCATGTAAATATCAAAAAGGAGGTGGCTTTGAGTGTCTTAAAAAGCATAAAGTAGTTAAATCTCCAGGGTCTGATGGGATCTACCCCAGAATACTGAGGGAGGCAAGGGAGGAAATTGCTGGGGCCTTGACAGAAATCTTTGTATCCTCATTGGCTATTCTCCAATCCTCTGAAACTTCACCTGTAGCCAATGTTGGTTTCTTTTATTTAAGAAGAGCAGCAGAAATAATTCAGGAAATTCCCTGGGATGGAACATTTAAGTTATAAAGGAGGGATTGGATAGGCTTGGGTTGTTTTCTCTGGAGCAGAGAAGACCGAGGGCCGACCTAATTGACGTGTTCAATATTAGGAAGGACATGGACAGAGTGGATAAGGAGCAGCTGTTCCCCTTAGCTGAAGGGTCAGTTACGAGGAGAGACAAGCTGAAAGTGAGGAGTGGGAGGCTTAGGGGGGGATTTGAGGAA
Source organism: Mustelus asterias (assembly GCF_964213995.1). Taxonomy (NCBI): domain Eukaryota; kingdom Metazoa; phylum Chordata; class Chondrichthyes; order Carcharhiniformes; family Triakidae; genus Mustelus; species Mustelus asterias. The sequence goes on along the minus strand of NC_135804.1, from coordinate 152,652,991 downwards.
AAAAACTTTTTCACCCAGAGGGTGGTAACGGTCTGGAATGCGCTGCCTGGGAGGGTGACGGAGACGGGATGCCTCACATCCTTTAAAAAGTATCTGGATGAATACTTGGCATGCCATAACATTCAAGACTATGGGCCAAGTGCTGGCAAGTGGGATGAGGTCGGCAGGTTAGAAACTTTCATGCATCAGTGCAGATTCGATGGGCCAAAGAGCCTATTGTGCATTGTGGAATTCTGTGATTCTGATTCTGTGATAGGCCAGTGAGCCTTACGTCAGTGGTAGGGAAATTATTGGAAGATTTTTAGGATTTACTCACATTTGGAAACAAATGGACTCCGACCGTGTCTTCAGGATTCTAAAGGGGGAGGGGGAACAGTCACAAGCCGTGGTGCACGTCGGCACCAAAGACATCGGTAAGAGAGGGGACGGGGACTTAAAACAGGAATTCAGGGAGCTTGGGTGGAAGCTGAGAGCCAGGTCAAAACAGGTTGTCATCTCTGGTATTTTGCCGGTGCCACGAGATAGCGAGTTGAGGAACAGGGGGAGAGTGCAGTTAAACACATGGATGCAGGGATGGTGTAGGAGGGAGGGTTTCAGCTATGTGGATAATTGGAACACTTTCTGGGGAAGGTGGGACCTGTACCAACAGGACGGGGTGCACCTGAACCAGAAGGGCACCAATATCCTGGGAGGGAAATTTGCTACGGCTCTTCGGGGGGATTTAAACTAATTTGTCAGGGGGATGGGAAAAGGAGTTGTAGTCCAGAGGTCAGTGAGTGTAGTGAGGTACTGGGAAGGGTATCATGGTCAAAGGTGGGTACCAGCAGACAAGAAGGTGGGTTGAAGTGTGTCTACTTCAATGCAAGGAGCATCCGAAATAAGGTAGGTGAACTTGGGGCGTGGATTGGCACTTGGGACTACGATGTTGTGGCCATTACGGAGACATGGATAGAACAAGGACAGGAATGGTTGTTGGAAGTTCCGGGGTACAGATGTTTCAGTAAGTGTAGGGAAGCTGGTAAAAGAGGTGGAGGAGTGGCACTGTTCATCAAGGAGAGTGTAACGGCTGCAGAAAGGCATTTCGAAGGGGATCTGCCTACAGAGGTAATATGGGCTGAGGTTAGGAATGGGAAAGGAGCGGTCACGTTGTTAGGAGTCTACTATAGGCCTCCAAATAGTAATAGAGATGTGGAGCAAAAAATTGCTAAGCAGATTATGGATAGGTGTGGAGGTCACAGGGTAGTTGTCATGGGGGACTTTAACCTTCCAAATATTGATTGGAACCTTTATAGGTCGAATAGTTCGGATGGAGCAGTTTTTGTGCAGTGTGTGCAGGAGGGGTTCCTGACACAATGTGGATAAGCCGACAAGAGGTGGGGCCTCATTGGATTTGGTAATGGGAAATGAGCCGGGCCAAGTGTTGGATTTGGTTGTGGGAGAGCACTTTGGAGATAGTGACCACAATTCGGTGTCTTTTGTTATTGCAATGGAGAGGGAGAGGGCCATACGGCAGGGCATAGTTTACAATTGGGGGAGAGGTAATTATGATGCAATCAGGCGCGAAATAGGAAACATAGGATGGGAACAAAAATTGTCAGGCAAAGGCACTAATGATAAGTGGAACTTTTTCAAGGAACAAATACTGCATGTCCTTGATAGGTATGTCCCTGCCAGGCAGAGAGGAAATGGCCAAGTGAGGGAACCATGGTTCACGAAAGAGGTGGAATGTCTTGTCAAGAGGAAGAAGGAAGTGTATGTTAGGTTGAGAAAACAAGGTTCAGTTGGCTCGATGGAGGGTTACAAGTTAGCAGAAATGAGCTGAAAAAGGGGCTTAGGAGAGCTAGGAGGGGGCATGAGAAGTCCTTGGCGGGTCGGATCAAGGAAAACCCCAAGGCTTTTTACTCTTATGTGAGGAATAAAAGAATGACCAGGGTGAGGCTGGGGCCGGTCAAGGACGGCAGTGGGAATTTGTGCATGGAGTCAGAAGAGATAGGAGAGATGATGAATGAATACTTTTCTTCGGTGTTCACCAAGGAGAGGGGCCATGTTTTTGAGGAAGAGATGGTGTCACAGGCTGATAGGCTGGAGGAGGTAGATGTTCGGAGGGAAGATGTACTAGCAATTTTGAATAAACTGAAAGTTGATAAGTCCCCTGGGCCTGATGAAATATATCCTAGGATTCTTTGGGAGGCAAGGGATGAGATTGCAGAGCCTTTGGCATTGATCTTTGCGTCCTCACTGTCCACGGGGGTGGTGCCAGAGGACTGGAGAGTGGCGAATGTTGTTCCTCTGTTTAAGAAAGGGAATAGAAATGACCCTGGTAATTATAGGCCGGTTCGTCTTACTTCGGTGGTCGGTAAGTTGATGGAAAAGGTCCTTAGGGTTAGGATTTACGACCATTTAGAAAGATGCAGCTTAATCCGGGTTAGTCAGCACGGATTTGTGAAGGGCAAGTCTTGCCTCACAAATTTTATAGAATTTTTTGAGGAGGTAACTAAGTGTGTTGATGAAGGTAGTGCAGTTGATGTCATATACATGGATTTTAGTAAGGCGTTTGATAAAGTCCCCCACGGTCGGCTTATGAAGAAAGTAAGGATGTGTGGGATAGAGGGAAGTTTGGCCGATTGGATACGTAACTGGCTATCTAACAGAAGACAGAGGGTGGTGGTGGATGGAAAATTTTCGGACTGGAAACCGGTTACCAGCGGAGTGCCACAGGGATCAGTGCTTGGTCCTCTACTATTTGTAATTTTTATAAATGACTTAGAGGAGGGGGCTGAAGGGTGGATCAGTAAATTTGCTGATGACACCAAGATTGGTGGAGTAGTGGATGAGGTGGAGGGCTGTTGTAGGCTGCAAAGAGATATAGATAGGATGCAGAGCTGGGCTGAAAAATGGCAAATGGAGTTTAACCCTGACAAATGCGAGGTGATTCATTTTGGTAGGACAAATTTAAATATGGATTACAGGGTCAAAGGTAGGGTTCTGAAGAATGTGGAGGAACAGAGAGATCTTGGGGTTCATATCCATAGATCTCTGAAGGTTGCCACTCAAGTGGATAGAGCCGTGAAGAAGGCCTATAGTGTGTTGGCGTTCATTAACAGGGGGTTTGAGTTTAAGAGCCGTGGGGTTATGCTGCAACTGTACAGGACCTTGGTGAGACCACATTTGGAATATTGTGTGCAGTTCTGGTCACCTCACTACAAGAAGGATGTGGAGACACTGGAAAGAGTGCAAAGGAGATTTACCAGGATGCTGCCTGGTTTGGAGGGTAGGTCTTATGAGGAAAGGTTGAGGGAACTTGGGCTTTTCTCTTTGAAGCGGAGGAGGTTGAGAGGAGACTTGATAGAGGTTTATAAGATGATGAGGGGGATAGATAGAGTGAACGTTCAAAGACTATTTCCTCGGGTGAATGGAGCGGTAACTAGGGGGCATAACTATAGGATTCATGGTGGGAGATATAGGAAGGATGTCCGAGGTAGGTTTTTTACTCAGAGAGTGGTTGGGGTGTGGAATGGACTGCCTGCAGGGACAGTGGAGTCAGAAACTTTAGGAACATTTAAGAAGCTATTGGATAGGCACATGGAGCACTTCGGGATGATAGGGAGGAAATAGCTTGATCTGGGTTTCAGACAAAGCTCGGCATAACATCGTGGGCCGAAGGGCCTGTTCTGTGCTGTACTGTTCAATGTTCTATGTTCTATTAGTAATATTCAGCTTGGTTTTATGAAGGAGCGGTCATGCCTGACTAACTTGATTGAGTTTTTTGAGGAAGTGACAAAGATAATAGATGAGGGAAAGGCAGTGGATGTTCGACTTCTGTAAAGCCTTTGACAAGGTAACTCATGGTAGACTGATACAAAAGCTGAAGTCATAGGATCAGAGGAGAACTGGCAAGATGGATACAGAACTGGCTTGGCGATAGAACAGTAAGAAGTCTCACAACACCAGGTTAAAGTCCAACAGGTTTAGTTGGTAGCACAAGCCACAAGCTTTCGGAGCACTGCCCCTTCATCAGGTGAGTGGGAGTTGTGTTCACAAACAGGGCATATCATAGAATCATCATGGAAACCCTACAGTACAGAAAGAGGCCATTCGGCCCATCAAGTCTGCATCGACCACAATCCCACCCAGGCTCAACCCCCATATCCCTACATATTTTCCCCACGAATCCCTCTAACCTGCGCATCTCAGGACACTAAGGGCAATTTTAGCACAGCCAATCAACCTAACCCGCACATCTTTGGACTGTGGGAGGAAACCGGAGCACCCGGAGGAAACCCACGCAGACATGAGGAGAATGTGCAAACTCCACACAGACAGCGACCCAAACCGGGAATCGAACCCAGGTCCCTGGAGCTGTGAAGCAGCAGTGCTAACCACTGTGCTACCGTGCCGCCCATATATATATATAAAGACACAAACTCAATTTACAATTTACTCAATTTACAAGATAATGGTTGGAATGCAAGTCTTTAAAGGTAATCAAGTCTTAAAGGTACAGACAATGTGAGTGGAGAGAGGGTTAAGCACAGGTTAAAGAGATGTGTATTGTCTCCAGCCTGGACAGTTAGTGAGATTTTGCAAACCCAGGCAAGTCGTGGGGGTTACAGATAGTGTGACATGAACCCAAGATCCCAGTTGAGGCCGTCCTCATGTGTGCGTAACTTGGCTATCAGTTTGTGCTTGGCCCTCTCTCCATTCACATTGTCTGTATCTTTAAGACTTGATTACCTTTAAAGACTCGCATTCCAACCATTATGAAGGGAATAGATAAGATAGAACCAGGGAAGTTGTTTCCACTGGTAGGTGAAACTAGAACTAGGGGGGATAGCCTCAAAATAAGGGGGAGCAGATTTAGGACTGAGTTGAGGACGAACTTCTTCCCAGAAAGGGTTGTGAATCTGTAGAATTATCTGCCCAGTGAAGCCGTCGAGGCTACCTCATTGAATGTTTTTAAGGCAAGGATAGATAAATTTTTGAACAGTAAAGGAATTAAGGGTTATGGTGAGCGGGCGGGTAAATGGAGCTGAATCCACAAAAAGATCAGCCATGATCTTATTGAATGGCGGAGCAGGCTCAAGGGGCCAGATGGCCTACTCCTGCTCCTTGTTCTTATGTTCTTAATATCTTGTAAATTGAGTTGTCTATATATGCCCTGTTTGTGAACACAACTCCCACTCACCTGATGATGGGGCAGTGCTCCGAAAGCTTATGCTACCAAATAAACCTGTTGAACTTTAACCTGGTGTTGTGAGACTTCTTACTGTGGTTACCCCAGTCCAACGGCAGCATCTGCACATCTTGGCAATAGAAGACTGAGGGTAAGCAGTGGAGGGGTGCTTTTCTGAATGGAAGGCTGTGACTAACACTCTCCTCTCCCCCCTCCCCCCCCCCCCCCCCCCCCCCCGCCGTGGTGCCCCACCCCCAATCCTCTCCCCCGTGGTGCGCCGCCCCAATTCTCTCCCCTCCATGGTGCGCCGCCCCAATTCCCTCCCCTCCATGGTGCGCCGCCCCAATTCTCTCCCCTCCATGGTGCGCCGCCCCCAATTCTCCCCCAAATGTTGTCCCGCCCCAATTCTTTCCCTTCTATGTTGCCCCGCCCCAATTCTCTCCCCACATAGTGCCCCACCCTCAGGTTCTATCACACCCATGGTGCCCCCAATTCTCCCCACTGGTGCCGCCCCCCCTCCCCCCAATTCTCCCCACCGGTGCCCCCCCCCCGAATTCTATCCCCCCCAGTGCTCCCCCCCAATTCTTTCCAGCACCCCCATGCCCCAATCCTCTTCCCCGGTGCCTCCCCCCATTGCCCCCCCAATTCTCCCCCCGTGGTGCCCCACCCCCAATCCTCTCCCCCCGTGGTGCCCCACCCAAATCCTCTCCCCCCGTGGTGCCCCACCCCAAATCCTCTCCCCCCCCGTGGTGCCCCGCCCCCAATCCTCTCCACCCGCCCAATCCTCTCCTCCCCGTGGTGCCTCGCCCCCAATCCTCTTCCCCCCCATGGTGCCCCACCCCGCCCCCAATCCTCTCCCCACAAGGTGCCCCGCCCTGAATTCTCCCCCCGTGGTGCCCTGCCCCCAAATCTCTCCTCCCCGTGGAGCCCCGCCTTCAATTCTCTCCTCCCTGTAGTGCCCCGCCCCCAATTCTCTCCTCCGTGGTGCCCCGCCCCCAATTCTCTCCTCCCCGTGGTGCCCCGCCCCCAATTCTCTCCTCCCCGTGGTGCCCCGCCCCCAATTCTCTCCTCCCCGTGGTGCCACGCCCCCAATTCTCTCCTCCCCGTGGTGCTCCACTCCCAATTCTCTCCCCGTGGTGCCCGCCCCCAATTCTCTCCCCTCCATGCTGCGCCGCCCCAATTCTTGCCCCCCGTGGTGACCCGCCCCAATTCTCTCCCCCATGTTGCCCTGCCCCCAATTCTCCCCCAAATGTTGTCCCGCCCCAATTCTTTCCCTCCCATGTTGCCCCGCCCCAATTCTCTCCCCCCATAGTGCCCCACCCCCAAGTTCTATCACACCCATGGTGCCCCCAATTCTCCCCACCGGTGCCCCCCCCCAATTCTATCCCCCCCACAGTAAGAAGGTTAAAGTCCAACAGGTTTATTTGGCAGCACTAGCTTTCGGAGCCTCAAGCTCCGTCTTCAGGTGAGTGAGGACTTGTGTTCACAAACAGGGCATATAAAGACAAATTCAATTTACAAGATAATGGTTGGAATGCGAGTCTTTACAGGTAATCAAGTCTTAAAGGTACAGACAATGTGAGTGGAGAGAGGGTTAAGCACAGGTTAAAGAGATGTGTATCGTCTCCAGCCAGGACAATTAGTGAGATTTTGCAAGCCCAGGCAAGTCGTGGGGGTTACAGATAGTGTGACATGAACCCAAGATCCCGGTTGAGACCATCCTCATGTGTGCGGAACCTGGCTATCAGTTTCTGCTCAGCGATTCTGCGTTGTCATGTGTCGTGAAGGCCGCCTTGGAGAACACTTACCCGAAGATCAGAGGCTGAATGCCCGTGAATGCTGAAGTGTTCCCCGACTGAAAGGGAACACTCCTGCCTGGTGATTGTCAAGCGGTGTTCATTCATTCGTTGTCGTAGCGTCTGCATGGCCTCCCCACTGTACCATGCCTCGGGACATCCTTTCCTGCAGCGTATCAGGTAGATAACGTTGGCTGAGTCGCAAGAGTATGTACCGTGTACCTGGCGGATGGTGTTTCATTTTCATAGAAAGCCACAGCACAAACAGGCCCTTCGGCCCACAAGTTGCGCTGATCATATCCCTACCTCTAGGCCTATCTATAGCCCTCAATCCCATTAAATCCCATGTACTCATCCAGAAGTCTCTTAAAAGACCCCAACGAGTTTGCCTCCACCACCACCGACGTCAGCCGATTCCACTCACCCACCACCCTCTGAGTGAAAAACTTACCCCTGACATCTCCTCTGTACCTACCCCCCAGCACCTTAAACCTGTGTCCTCTCGTAGCAACCATTTCAGCCCTTGGAAATAGCCTCTGAGAGTCTACCCTATCCAGACCTCTCAACATCTTGTAAACCTCTATCAGGTCACCTCTCATCCTTCGTCTCTCCAGGGAGAAGAGACCAAGCTCCCTCAACCTATCCTCATAAGGCATGCCCCCCAATCCAGGCAACATCCTTGTAAATCTCCTCTGCACCCTTTCAATGGCTTCAACATCTTTCCTGTAATGAGGTGACCAGAACTGCGCGCAGTACTCCAAGTGGGGTCTAACCAGGGTCCTATAAAGCTGCAGCATTATCTCCCGACTCCTAAACTCAATCCCTCGATTAATGAAGGCCAGTACGCCGTACGCCTTCTTGACCGCATCCTCCACCTGCGAGGCCGATTTAAGAGTCCTATGGACCCGGACCCCAAGGTCCTTCTGATCCTCTACACTGCTAAGAATGGTACCCTTCATATTATACTGCTGCTTCATCCCATTGGATCTGCCAAAATGGATCACTACACACTTATCCGGGTTGAAGTCCATCTGCCACTTCTCCGCCCAGTCTTGCATTCTATCTATGTCTCGCTGCAACTTCTGACATCCCTCCAAACTATCCACAACACCACCTACCTTGGTGTCGTCAGCAAACTTACCAACCCATCCCTCCACTTCCTCATCCAGGTCATTTATGAAAATGACAAACAGCAAGGGTCCCAGAACAGATCCCTGGGGCACTCCACTGGTCACTGACCTCCATGCAGAGAAAGACCCCTCCACAGCCACTCTCTGCCTTCTGCAGGCAAGCCAGTTCTGGATCCACAAGGCAACAGCCCCTTGGATCCCATGCCCTCTCACTTTCTCAAGAAGTCTTGCATGGGGGACCTTATCGAACGCCTTGCTGAAGTCCATATAGACCACATCCACCGCTCTTCCTTCGTCAATGTGTTTGGTCACATTTTCAAAGAACTCAACCAGGCTCGTAAGGCACGACCTGCCCTTGACAAAGCCGTGCTGACTACTTTTGATCATACTAAACTTCTCTAGATGATCATAAATCCTGTCTCTCAGGATCCTCTCCATCAACTTACCAACCACTGAGGTTAGACTCACCGGTCGGTAATTTCCCGGGCTGTCCCTGTTCCCTTTCTTGAATATAGGGACCACATCTGCAATCCTCCAATCCTCCGGAACCTCTCCCGTCTCCATCGACGATGCAAAGATCATCGCCAAAGGCTCCGCAATCTCCTCCCTCGCCTCCCACAGTAACCTGGGGTACATCCCATCCGGTCCCGGCGACTTACCAACCTTGATGCCATTCAATAGTTCTGACGTGTTCTGACGTGAGATGATGGCATCCGTGTCGATGATCCGGCACGTCTTGCAGAGATGCTGTGGTAGGGTTGTGCGATGTCGTGGTCACTGTTCTCCTGAAGGCTGGGTAGTTTGCTGCGGTCAATGATCTGTTTGAGGTTGTGCAGTTGTTTGAAGGCAAGAAGTGGGGTGTGGGGATGTCCTTGGCGAGATGTTCGTCTTCATCAATGACATGTTGAAAGCTCCGGAGGAGATGTCGTAGCTTCTTCGCTCTGGGGAAGTACTGGATGACAAAGGGTATTCTGTCCGCCGTGTCCCGTGTTTGTCTTCTGAGGTCGGTCGGTGCAGTTTTTCGCTGTGGCACGTCGGAACTGTCGATCAATGAGTCGAAAGCCATATCCTGTTTTTATGAGGGCATCTTTCAGCGTCTGTTGCGATCCTCCTCATCTGAGCAGATCCTGTGTATATGGAGGGCTTGTCTGTAGGGAATAGCTTCTTTAACGTGTTTAGGGTGGAAGCTGGAGAAGTGGAGCATCGTGAGGTTATCCGTGGGCTTGCGGTAAAGCGAAGTGCTGAGGTGACCATCCTTGATGGAGATGCGTGTCCAAGAATGCAACCGATTCCGGAGAGTAGTCCATGGTGAGTCTGATGGAATTTGTTGGTGTCATCATATAGTTGTTTCAGTGATTTATCACCATGAATCCAAAGGAAGAAAATGTCATCGATGTATCTAGTGTTGAAGGTCCTGTGCGGTGAAGAGGTCTTGTTCGAACCTGTGCATGAAGATGTTGGCATATTGAGGTGCGAATTTGGTCCCCATGGCTGTTCCGTGTGTCTGGATGAAGAACTGGTTGGTGAAGGTGAAGACATTGTGGTCTAGGATGAAGCGGATGAGTTGTAGAAATGCATCTGAAGATTGGCAGTTGTCGGCATTGAGTACTGAGGCAGTTGCAACAATGCCATCGTCGTTGGGGGGTGTTGGTGTCGAGTGCCGAGACATCCATTGTGACGAGGAGTGCTCCTGATTCAACTGCTCCATGTGTGCTGAGTTTCTGTAGGAAGTCCGTAGTGTCACGACAGAAGCTGGGGGTTCTTTGTACAATGGGTTTCAGGGTGCCCTCAACGTAGCCGGAGAGGTTCTCACACAGGAACCCATTGCCTGATACGATGGGACGGCCGGGTGTGTTGGCCTTGTGTATCTTCGGGAGGCAGTAGAGATCTCCAACGCGGGGAGTACGTGGGATGAGAGCAAGGAAGGTGCTCTGAAGGTCCAGATCAAAGGTCTTGATCAGTCTGTTGAGTTGATGGGTGTGTTCTTTGGTCAGATCTGCGGATAACTGTCTGTAGTGTTCCTGGCTGTTCAGTTGTCGGTACACTTCTTTGCAGTAATCCGTTCTGTTCAGTATGACAGTGGCCCCTCCTTAGTCTGCTGGTTTGATGACAATGTTGCGGTTGGTCTTGAGAGCGTAAATGGCATTGCGTTGTGCTTGGATGACGTTTGGGGCTGTCTTGTGAGTGCGGCTAATGAATCTGGCATTCTCGCATCTCCTGATGGCTTGGGTATACATGTCGAGTCGAGGGCAGCGGCCTTCCAGAGGAGTCCAATTCGACTCTTTCCACTTCGGTCGCTGTTCCGGTTCATTGGCTGTCTCATTGTGTTCGCTGTTGGCCTCTTGGGGTTTGTGTAAGAACTCCCGCAGCCTCATTCGCCTGGTGAATTCCTCTGTGTCCGCTGCGAGACTGATGGGGTCCATTTTGGTGGTGGTGCAGAAATCGAGCCCTCGGCTGAGAACTTAGATTTTGTTTGGTTGAAGTGTGTAGTCTGACAAGTTGACAATGGACTTCCCTGCAGTGGTACTGTTTTCTACTGTGGTACCGGGGGAGGCTAGGCCGCTGCTGGTGGTGATGCCGAGTTTCTCAAGTTTCCTGTTCTTGGTGTGCATGTAGATGGCGTAGTTCCTTTGTCTCGTCTGCTTGGCAATATTTCTCAACGTAGTCTGTGTTATAGGTTGACCTGAGTGGGTTCGTGATCCCTAGTCCTTTCAGTACCTTGTCTGCTTTCTTGCATCTTTGTCGAAATTTGATGTCTGTGTCGACATGCGCGATCTTCTTGGAGATCCTCTCCACTTGGAGCTGGCAGTTTGCGGTGTCGATGGTAGCCATGATGTGGAGATGCCGGCGTAAGCACAGCAAGAAGTCTCACAACACCAGGTTAAAGTCCAACAGGTTTATTCGGCAGCACTAGCTTCGTACCCTCTCTCCACTCACATTGTTTGTACCTTTAAGACTTGATTGCCTGTAAAGACTCGCATCCCAACCATTATTTTGTAAATTGAGTTTGTGTCTTTATATGCCCTGTTTGTGAACTGAAATCCCACCCACCTGATGAAGGAACGGCACTCCGAAAGCTAGTGGCTTGTGCTACCAAATAAACCTGTTGGACTTTAACCTGGTAGTGTGAGACTTCTTACTGTGTTTACCGCAGTCCAATGCCGGCATCTCCACATCATGGCTAACGGTAATCCACAGGAATTGAGTCCACGTCCCTGGCGCTGTGAGGAAGTGCTGACCACTGTGCCACCGTGCCGCCCTAGATTCCCTTCTGGATCGTCTGTCTTCCTGTCCAGAAAAAAAGCCCTCTGAGAAAACCCAGCTCTTAAATACAAGCTTCAATGAGCATCCTCTGGTCTCAATTGACTCGATGCAGACCTGGTGTATTCTTAAAGAGACCTGTGTTTCTAACATTGTCACCTGGGTGTCCTTGCTCATGAGTCATGAGAAGCTTGCATGCAGCTGCAGCAAGCAATTAGGGAGGCAGATGATATTCCCATCACAAGGGAAATTGAGTATAGAGATAAAGATGTCTTGCTGTAATTGTAAAGGGCCTTGGTGAGACCACACCCAGAGTATTCTGGAGAGTCTTGGTCTCTTTGTCTAAGGGCGGATATTCTTCACCATGAAGGGATGTTCACCAGACTAATCCTAAAAATTGACTGATACGAGATCAAGAATACTGGTCCTGTATTCTCTACAGTTTCAAAGAATGAAGGATGATCTCATTGAAACATACAAAATTCTTACAGGGTGTGATGGGGTAGGTGTGGATAAGATGTTTCTCCTGGCTCGCGAGTCTCGAACCAGGAGACAAGTCTCAGAAAAAGAGACAAGTAATTTAAGGGTGAGATGAGAAGGAATTTCTTCAGCCAGAGGGTAGTGAGTCTTAGGAATTCTCTACCCCAAAGAGCTGTGAAACTCAATCATTAAGCACGACAGAAATCAATCTGATTTCTGGATATTAATGACATCAAAGGATATGGGGACAGTGGGGGAAAATGGCATTGGGGTATATGATCAATCATGATCTGTTTGAACAGCAGAGCAGGCTCGATGGGCCAAATGGTCTACTCCTGCTCCTATTTACTATGTTTCTGTAGCTACTGTCCAACCATCAACTGCTGCAGCAAAATATATATTTTTTAATTGCACCTGTATCACGCAAACCAGCCTCCCATCCATTGACTCTGTCTACACTTACCGCTGCCTCACCAAAGCAGCCAGCATAATCAATGACCCCACGCACTCCAGACATTCTCTCTTCCAACTTCTTCCGTTGGGAAAAAGATACAAAAGTCTGAGGTCACATACCAACTGACTCAAGAACAACTTCTTCCCTGCTGCAGTCAGAATTTTGAATGGACCTATTTCGCATTAAATTGATCTTTCTCTACACCCTAGCTATGACTGTAACACTACATTCTGCACTCTCTCATTTCCTTCTCTATGAACGGTGTGCTCTATATAGCGCGCAAGAAACAATACTTTTCACTGTATGCTAATACATGTGACAATAATAAATCAAATCAGTATTGTGTCGGGGCAAGGCACAACCTATCATTTTCAGAAGTTTGGCAATTAATTGGCAAAAATATACCACAGCAGGTTTGAGAATGATGCCAACAAGCAACGGTTTGAAAAGTTAATTGTTAGGAGAGTCATTAACTGATGGTAGTAATGATTAATTTCTATGAAGCCGAGAAATTATGAAGGCTCCAATGAAACCTGCATTGGAGTCATTGAAAACATCTGAACGTGATAAAGGCAGATAAGGACAAACATCAGAAAAATCAAATTACAAACAATCAGTGGCTGTTTGCATTGATGGAAAATTTGTAAGAAACTTTGGACTGAGAATTAACATTAACAAAATGAAGGGCAAAATAATAAGTTCGGTGCACAGAATATTATGCAATGAATATTAAATGCTTTATGATAGAACGCTAGCGAGGCAAAAGATTTTAACAACATTGGAACTGGATATGGATTTCAGAAGAAAGAATATGCGTTAGAGGGAAATAGAATTAGAAGAGAGATTTGCAACAAAGAACAGACACACAAGCGATTGATTAATTGCCTTCTGCATGCTTCAAGAAATTGGCAAAGAGGTACCTTCCACCCAAACTCATGTTGCCAATCTTAACTCAGAGACATAGAGTCATAGAGGTTTACAGCATGGAAACAAGCCCTTTGGTCCAACTTGTCCATGCCACCTTTTTCTTTTAAAATCCCTAAGCTAGTCCCAATTGCCCACATTTGGCCGATATCCCTCTATACCCATCTTACCCGTGTAACTGTCTAAATGCTTTTTAAAAGACAAAATTGTACCCGGCTCTACTACTACTACCTCTGGCAGCTCGTTCCAGACACTCACCATCCCGTGTGAAAAAATTGCCCCTCTGGACACTTTTGTATCTCTCCCCTTAAACCTATGCCCTCTAGTTTTAGACTCCTCTACCTTTGGGAAGAGATATTAACTACCTAGCTGATCTATGCCCCTCATTATTTTATATAAAATCATCCCTCAGCTTTCTGTGCTCCAAAGGAAAAAGTCCCAATCTATCCAGCCTCTCCTTATAACTCAAACCATCAAGTCCCGGTAGCATCCTAGGAAATCTTTTCTGCACTCTTTCTAATTTAATAAATCCTTTCTATAATAGCATGACCAGAACTATACAAAGTATTCCAAGTGTGGCCTTACCAATGTCTTGTACAACTTCAACAAGACATCCAACTCCTGTATTCAATGTTCTGACCAATGAAACCAAGCATGCTGGTTTCCAAGCACCACTCTGTCCACCTGTCACTCCACTTTCAAGGAGCTATGAACCTGTACCCCTAGATCTCTTTGCTCTGTAACTCTCCCCAACGCCCTACCATTAGCTGAGTAAGTCCTGCCCTGGTTCAATCTACCAAAATGCATCACCTCGCATTTATCCAAATTAAACTCCATCTGCCATTCGTCAGCCCATTGGCCCAATTGATCAAGATCCTGTTGCAATCGGAGATAACTTTCTTCACTGTCCACTATGCCACCAATCTTGGTGTCATCTGCAAACTTACTAACCATGCCTCCTATATTCTCATCCAAATCATTCATATAAATGACAAATAACAGTGGACCCAGCACTGATCCCTGAGGCACACCACTAGTCACAGGCCTCCAGTTTGAAAAACAACCCTCTGGCTTCTGTCATCAAGCCAGTTTTCTATCTATTTAGCTACCTCACCCTGGATCCCGAGAGATTTAACCTTATGCAACAACCTACCATGCAGTACCTTGTCAAAGGCCATGCTAAAGTCCATGTAGACAACATCAACTGCACTGCCCTCATCTACCTTCTTGGTTACCCCTTCAAAAAACTCAATCAAATTTGTAACACATGATTTTCCACTCACAAAGCCACGCTGACTGAACTAATCAGTCCTTGCGTCTCTAAATGCCTGTAGATCCTGTCTCTCAAAATACCTTCCAACAACTTATCCACCGCAGATGCGAGGCTCACTGGCCTGTAGTTCCAAGCTTTTCCCTCAATTGCTTGATTCAGTTTGCACTATAAAGCGTACTTAACTCTGCACTGTAAAATTGAGTTGGCTGTCACTGATAACTTGGGAATGTTGGACAAAGTTAATTTCAGGTGAGGATAACCAGCTCATTTGGACAGAGCAGTACAGAAGACATGCATGTGAGAAAAATGTTACCAAGGTTGATTTTTGTTTGTCTCCTCCCACAGTCCAAAAGATGTGCAGGTTAGGTGAACTGACCATGCTAAATTATCCCTCAGTGTACCCGAACAGGTGCCGGAATGTGGCGACTCGGGAATTTTCACAGTAACTTCATTGCAGTGTGAATGTAAGCCTACTTGTGACTAATAAATAAACTTTAGTTTCAAATAGGAGCTGGTTGCCTGAATTCAAAAACAACCCTCAGCCTCTGTCCCAGTAACACTATGGAGCTGCCTTGGTACAGGCAGCAGCAGAACTGGCCTATGTTGACAGCAGCCGAGGCACAATTCAACGCTCACAACATTCTGAAATTTTTTTGCAATTCAGTCATGCATTTTTGTTATTGTTGAAAGTGCTGTGGAATTACACAGCAGAAGTTGAAGACCTTGGTGGTCCCTGAAGGACTCGAGCAAAATAGCCAGGTCCTTTGTTCATGGGGAGAATGCAACCCATTTGGCTATTCAAACAAGAAATAAAGCAACAGGCCTGGAAAAGGAGGGAAGATAAAGAGAGATGAAACAGAAAGGGGAAAGTAGTTTAGGCTTAATTACATTCACCAGCATTTCCTCCAGCCAGCTACAGATGAACAATTTCTTGCTTAAATGCTTTATGATGAATGTAAAGATGCAGCGATTAAACATGTTTGAACTCATCTGTACACTTTTGAAACTGCCAAGGAGATTTGTCCACAAATGCCCCAAGCTAGCACCAATAAAGCTGACTGAATTGAAAAACAAATGGCTTGCAAACACCAAGTATATCTGAACAATCTGTAATGATTAAGTTTTGTTTTACTTGGCTCAACAATCTAGGAATTTAGAGGAATTCCCATGCACTGAGAACATACCACTGACAAAAATCACATGTGTATCCTTATGTGTATTGGTACAATTCAGGAACAACTACTGTCTTTGTAAGCCAGTCTTCCTTACAATGTCAGAAGAAATAAAATAAAGGGGCAAGTTAATAATCTAAAGACACGCTGCTCAATGCTCAGTTTTTCATTCAGGTTTTTTCTGGTATTTTGAAATGGAATGAATACTATCAGTTAAAAATTGGCATGGGTAACAATCATACACAAACACAGGTATATTCAACAGCAGAGACACCTCAATGCATCACATACACACAAGCACAAAAATGACACTCATGTAAACCCTTCCCTCCTGCAACCCCCTACCCCGCCATCCCTGGAGGAGTTGAAGTTGCCAAGCATGAGTCAGGGTTCAGTTAAACTCACTGCAAGGAAAACTCTTCACCCTCTTCCTTGTGTATTCTCAACATCAAAATTGATCAACTACAGACAATGTTCGGCTCAGTCAACCAGCTCGCCTGTCATTGCAAAGCTCAAGAAGCGTCAGTTTCCTTCAACTTACAATTAGAAACAGCCGATAGGTGTCTTTACACGAAGGAAAATCAGCTATAAAATCCAATACAAAGCTACATGAAAGGAGGGGTTGGAATCTGCAGCCACACCACCCGGCCCATAATGCGACTGAGAAACAGCGTAACAGGCCTCCTCTTCCCTCACCTGCAGAGTCACCGTCACTTTGCTCGGACAGAACAAGGGGAAAGAAATCAACGGCCTGGGAGTCTATATACTCAGCACAAGAACTGGAAGTACCGTGTTTCACTCCTTGAACCAGATCTCACTGACCACGATCCTCAATGCCACAGCCTTCACCCCACCCCACCACAGCCCAACAAGCCATGAACTCACCCACAGGTTCTTCTCCCCCTCACCCCACCACTGAATGGCTAGACAACCCACCCACCTTTGCTTCCACAGACCATCATATTCTCACCCACTCCCCAGTACTCCCACTCCCACCTTCAGTCCCAACCCCTGAGACCTCACTCCCTCCCAATTTCCCCCTGCTCCCCAAATTCTCATCCCCACCTCCCCTGGTGGGCACCCTCCCGAATTCTCTGGCCCCCCCATGGTGCCCGGCTCCCAATTCTCCCCGTGGTGCCCCACCCCCAATCCTCTTCTCTCCCCCCCCCCCCCCCCCCCCGTGGTGCCCCACCCCCAATCCTCTTCCCCTTGTGGTGCCCCACCCCCAATCCTCTTCCCCCGTGGTGCCCCACCCCCAATCCTCTTCCCCCGTGGTGCCCCACCCCCAATCCTCTTCCCCACCCTGTGGTGCCCCACCCCCAATCCTCACCCCCCCGTGGTGCCCCACCCCCAATCCTCACCCCCCCCGTGGTGCCCCACCCCCAATCCTCACCCCCCCCCCCCGTGGTGCCCCACCCCCAATCCTCACCCCCCGTGGTGCCCTGCTCAAATCCTCTCCCCCCGTGGTGCCCCGCCCAAATCCTCTCCCCCCGTGGTGCCCCGCCCAAATCCTCTCCCCCCGTGGTGCCCCGCCCAAATCCTCTCCCCCCGTGGTGCCCCGCCCAAATCCTCTCCCCCCGTGGTGCCCCGCCCCCAATCCTCTCCTCCCCGTGGTGCCTCGCCCCCAATTCTCTCCCCCCGTGGTGCCCCGCCCTGAATTCTCTCTCCCCGTGGTGCCCCGCCCCCAATTCTCTCCCCACATGGTGCCCCACCGCACCCCCAATCCTCTCCCCACGTGGTGCCCCGCCCTGAATTCTCTCCCCCCGTGGTGCCCCGCCCCCAATTATCTCCTCCCCGTGGAGCCCCGCCCCCAATTATCTCCTCCCCGTGGAGCCCCGCCCCCAATTCTCTCCTCCCCGTGGTGCCCCGCCCTGAATTCTCTCTCCCCGTGGTGCCCCGCCCCCAATTCTCTCCCCACATGGTGCCCCACCCCGCCCCCAATCCTCTCCCCATGGTGCCCCGCCCTGAATTCTCTCCCCGTGGTGCCCCGCCCCCAATTATCTCCTCCCCGTGGTGCCCCGCCCCCAATTATCTCCTCCCCGTGGTGCTCCGCCCCCAATTCTCTCCTCCCCGTGGTGCCCCGCCCCCAATTATCTCCTCCCCGTGGAGCCCCGCCCCCAATTATCTCCTCCCCGTGGTGCTCCGCCCCCAATTCTCTCCTCCCCGTGGTGCCCGCCCCCAATTCTCTCCTCCCCGTGGTGCCCGCCCCCAATTCTCCCCCCGTGGTGCCCGCCTCCAATTCTCTCCCCGTGGTGCCCGCCCCCAATTCTCTCCCCGTGGTGCCCGCCCCCAATTCTCTCCCCGTGGTGCCCGCCCCCAATTCTCTCCCCGTGGTGCCCGCCCCCAATTCTCTCCCCGTGGTGCCCGCCCCCAATTCTCTCCCCGTGGTGCCCGCCCCCAATTCTCTCCCCGTGGTGCCCGCCCCCAATTCTCTCCCCGTGGTGCTCGCCCCCAATTCTCTCCCCGTGGTGCCCGCCCCCAATTCTCTCCCCGTGGTGCCCGCCCCCAATTCTCTCCCCGTGGTGCCCGCCCCCAATTCTCTCCCCGTGGTGCCCGCCCCCAATTCTCTCCCCGTGGTGCCCGGCCCCAATTCTCTCCCCGTGGTGCCCGCCCCCAATTCTCTCCCTGTGGTGCCCGCCCCCAATTCTCTCCCCGTGGTGCCCGCCCCCAATTCTCTCCCCGTGGTGCCCGCCCCCAATTCTCTCCCCGTGGTGCCCGCCCCCAATTCTCTCCCCGTGGTGCCCGCCCCCAATTCTCTCCCCGTGGCGTCCGCACCCAATTCTCTCCCCGTGGTGCCCGCACCCAATTCTCTCCCCTCCATGGTGCGCCGCCCCAATTCTTGCCCCCCATGGTGACCCGCCCCAATTCTCTCCCCCATGTTGCCCCGCCCCCAATTGTTGTCCCACCCCAATTCTTTCCCTCCCATGTTGCCCCGCCCCAATTCTCTCCCCCCATAGTGCCCCACCCCCAAGTTCTATCACATCCATGGTGCCCCCAATTCTCCCCACCGGTGCCCGCCCCCCCCACCGCAATTCTATCCCCCCCAGCGCTCCCCCCAAATTCTTTCCAGCACCCCCATGCCCCAATCCCCAATTCTCTCCCCCTGGTGCCTCCCCCATTCTCCCCCTCCCAGTACCCCCCAATTGTTTCCTCCCCCAGTGCCCCCCCAATTCTCCCCACTGCCCCCGGTGCTCTCTCCAATTCTTCCCCTGGCGGCCCCATCCCCAATTCTTCCCTCCTGGTGCCCCCACCCCCAGTTCTTCCCCCCTGGTGCCCCTATCCACAATTCTCAACTTCCCGGTGCCCCAATTCTTTATCCCCCACCAGTATCTCTCCAATCCTTGCCACACCCCAATTCTTCTCCCCAGTGCCACACCCCAATTCTCCCCCCCACTGCCACACCCCAATTCTTCCCCCCACTGCCACACCCCAATTCTTCCCCACCCCCTCAACCAGTGCCACGCTAAAATTCTTCCCTCCCACCGCCACGTCCCAATTCTTCCTTATAAAAGCCATGATGTCTTGCTGCATCTGTACAGGGCATTGGTGAGGCCGCAGCTGGAATACTGTGTGCAGTATTGGTCCCCTTATTTGCGGAAGGATATATTGGCCTTGGAGGGAGTGCAGAGAAGGTTCACCAGGTTGATACCAGAGATGAGGGGTGTTGATTATGAGGAGAGACTGAGCAGATTGGGTTTGTACTCATTGGAATTTAGAAGGCTGAGGGGGGATCTTATAGAGACCTATAAGATAATGAAGGGGCTGGATAGGGTAGAGGTGGAGAGATTCTTTCCACTTAGAAAGGAAACTGGAACTAGAGGGCACAGCCTCAAAATAAAGGGGGGTCAGTTTAGGACAGAGTTGAGGAGGAACTTCTTCTCTCAGAGGGTGGTGAATCTTTGGAATTCTCTGCCCACTGAAGTGGTGGAGGCGACCTCGTTGAATATGTTTAAATCACGGATAGATGGATTGCTGATCGGTATGGGAATTAGGGGTTATAGGGATCAGGCGGGTAAGTGGAACTGATCCACTTCAGATCAGCCATGATCTTATTGAATGGCGGGGCAGGCTTGAGGGGCTAGATGGTCTACTCCTGCTCCTATTTCTTATGTTCTTATGTTCCTCCCCCCCCGGTGCCACAGCCCAACGCTCCCCCACAACACCCTGGTGCCACACCCCAATACTTCCTGCCCCGGTGCCCCACCTCCCCCCCAATACTCCCCGCCCCCAGTGCCCCGCCGCCCAAATACTCCCCGCCCCAGGTGCCCCGCCGCCCCCCCAATGCTCCCTGTCCCCGTGCCCCACCACCCCCCAATACTCCCCGCCCCCCCCACAAAGACTCCCCGCCCCATTGCCCCGCCTCCCCCAAGGCACCCTGCCCTTGGTGCCCCGCCTCACCCCAATATTCCCCGCCCCCCCCCCCCGAATATTCCCCACCCCCCAGTGCCCCACCTCCCCCCAATACTCTCTGCCCCCGGTGCCCCAGCTCCCGCCAATACACCCCGCCCCTGGTGCCCCGCCTTCCAATACTCCCCGCCCCTGGTGCCCCGCCTCCCCCCAATGCTCCTCGCCCCCGGAGCGCCGCCTCTCGCCTATATTCCCCGCCCCCAGTGCCCCGCCGCTCCCCAATACTACCCACCCCCAGTTCCCCGCCTCCCAATACTCCCCACCCCTGGTGCCCCGCCTCCCCCCAATATTCCCCGCCCCCGGTGCCCCGCCTCCCCCAATACACCCCGCCCCCGGTGCCCCGCCTCCCCCCAATACTCCACGCCCTGGTGCCCCATCTGCCCCCCAATACTTGCTGCCCCGGTGCTCCGTCTGCCCCCAATACTCCCCGCCCCGGTGCCCCGCCTCCCCCCAATACTCCCTGTTCCGGTGCCCCACCTCCCCAAGACTCCCTGCCCCCCCCCCCTCCCAAGACTCCCCGCCCCGTTGCCCCACCTCTCCCAAGACTCCCCGCCCCGGTGCCCCGCCTCCCCCCAATACTGTTCCGGTGCCCCGCCTCCCCGCCCCCCCAAGACTCCCCGCCCCGGTGCCCCACCTCCCCCAAGACTCCCCGCCCCGGTGCCCCGCCTCCACCCAATACTCCCCGCCCCCCCCAAGACTTCCCGCCCCGGTGCCCCACCTCCTCCAAGACTCCCCGCCCCGGAGCCCCACCTCCACCCAATACTCCCCGCCCCGATGCCCCGCCTCCCCCCAATACTCCCCGCCCCAGTGCCCCACCTCCCAATACTCCCCGCCTCTGGTGCCCCACCTCCCCCCAAAACTCCCCATCCCCGTTGTCCCGTCCCCCCTCAATACTGCCTGCCCCGGTACCCCGTCTCTCCTCAATACTCCCCGCCCCAGTGCCCTGCCACACATCTCCCCCTCCCCCCCCCAATTCACCCACAATTATTCCCAGGTGGCCCGCCCGCCCACAATTATCCCCCGGTGCCCCGCCCCCCCCACAATTCTGCCCCGGCATCCCGTCCCCCCCAACAATTCTGCCGCGGCGCCCCCCCCCCCCCCCCCCCCTCCACAATTCTGCCGCGGCACCCCACCCCCCCCCCAACAATTCTGCCGCGGCACCCCACCCCCAACAATTCTGCCACGGCACCCCACCCCCCCCCAACAATTCTGCTGCGACGCCCCCCCCCCCCCCCCCACAATTCTGCCACGGCACCCCACCCCGCCCCCAACAATTCTGCCGCGGCACCCCACCCCCCCCCCACAATTCTGCCGCGGCACCCCACCCCCCCCAACAATTCTGCCGCGGCGCCCCCCCCCCCCCCATTTCTGCCCCGGCACCCCACCACCCCCCCACAATTGTCCCCCAGCGCCCGGCCCGCCCCACAATTGTGCCCCGGCACCACGCCCGCCCCCACGCCCCGGCACAATTCTGCCCCAGCGTTCCGCACCCCCCACAATTCTGCCCTGGTGCCCCGCTCTCCCCCCCCCCACCCACAATTCAGCCCCGCTGCCCCGCCCCCCCCCACAATTCAGCCCCCCCCCCCCACAATTCTACGCCCCCCCCCCCCCCAATTGTCCCCTGGCGACCGCCCCCCCACAATTGTGCCCCGGCACCACGCCCGCCCCCCGCCCCTGCACAATTCTGCCCCAGTGTTCCACACCCCCCACAATTCTGACCCGAATCCCCGCTCCCCCCCCCCCCCCCCACAATTCTGCCCCGGGACCCCGCCCCCCCCCCCACACTTCTGCCCCGGGGCCCCGCCCCCCCCACACTTCTGCCCCGGGGCCCCGCACCCCCCCCCCCCCACAATTCTGCCCTGGGGGCCCGCCCCACCCCCCCACAAATCTGCCCCAGGGCCCCGTCCCCCCACAAATCTGCTCCGGGGCCCCACCCCCCCACAAATCTGCCCCAGGGCCCCGTCCCCCCACAAA
The DNA here is from genome assembly GCF_964213995.1 of Mustelus asterias. Lineage (NCBI taxonomy): Eukaryota > Metazoa > Chordata > Chondrichthyes > Carcharhiniformes > Triakidae > Mustelus > Mustelus asterias. Next base: position 152,630,947 of record NC_135804.1, on the reverse strand, counting down.
TCTGCTCCGGGGCCCTGCCCCCCCCACAAATCTGCCACGGACAGGCGATTCTGTGGGTGCGAATGGGACTCCAGGATGGTAGTCTGCCTACCCGGTGCTGGGGTCCTGGATATCTCCGAGCGGATAGGAGGCATATTAAAAGGGGAGGATAAAGAAATGGATGTCATTGTACACATTGGTGCAAATGATGTAGATAGGAAGAGCAGAGGGATCCTACGAGAGCAATTCAGGGAGTTGGGAAATAGGCTAAAAAGTAGGGTGGCAATCTCTGGGCTGCTCCCAATGCCTAGGGCCAGTGAGGCTAGGAATAGGGAGAAAGTACAATTGAACGCTTGGCTAAAGGACTGGTCCAGGAGGGAGGGCTTCATATTCCTGGATCACTGGGAAGTTTTCAAGAGAGGAGGGCACATGTACAAGAAGGACGGGTCACAACTAAATTGGAAGGGCACGAATATCCTGGCTGGGAGTTTTGCTCGTGCAGTTCGGGTGGGTTTAAACTAATATGGCAGGGGGGTGGGGATCAAGAAATTATGTCTTCAACTGTAGAGGCTGGGGACGAGCTTGGGGCCAGGACAAGGCTGGCAAAGAAGAAGAGCACTCTGGGGGAGGATGACCTCACTGGGCCTGGAGGTCTGGAGTGCGTCTACTTCAATGCAAGGAGCATAGCAGGTAAGACAGACGAACTTAGGGCCTTAATACTTACGAGGAATTTGGATGTGGTTGCGGTGACAGAGACTTGGTTGAAAGAGGGACAGGACTGGCAACTGAATATTCCGGGGTACAAGTGTTTTAGGCGAGACAGAGGAGGGGCCAAAAGAGGTGGGGGAGTAACAGTATTAGTTAGAGAGCATATTACAGCGGTGCAGAGGGAGGACAATTCAGAGGGGTCGTGTAACGAGTCACTGTGGGTGGAGCTCAGAATCAGGAAGGGCGCAGTCACTATGTTGGGGGTATACTACAGGCCCCCCAACAGCCCAAGGGAAGTGGAAGAACGGATATGTCAGGAGATAATGGGAACCCAGGGACCTGGGTTCGATTCCCGGCTTGGGTCACTGTCTGTGTGGAGTCTGCACATTCTCCTCGTGTCTGCGTGGGTTTCCTCCGGGTGCTCCGGTTTCCTCCCACAGTCCAGAAATGTGCGGGTTAGGTTGATTGGCCATGCTAAAATTGCCCCTTAGTGTCCTGGGATGCGTAGATTAGAGGGATTAGCGGGTAAAATATGTAGGGACATGGGAGTAGGGCCTGGGTGGGATTGTGGTCGGGGCAGACTCAATGGGCCGAATGGCCTCCTTCTGCACTGTAGGGTTTCTATGATAATGGATAGGTGCAGGAAAAATGGGGTTGTTGTAGTGGGAGACTTCAATTTCCCTGGTATAGACTGGAAATCGCGTAGGGCTGGGAGTCTGAATGGGGAGGCATTTGTAAAATGCGTACAGGAAGGTTCTTTGGAACAATATGTAGATAGCCCGACTAGAGAGGGGGCTATACTGGACCTAGTACTGGGGAATGAGCCCGGTCAGGTCTTCAAAGTTTCGGTTGGGGAACATGTGGCAAATAGTGACCACAATTCTGTTAGCTTCAGGATAGTGATGGAACAGGATGAGTGGTGTCCCAAGGGTAAGGTGTTGGATTGGGGCAAGGCTAATTTTAGTGGGATTAGGCAGAAATTGGCAGCTCTTGATTGGGAGAGGCTGTTTGAGGGTAAATCCACATCTGGCATGTGGGAGTCTTTTAAGGAACAGTTGTTAGGGCTGCAGGACAGGCATGTGCCTGTAAAAAAGGATAGGAAGGATAGGATTCGAGAACCGTGGATAACCAGGGGAATTGAGGGATTGGTCAAAAAGAAAAGAGAGGCGTACGTTAGGTCCAGGCAGCTAAAAACGGAGGGAGCTCTGGAGGAATACAAAGAAAGTAGGAAAGAACTCAAACGAGGCATGAGAAGGGCAAAAAGGGGTCACGAAATGTCCTTGGCAGACAGGATTAAGGAGAATCCCAAGGCATTTTATTCATACATTAGGAACAAAAGGGTTGTCAGGGAAAAAATCGGACCTCTCAGGGACAAAAGTGGGGAATTATGCTCAGAGCCCAAAGAAGTAGGGGAGATCCTAAATGAATACTTTGCGTCGGTATTCACAAAGGAGAGGGATGTGTTGACTGGGAGTGTCTCGGAGGGGAGTGTTGACCCGTTAGAGAAAATCTCCATTACAAGGGAGGAAGTGTTAGGTTTTTTAGGGAATATAAAGACTGACAAATCCCCAGGGCCTGATGGAATCTATCCAAGGCTGCTCAGGGTGACGAGAGATGAAATCGCTGGGCCTCTGACGCAAATCTTTGTCTCGTCACTGGACACAGGTGTGGTCCCAGAGGATTGGAGGATAGCTAATGTGGTCCCGTTATTTAAGAAGGGTAGGAAGGATAACCCGGGTAATTATAGGCCGGTGAGCTTGACGTCCGTGGTAGGGAAGTTGTTGGAGAGGATTCTGAGAGATAGGATGTATGCACATTTAGAAAGGAATAAACTCATTAACGATACTCAGCATGGTTTTGTGAGAGGGAGGTCGTGCCTCACTAACCTGGTGGAGTTTTTTGAAGAAGTGACTAGAATGGTTGACGAGGGAAGGGCCGTGGATGTCGTCTATATGGACTTTAGTAAAGCGTTTGATAAAGTCCCTCATGGTAGGTTGGTGCAAAAGGTTGGATCTCATGGGATAAAGGGGGAGGTGGCTAGATGGGTGGAGAACTGGCTTGGTCACAGAAGACAGAGGGTGGTAGTGGAAGGGTCTTTTTCCGGCTGGATGCCTGTGACTAGTGGTGTTCCGCAGGGCTCTGTATTGGGACCTCTGCTGTTTGTGATTTATATAAACGATCTGGAAGAAGGTGTAACTGGGGTCATCAGTAAGTTTGCGGACGACATGAAAATGGCTGGACTTGCAGATAGTGAGGAACATTGTCAGAGGCTACAGAAGGATATAGATAGGCTGGAAATTTGGGCTAAGAAATGGCAGATGGAGTTCAATCCAGATAAATGCGAAGTGATGCATTTTGGTAGAACTAACATACGGGGGAGCTATACGATAAATGGCAGAACCATAAAGGGTGTAGATACGCAGAGGGACCTGGGTGTGAAAGTCCACAGATCCTTGAAGGTGATGTCACAGGTGGAGAAGATAGTGAATAAGGCATATGGCATGCTTGCCTTTATAGGACGGGGCAGAGTATAAAAGTTGGGGTCTGATGTTGCAGTTGTATAGAACGTTGGTTCGGCCGCATTTGGAATACTGCGCCCAGTTCTGGTCGCCACACTACCGGAAGGACGTGGAGGCTTTAGAGAGAGTGCAGAGGAGGTTTACCAGGATGTTGCCTGGTATGGAAGGGCTTGGTTATGAGGAGAGATTGGGTAAACTGGGGTTGTTCTCACTGGAAAGACGGAGGATGAGGGGTGACCTAATAGAGGTGTATAAAATTATGAAAGGCATTGATAGGGTGAATGCTGGGAAGCTTTTTCCAGATCGGTGGTGACGTTCACGAGGGGTCATAGGTTCAAGGGGGGGGGGGGGGGGTTTAAACACGGATATCAGAAGGACATATTTTACGCAGAGGGTGGTGGGGGCCTGGAATGCGCTGCCGGGCAAGGTGGTGGAGGCGGACACACTGGGAACGTTGAAGACTTATCTAGATAGCCACATGAACGGAGTGGGAATGGAGGGATACAAAACAATGGTCTAGTTTGGACCAGGGAGTGGCACGGGCTTGGAGGGCCGAAGGGCCTTTTCCTGTGCTGTATTGTTCTTTGTTCTTTGCCCCGGCGCCCCGCCCCCCCCTCGCAATTCTGCCCCATTCCCTCGCAATTTCCCCCCCCGCCCCACTCCCTCACAATTCTCCCCCCGTGCCCAATGTCCCCCACCCTCACACCGATCGTTCTTCCCCCGCAGACCTCGCTGGAGTTTGCCCCGCACCTCCCGCTGATGCCACTTGCCTCCCTCCTCCTGGCCCCGGGCAGCCGTCACTTACCCTCCGTCTCCTGTGGGGGGGAGTTGCTGTGGCCGAAAGCCTTCGGGCTGTGAACTTTCAGCAACTCGGAGCAGCTCCGGCTCTGGAGCTGGGAACAAGCGGAGCCGCAGAGCAGGAGCAGGGCCAGGGCGCACACAGGGAGGGGGAACATCATGAGAGGCCAGGCCGAGGAGCCGGGGGGTCGCCCCTCCAGCCTGACCGGGGACCAGCCTGCGAGCGGCTCACAAAGAGCGGCAGCAACACGCGGCCGGGAACCGGGAACGGGAGCTCAGCACGGCCGCTACACACTCAGGGAGCCCGCTCCATCCGCTCAATGCCCCCACCTAAAAAGCCACAAGGTGCGGAGAGCGGTGCGAGGCCGGGGCTGGGGGGTGATCCTGGGCTGCGGTCCCGGGCAGAGCCGCTCAAATCCGCTCCAACTTCCCAACTTTGTCCCGCGGCCCCGACTCCCAGGATAAACTTCCCTGCACACCCATTGGTCAACTCACAACGTCAATCCCACAGTTAGCTCCGCTGATTGGATAAAGGAGGCGTGGGGGTGGAGCCACAGCAAAAGTTAATGAATGAAAGTGGGCGATAAAGAAACTCATTCACAATGTGGCAGCCTGAGAGAGACAGAAAGGAACATTGTAAAATACTCACAGGTAAAGCTGCCACAGAACAAAATGCTCACTTGTAAATGCCACTCATTCACAACGTGGCAACCTGAGGGAGAGAGCGACAGAGTGAGAAAGTAACATTGTAAAATACTCACAATTGTAAAGCTGCCACTTTCAATCTGCTCTAATGTACTGAAAATAAATACTGCGGATGCTGGAATCTGAAACAAAAACAGAAAATGCTGGAAAATCTCAGCAGTTCTGGCAGCATCTGTGGAGCCAGAATAAAGCCAATGTTAAGAGGCAGAATGACCCTTCGTCAGCTATCCTGTTTTGGTCTCCTATGTATTGGGGAATGGAAAACCTTCACTTAGTCCACAAGGATGATTTGATTTGATTTGATTTATTATTGTCACATGTATTAACATACAGTGAAAAGTATTGTTTCTTGTGCGCTATTCAGACAAAGCATACCGTTCATAGAGAAGGAAATGAGAGCATGCAGAACATAGTGTTACAGTCATAGCTAGGGTGTAGAGAAAGATCAACTTAATTCAAGGTAAGTCCATTCAAGAGTCTGACAGCAGCAGGGAAGAAGCTGTTCTTGAGTCGGTTGGTACGTGACCTCAGACTTTTGTACCTTTTTCCCGAAGGAAGAAGGTGGAAGAGAGAATGTCCGGGGTGCGTGGGATCCTTAATTATGCTGGCTGCTTTGCCGACGCATCGGGAAGTGTATACAGAGTCAATGGATGAGAGGCTGGTTTGCATGATGGATTGGGCTACATTCACGACGTTTTGTAGTTTCTTGCGGCCTTGGGCAGAGCAGGAGCCGTACCAAGCCATACAACCAGAAAGAATGCTTTCTATGGTGCATCTGTAAAAGTTGGTGAGAGTCGTAGCTGACATGCCAAATTTCCTTAGTCTTCTGAGAAAGTAGTGGCGTTGGTGGGCTTTCTTAACTATAATGTCGGCATGGGGAGACCAGGACAGGTTGTTGGTGATCTGGACACCTAAAAACATAAAACTCTCGACCCTTTCTACTTCGTCCCCATTGATGTAGACAGAGGCATGTTCTCCTTTACGCTTCCTGAAGTCAATGACAATCTCCTTCGTTTTGACATTGAGGGAGAGATTATTGTTGCCGCACCAGTTCACTAGATTCTCCTTCTCATTCCTGTACTCTGTCTCGTCATTGTTTGAGATCCGACCCACTACGTGGTGTCGTCAGCAAACTTGAAAATCGAATTCGAGAGGAATTTGGCCGCACAGTCATAGGTGTATAAGGAGTATAGTAGGGGGCTGAGAACACAGCCTTGTGGGGCACCGGTGTTGAGGATTATCGTGGAGGAGGTGTTGTTGCCTAGTCTTACTGATTGCGGTCTGTGAGTTAGGAAGTTCAGGATCCAGTCGCAGAGGGAGGTGCCGAGGCCCAGGCCATGGAGTTTGGAGATGAGTTGCGTGGGAATAATAGTGTTGAAGGCTGAGCTGTAATCAATAAATAGGAGTCTGACATAGGTGTCCTTGTTATCTAGGTGTTCCAGGGTTGAATGCAGGGCCAGGGAAATGGCGTCTGCTGTGGACCTGTTGCAGCAGTAATCCCAACCTTCCTTTCTCTGGCCATTTCATTTCACTACTTTGTTCTCCAGCTCACATTCTGTCCTCAGTCTGATTTGATTTGATTTAATATTGTCACATGTATTAACATACAGTGAAAAGTATTGTTTCTTGCACGCTATACAGACAAAACATAACGTTCATAGAGAAGGAAACGAGAGAGTGCAGAATATAGTATTACAGTCATAGCTAGGGTGTAGAGAAAGATCAACTTAATGCAAGATAAGTCCATTCAAGAGTCTGACAGCAGCAGGGAAGAAGCTGTTCTTGAGTCGGTCGGTACGTGACCTCAGACTTTTGTATCTTTTTCCCAAAGGAAGAAGGTGGAAGAGAGAATGTCCGGGGTGCGTGGGGTCCTTAATTATGCCGGCTGCTTTGCCGAGGCAGTGGGAAGTGTAGACAGAGTCAATGGATGGGAGGCTGGTTTGCGTGATGGATTGGGCAACATTCACGACCTTTTGTAGTTCCTTGCAGTCTTGGGCAGAGCAGGAGCCATACCCAGCTGTGATACAACCAGAAAGAATGCTTTCCGGAAGAATGAAAGTGTGCTGCTGTCTCACAGGGAAGCCCAACACACCATTAAAGTGCAGCACTTCAGCTTCCAGTTCGGCATTTAACAGCCTTTTGGACTCAACATTGATTTCAACAACTTCAGACCATGAACTCTCCATTTTATATTTTTCTCCAAATGCCAGTCTGTATCTTGTTCTCATGTTTTGTTTCAAATAGCATAACTTTTATTCTGCTACTTGTACCTACTCAGGGCCAAAGTTTTGTTCCTTTAGTACTGCCATATACGGGAAAGTTTTCTGGACCAATACATTGGGGAAACAACTGGAGGACAAGGTGTTTTTTTTTACTAACTGGAGAACAAAGGACAATACAGCACAGGAACAGGCCCTTCGGCCCTCCAAGCCTGCGCCGCTCATGTGCCCACTAGACCATTCTTTTGTATCCCTCTATTCCCAGTCTGTTCATGTGGCTATCTAGATAAGTCTTAAACGATCCCAGCGTGTCTGCCGTAATCACCTTGCTTGGCAGTGCATTCCAGGCCCCCACCACCCTCTGTGTAAAATACGTCCCCCTGACATCTGTGTTGAACCTTGCCCCCCTCACCTTGAACCCGTGACCCCTTGTGTTCGTCACCTCCGACCCGGGAAAAAGCTTCCCACTGTTCATCCTATCTATGCCCTTCATAATTTTATACACCTCTATTAGGTTGCCCCTCATCCTCCGTCTTTCCAGGGAGAACAACCCCAGTTTACCCAATCTCTCCTCATAGCTAAGACCCTCCATACCAGGCAACATCCTGGTAAACCTTCTCTGTACTCTCTCCAAAACCTCCACGTCCTTCTGGTAGTGTGGCAACCAGAACTGGACGCAGTATTCCAAATGTGGCCTAACCAACGTTCTATACAGCTGCAACATCATATGCCAACTTTTATATTCTATGTCCCGTCCAATAAAGGCAAGCATGCCATATGCCTTCTTCACCACCCTCTCATAGAACCATAGAAAATTACAGCTCAGAAACAGGCCTTTTGGCCCTTCTTGTCTGTGCCGAACCATTTTTTGCCGTTTTGTCCCACTGACCTGCACTTGAACCATATCCCTCCACACCCCTCTCATCCATGAACCCGTCCAAGTTTTTCTTAAATGTTAAAAGTGACCCCGCATTTACCACTTTATCCGGCAGCTCATTCCACACTCCCACCACTCTCTGCGTGAAGAAGCCCCCCCTAATATTCCCTTTAAACTTTTCTCCTTTCACCCTTAACCCATGCCCTCTGGTTTTTTTCTCCCCTAGCCTCAGCGGAAAAAGCCTGCTTGCATTCACTCTATCTATACCCATCAAAATCTTATACACCTCTATCAAATCTCCCCTCAATCTTCTACGCTCCAGGGAATAAAGTCCCAACCTATTTAATCTCTCTCTGTAACTCAGCTTCTCAAGTCCTGGCAACATCCTTGTGAACCTTCTCTGCACTCTTTCAACCTTATTTACATCCTTCCTGTAACTAGGTGACCAAAACTGTACACAATACTGTAAATTCGGCCTCACCAATGCCTTATATAACCTTACCGTAACACTCCAACTTTTATACTCGATACTCCGATTTATAAAGGCCAATGTACCAAAGGCACTCTTTACGACCCTATCCACCTGTGATGTCACTTTTAGGGAATTCTGTACCTGTATTCCCAGATCCCTCTGTTCAACTGCACTCTTCAGAGTCCTACCATTTACCCTGTACGTTCTACTTTGATTTGTCCTTCCAAAGTGCAATATCTCACACTTGCCTGCGTTAAATTCCATTTGCCATTTTTCAGCCCATTTTTCTAGTTGGTCCAAATCCCTCTGCAAGCTTTGAAAACCTTCCTCACTGTCCACTACACCTCCAATCTTTGTATCATCAGCAAACTTGCTGATCCAATTTACCACATTATCATCCAGATCATTGATATAGATGACAAACAACAATGGACCCAACACCGATCCCTGCGGCACACCACCTGTGCTGCCACCTTTAAGGATCTGTGGACTTGTACACCCAGGTCCCTCTGTGTGTCTATACTCCTGATGGTTCTGCCATTTATTGTATAGCTCCCCATTACATTAGATCTACCGAAATGCATCACTTCGCATTTATCTGGATTAAATTCCATCTGCCAATTTTCCGCCCAATGTTCCAGCCTATCGATATCCTGCTGTATTCTCTGACAATGTTCATCACTATCCGCAACTCCAGCAATCTTCATGTCGTCCACAAACTTACTGATCACACCAGTTACATCTTCCTCCAAATCATTTATATATATCACAAACAGCAGAGTTCCCAGTGCAGAGCCCTGCGGAACACCACTAGTAAGAAGTCTCACAACACCAGGTTAAAGTCCAACAGGTTTATTTGGTAGCAAATACCATAAGCTTTCGGAGCACTGCTCCTTCGTCAGATGGAGTGGAAATGTGCTCTCAAACAGTGCACAGACACAGAAATCAAGTTACAGAATACTGATTAGAACGCGAGTCCCTAAAGCCAGCCAGGTCTTAAAGGTACAGACAATGTGGTGGAGGGAACATTAAACACAGGTTAAAGAGATGTGTATTGTCTCCAGACAGAACAGCTAGTGAGATTCTGCAAACCCAGGAGGCAAGCTGTGGGGGTTACTGATAGTGTGACATACGACACACGACAGCGCAGAGTCGCTGAGCAGAAACTGATAGCCAAGTTCCGCACACATGAGGACGGCCTAAACCGGGATGTTGGATTTATGTCACACTATCAGTAACCCCCACAGCTTGCCTCCTGGGCTTGCAGAATCTCACTAGTTGTTCTGTCTGGAGACAATACACATCTCTTTAACCTGTGTTTAATGCTCCCTCCACCACATTGTCTGTACCTTTAAGACCTGGCTGGCTTTAGGGATTCGCATTCTAATTAGTATTCTGTAACTTGATTTCTGTGTCTGTGCACTGTTTGAGAGCACATTTCCACTCCACCTGACGAAGGAACAGTCCCCTCCTCCAGATCATCTATGTAAATGGTAAACAATTGAGGCCCCAGCACCGATCCCTGCGGCACGCCACTGGTCACCAACTGCCAACCAGAAAAGCACCCATTTATCCCAACTCTCTGCTTCCTGTTAGATAGCCAATCCCCAATCCACGCCAACACCTTACCCCTAACTCCGTGTACCCCAATCTTCTGCAGCAACCTTTTATGAGGCACCTTATCGAACGCCTTCTGGAAATCTAAAAACACCACATCCACCGGTTTCCCTCTGTCAACCACACTAGTGACATCTTCATAAAAGTCCAGTAGATTCGTCAAACACGACTTTCCCTTCATGAATCCATGCTGCATTCCCTTAGTTCCCTTAATAAAGGAAACTAAGATGGTATGAGGCACAAGTTGGCTATGATAGATTGATTACTTAAGGGGATGACTGTAAACGGTTCTATGAATATGTGAGGAGAGAAAAATTGGTGAAGAAAAATCAGGTCCCTTACAGTCAGAAACAGGGGAATTTATAATGGAGAACAAAGAAATAGCTGACTAACTGAGCACAGTAAGAAGTCTCACAACACCAGATTAAAGTCCAACAGGTTTATTTGGTAGCACGAGCTTTCGGAGCGCTGCCCCTTCATCACCTGAGGAAGGGGCAGCACTCTGAAAGTTCATGCTACCAAATAAACCTGTTGGACTTTAACCTGGTGTTGTGAGACTTCTTACTGTGCCCACCCCAGTCCAACGCTGGCATCTCCACATCCTGACTAACTGAATATATACTTTGGTTCAAAGAAAGACACAGATAATATACCAGCAATGTTGAGGAACACAAGGTATAGTGAGAGGGACAAATTGAAGAGAAATGGTGTTGGGAAAACTGATGAGATTGAAGGCCGATTAAATCCCCAGGGCCAATAACCTACAGCAGTGCTAACCACTGTGCTACCGTGCCGCCCATTGATGATATATAATGAGTAAAAATGTCAAACATTAGCAAATGCTCTGACAAAATAATCAATTACTTAACTGCAGATGAGAAAAGCAGGCTATTCATTTTTAATTAATTTTATTTACTGAAATTTTACAAATGTTTACTTGAAATGAGAATTTGCCCAATTTTGTGGCACACAATAGGAAAAATAAACACGCCCCAAGAAAGAACTTCAGTAAAACAAAGCAAAGAAATTCAAAATAAACTTGAACCATTAATAAAGGTCGAACAAAAATAAATTCAGTCTGCACCTTTCTACACAATTCTGGCAATTGGAGTTTTCAATCTTAACCAACAAATCATGAAGTTTTGCACAAGATGAATCGGAATGATGGAACTGCTTTTTTAATTTCAAAATATTGCTGAACTGAGGTTTCAAGCTTGAGGAGCCAATTATTAGAATGGACTTCAAATGCTCATCAGATAAATTTGCTCAATATTTGGACTTGACATACTTCATTTTTGAAAATGTTTGTTCACACAGGTACGTTGTACCAAAACCTGATACAAATCCACAAGCAAATCGCTTCAAATTTGGAAACTGCTCAGGCTGCAAAGATTTATAAAATTGGATCAGATTTCCTTCTTTATACTTGTCTTTCAGCATGTCATCTGATTGGAGATCAATAATTTCCATTTGAAACTGACTTGGGAGTGTTTCAACATTGCAGCCAAATGGATTTTGAAACAGCTTTATTTCATCTGTGTTTCCATCAAGATCAGAAAATCGTTCCTGAAATTGTTTTTGCAATTCCTTAATGATTTCTGTTGCAAATGAAGAAGGAAATTCTGCTTCACTTTCTTCATGAAATTTTTCACAACATGGAAAATGAACCAAGTTATGAACTTTCAGCTGTCCTTGAAGTAGCATCAGTTTTGCCCGGAATGCCTTGATATGCACGAATAGATCACAAATCAAATTTGTTTCACCTTGCAACTTCAGATTCAATTGATTCATATGGCCTGTCACGTCTGCAAAAAATGCCAATTTCCAAAGCCAGTCAGTGTTTGATAAAAGTGGTTCGGGTCGATTCTTCTCTGTGAGAAAGGAATCAATTTCCTCTCTGAGCTGAAAGAACCGTGATAGAACCTTTCCACAACTAAACCATCAAGCTGCTGTATAATAAGGCAAGTCACGGAACTCAGAATCAGTTTCTTTCAGAAAATCATGAAACTGGTGATGATTAAGCTCGTGAGATCGAATGAAATTCATTGTTGAAACAACAGGTTTCAGAACGCAAGACATATCCACATATTTTCCGCACAATGCTTGTTGATGGATAATGCAATGCAGAAACATGGGCTTTGAGAATCCACCAACCTCACAAGCTTTTGTGATTTGTCCAACCAAACCTTTCTTTACCCCAGACATGTTCTTTCCTCCATCAATTGTCACGTATTGCAGTTTATTCCACTCCAGGTTATATTCTAACACAGTTTTTTGCAATTCTTTGAAGATGTCTTCTCCAGTTACTGTGCTGTGCATGCTATGCACTGATGCTAATTCTTGTGTCACATTAAATTCACTGTCGATGCCACGGATGAATACTAGGAGTTGTGATGTGTCACACACATCAGTCGATTCATCAAGTGCGAGAGAATACAATTGAAAATTTCTTGCTTTGTCTGCAATTTGATGAAATATATTGCTTTCTATATCCTCAATTCTACGAGCAACAGTATTTGGCGCAAGACTGATGATTTTGAACAGCTTTGCTTTTTCTGGGCATAACTCTTCCACTGCTTCCATTATACTCTCTTTGATGAGATCTCCATCGGTGCATGGCTTTCCTCTTTTAGCCAACACATACGCTAGTTTGTAACTGGCCCTGGTTAAAGCTTCATTTTCAATTATCTACTGCGTAAAAAAAGCTTGTTGGGAAAGCAACCTGCGTTGCATTGATTCAAATTTTTCCGAACGCTGTGTTCCTGTGAATTGGGAATAACTTGGTTCATGTTTGGTCTCATAGTGCCGACGTACATTGTACTCCTTCAAAACTGCAACAGTTGCGTTGCATAACTATAGGGTTCGTGGTGGGAGATACAGGAAGGGTATCAGAGGAAGGTTCTTTACGCAGAGAGTGGTTGGGGTGTGGAATGGACTGCCTGCAGTGATAGTGGAGTCAGACACTTTAGGAACATTTAAGCGGTTATTGGATAGGCAAATGGAGCACACCAGGATGATAGGGAGTGGGATAGCTTGATCTTGGTTTCAGATAAAGCTCGGCACAACATCGTGGGCCGAAGGGCCTGTTCTGTGCTGTACTGTTCTATGTTCTATATGACACACAAGGCTTTATCACCTGCTTGTATAAAGAAGTACTTTACACCCCATTCTTCATTAAACAGGCGGCACTCACTGTCCACTTTTCTTTTCTTTTTTCCTTCCATAACTGAATTGGTCTGAATTGCCGCCATCATTGTCATTGTTCTCGCTCATTTCAGACAGATGGAGCTTATGGATTTGATAAAGCAGCTGTCACTTAGTCAATGCAGAGCGGCAATTGGGTAACAGATGTCTCAATTGCTGGTTCGTTTAATGAACTGTCAGTCACAGGACGGCAGCTCTGATTGGACAATAGGCTGGTAAAGAGGGCGGGGATTCCCATGGGTCCATCAGACACCGCGTGGAGTGGCAGCAAATGTCCGGCCTGTGGCTTCCATCCCCGCGTCCGGATCCTGAGTCAGCGGCAGGGTTCCGGACACAGGAGTGTTTTTGGCAGCAGGAATCCCGTCCCGCCCCACTGGCTGTGGGCCGGATGTGGCCCAGGGGCCGTAGTTTGGAGACCCCTGCTATAGATTGAAGGGTAACTAATGTAACCCCACTATTTAAAAAGGGAGGTAGAGAGAGAATTGGGAATTATAAACCAGTAAGCCTGATGTTGTAGTGGGGAAAATTCTTGAATCCATTTTGAAGGATTTTAGATAAAAACACTTGGAAAACAGTGTCAGGACCAGAGTCAGTATGGATTTATGAAAGGGACATTATGCTTGACAAATCTACTGGAATTCTTCGCGGATGTAACTACTAGAGTTGATGAGGAGGAGCCAACAGATGTGGTTTATTTGGAATTTCAGAAGGTTTTCGACAAAGTCCCACCAAAGAGATTAGCTTATAAAATTAGAGCACATAGGATTGTAGGTAGTGTATTGAGATGGATAGAAAACTGGTTGGCAGACAGGAAACAGTAGGAATAAGCTGATCTATTTCAAAATGACAGGCAGTGACTAGTGGGGTACCACAGGGAACAGTGCTGGGATCCCCTCTATCGCTTATATACAGTAATGATTTAGATGAGGGAACTCAATGTAATATCTCCAAATTTGCAGATGACACAAAGCTGGGTGGGAGGGTGAGCTATGAAGAGGATGCAGAGATCCTCCAGTGTGATTTGGACAAGTTGAGTGGGTGGGAAAATGAATGGCAGATGCAGTTTAATGAGGATAAATGTGAGGTTATCCACTTTGGTAGCAAAAACAGGAAGGCAGATTATTATCCGAATGGCCATAAATTAGGAGAGGGGAATGTGCAATAAGACTTGAGTGTCCTTGTACATCAGTCACTGATGTTAAGCACGCAAATGTAACAGGCAGTTAAAAAAAAGGCAAATGGTATGTTGGCCTTCATAACAAGAGGATTCATTTACAGGAGCAGGTTTGTCTTGCTGTAATTATAAGGGCCTTAGTTGTTTACTCAGAAGGAACTCTTCAAAATGCAGCTAATGAAAATACAACAAAACTTACTCCAACTTATAGATCAAAGAAAGGGTTTAATAAAGAAACATCATTACTCCAAACTTGGGGCCTCACCCTGGGCCACTCCAAGCTCCCCACAATTCTTGTTCCTTATTTGTACTGAATCAGCTGGTCAGCTGACTATTAAATCACTCTGTAATTGGTTCCATGGTTTACTCGGTCAGTTGACCCTTATATCTTGTTCCCATTGGTCACCGGTTACATTCTACATTCTAACATTCACACCTGGAATATAGATGCAGTTGTGGTCTCCTTATCTGAGGAAGGATGTTCTTGCTCTGGAGGGAGTGCAGAGAAGGTTTACCAGACTGATTCCTGGGATGGCTGGACGAACACTAAGGTGAGAGGGAAGAGATACAAAATGGTTGAGAGGGGCAATTTTTTCACACAGAGAGTGGTGAGTGTCTGGAACCAGCTGCCAGAGGTAGGAGTAGAGGCAGGTACAATTTTGTCTTTTAAAACAGTTACAAGGGTAAGATGGGTATAGAGAGATATGGGCCAAACGTGGGCAATTGGGACTAGCTTAGGGGTTTAAAAAAGGGGTGCCATGGACAAGTTGGGCTGAAGGGCCTGTTTCCATGCTGTAAACCTCTATGACTATGACATATTAGGAGATCAAGTTGGTTAGGATTGTATTCGCTGAGTTCAGAAGAATGAGGGGGATCTCATAGAAACCTATAAAATTCTAACAGAACTAGACAGGGAAGATGCAAGAAAGATGCTCCAAATGGTAGGAGTGTCCAGAACCAGATTCATAGTCTGAGTATACAGGGTATAGAATCCCTACAGTGCAGAAGGAGTCCATTTGACCCATCGAGTCTGCACTGGCCACAATACCAGCCAAGCCCTATTCCCATAACCCCACATATTTACCCTGCTAATCCCACAGACACCAGGGTCAATACAGCATGGTCAATCGACCTTGCCCACACATCTTTGGGCTGTGGGAGGAAACCGGAGCACCCAGAGGAAACCCACGCAGACACAGGGAGAATGTGCAGACTCCACACAGACAGTGACCCAAGGCTGGAATCGCAGTGCTAACCAGCATGCCACTGTGCTGCCCGCCAGTGTGCAGACCCAGAGTCCTCAACCGTTTCTCATACGACAAGCTCTTCATTCCAGGGATCATTCTTGTGAACCTCCTCTGGACCCTTTCCAAGGCCAGCATGTCCTTCCTTAGATACGGAGCCCAAAAGTGCTCACAATACTCGAAATGGGGTCTGACCAGAGACTTATACAGCCTCAGAAGTATATCCCTGCTCTTGTATTCTAGCCCTCTCGACATGAACATTAACATTGCATTTGCCTTCCTAACTGCCAGCTGAACCTGCACGTTAACCTCAAGAGAATCTTCAACAAGGACTCCCAAGTCCCTTTTTGTTTCTGATTTCCTAAGCCTTTCCCTATGCAGAAAATAGTCTATGCCTCCATTCCTTCTTCCAAAGTGCATAACTTCACACTTTTCCACATTGTATTCCTTCTGTCACTTCTTTGCCCACTCTCCTAACCTGTCCAAGTCCTTCTGCAGCCACCGCCCCGCCCCCCCCCCACCGCTTCCTCAATACTACCTGTCCCTCCACATATCTTTGTATCATCTGCAATCTTAGTAACAGTGCCTTCAGTTCCTTCCTCCAAATCGTTAATGTATATTGTGAAAAATTGTGGTCCCAGCACCGACCCCTGAGGCGCACTACTAGTCACCGACTGCCATCCTGAGAGAGACCCCTTTATCCCCACTCTCTGCCTTCTGCCAGTCAGCCAATCCTCTATCCAAGCCAGGATCTTACCCTTAACACCATGGATTCTTAACTTATTTAAGTCTCATATACGGCACCTTGTCACCTTGGAAATCTAAATAAATCATGTCCACTGGTTCTCCTTTATCTAACTTCCTTGTTACCTCCTCAAAGACCTCTAACAGGTTTGTCACACGTGACCTTCCCTTGGCGAAACAATGCTGACTCAGTCCTATTTTATCTTCCAAGTACTCAGCAATCTCATCTTTAATAATGGACTCTAAAATCTTGTCAATGACTGAAGTCAGGCTAACCGGCCTATCATTTCCCATCTGCTGCCTCCCTCTCTTCTTAAACTGTGGTGTTACATTAGCTACTTTACAGTCCTCTGGAACCCTCCCTTCCTCCAGTGATTGCTGAAAGATCACCACCATTGCCTCCACAATTTCCTCACTTACCTCTTTCAGAACCCTGCGGTGTAGCCCATCCGGTCCAGGTGACCTATCCACCTTCAGACCTTTCAGTTTTCCCTGAACCTTCTCCTTAGTGATAGCCACTACACTCATCTGTGCCCCCTGATTCTCCTGGAGCTCTGGCATCTCACTGGTGTCTTCCACCATGAAGACTGATGCAAAGTAACTATTCAGTTCCTCTGCCATTTTATTGTTTCCTATTATTACTTCTCTAGCCTCATTTTCCAGTGGTCCAATGCCTATTTTTAGCTCTCTCTTACCTTTTATACGTTGAAAAAAAACTCTTCCTATCTTTTTATATTACTAGCTAGTTTACACTCATATTCCATCCTCTCCCCCCACTTATTGCTGAGATAGCTGAGGAAGTGTTGTTCAACCGGAGCAAGAGAGAGAGGAGTGTTTGGTGGCTACAGTTAATAGGGTAAGAGAGCGACTTTAAATCCTTATTTTTTCGCGGGGTTTTAGTTATTTAAGAGTTTAAGTGGGAACCGGAAGTAGGAAGGGAGCGGGGTGACGTGGGAAGGATTTTTGTAGTTTTTATTTTAGCGCGCGAGGTATAAAAAGCAGGCCGCAGTGTACAGCGGGCAGCGTCGGGAGCGGGCAGCGGAGTGAGTGGGAAGCAGAGTGTTAGCTGTAAGGGCTTTGGCTCACAGGGCTTTGGGGGAAAGGGCGAGCAGGGGTGAGTTTCAATTTTTAGTTTTTAATTCTTATTTACTTTTCTCTGGGTACCTTGGTAAAAAGGGTCAAATATGAGTGTGAAGCCAGTGTGTTGTTCCCAGTGTAGGATGTGGGAGGTCCTGGAGGCACCTGGCCTCCCGGACATCCACATCTGTGAGGGGTGTGTCGAGCTGCGGTTCCTGAGGGACCGTGTTCGGGAGCTGGAACAGCAGCTCGAGGATCTTAGGCTGCTAAGGGAGAATGAGGAGGTGATAGACAAGAGCTATCATCAGGTGGTCACACCAGGGCCACGGGAGGAGGCCAAGTGGGTGACGGCCAGGAAGGGTAAAGCTCAGGTGATTGAGAGCACCCCGGTGGGTGTGCCCCTGCACAGCAAGTACTCCTGCCTAAGTACTGCTGGGGGGGACAGCCCACCTGGGGGAAGCAGCAGTGGCTGTGTCTCCGGAGTGGAATCCGACCCTGTAACTCAGAGGGCTAAGGAAAAGAGGAGGAAGGCAGTGTTAATCGGGGATTCGACAGTAAGGGGGTCGGACAGGTGTTTTTGCAGAGGCAGGCGGGAGTCTTGCATGGTGGTCTGCCTCCCTGGGGCCGGGATCCAGGATGTCGCTGGTCGAGTCACAGAAATCCTGAGGTGGGAGGGAGAGAGCCAGAAGTAGCGGTACATATTGGTACCGCTGATGTGGGAAGGAAGGAGGAAGGGGTCATGAAAAGAGAGTATAGGGAATTAGGGAGACAGCTGAGAAGGAGGAAAGCAAAGGTAGTAATCTCAGGATTGCTGCCTGTGCCACGGAAAGGTCAGGGCAGGAATGGAGTGAGGTGGAGGATGAATGTGTGGCTGAGGGACTGGTGCAGGGGGCAGGGATTCAGGTTCCTGGACCATTGGGAGCTCTTTAGGGGCAGGTGTGACCTGTACACAAAAAGCGGGTGGCACTTGAATCCCAGGGGGACCAATATCCTGGCAGGAAGGTTGGCTAAGGATACTGGGGAGAGTTTAAACTAGATAGGTTGGGGGGAGGGGATCAAAATGAGGTGACTGAGAGTGAGGAAGGTAGCTCGCAAGCAGAGAAGGGTTATAGGCAGTGCAAGAGGGCGGATGGACAGGGAATAGAGAAGGAGAGAGCTCAGACCAAAGGATTGAGATGTGTTTACTTTAATGCCAGGAGTATAGTGAATAAAGGGGATGAGCTCAGAGCGTGGATCGATGCCTGGAGGTGTGATGTGGTGGCCATTACGGAGTCTTGGATGTTTCAGGGACAGGACTGGATACTCCAGGTGCCGGGATTCAGATGTTTCAGGAAGGACAGGGAGGGAGGCAAGAGAGGGGGTGGAGTGGCACTGCTGATCAGGGATAGTGTCACAGCTGTAGAGAAGGTGTATGCTGTGGAGGGATTGTCCACAGAGTTTCTGTGGGTGGAAGTTCGGAGTGGGAAGGGGTCGATCACTTTGCTGGGAGTTTTCTATAGGTCGCCCAATAGTAACAGGGAGGTGGAGGAGAAGATAGGGAAACAGATCCTGGAGAGATGCAGTAATAGCAGAGTTGTTGTGATGGGAGACTTTAATTTCCCAAACATAGATTGGAATATCCCTAGGGTAAGGGGATTGGATGGGGAAGAGTTAGTTAGGTGTGTTCAGGAGGGTTTCCTAACACAGCATGTGGACAAGCCTTGATCTGATACTGACCAATGAACCTGGACAGGTGTCAGATCTCTCAGTGGGAGAGCATCTTGGGGATAGCGATCATAACTCTATCTTTAAATTGAGGGGGGGTAGTTATAGAACCGATGTCAGGGGTAGGTTCTTTACCCAGAGGGTGGTGAGGGATTGGAATGCCCTGCCAGCATCAGTTGTAAATGCGCCTAGTTTGGGGGCGTTTAAGAGATCCGTAGATAGGTTCATGGACGAAAAGAAATTGGTTTAGGTTGGAGGGTCACAGTTTTTTTTTTTAACTGGTCGGTGCAACATCGTGGGCCGAAGGGCCTGTTCTGCGCTGTAATGTTCTATGTTCTATGTTCTATCTCCTTTATGCTTGCATTGGAAAGAGAGAGGATCAGGCAAGCTAGGAAAGCGATTATATGGAGTTAGGGGAAATATGAAGACATAAGGCAGCAAATTAGAGTAAATTGGAAGGAGGTATTCTCGGGGAAATGTACTGAAGAGAGGTGGCAGTTTTTCAAAGAATGTCTGTCTAGAGTTCTACAGGACAACGTTCCGAGCAGACAGGGAGGTGTTGGTAGGTTAAAGGAACCGTGGTGCACGAAAGCTGTGCGGGACCTAGTCGAGAAGAAAAGGAAAGCATATAAAAGATTCAGAGAGCTTGGTGAAGATAGGGATCTAGATGAGTGTACGGCTTGTAGGAAGGGACTAAAGAAGGAAATTATGAGAGCCAGAAGGGGTCACGAGAAGCCTTGGCAAGTAGAATTAAGGAGAACCCTAAGGCGTTCTATAAATATGTGAAGAGTAAAAGGATGAGACGTGACGGAATCGGGCCTATAAAAGGTGAAGGCGGGAAAGTCTGTATGGAACCAGAAGAAATGACAGAGGTGCTCAATGAGTATTTTGCCTCGGTTTTCACAGAGGAGAAGGACCTGGGTGGATGTACTGCAGCCTTGCGGTGGACTGAAAAGATAAAGTATGTGGACTTTAAGAAAGAGGTTGTGCTGGAATGTTTGAATGGCATCAAGATAGATAAGTCGCCGGGTCCGGATGGGATGCGCCCCAGGTTACTGTGGGAGCCTCTGGCGATGATCTTTGCGTCGTCAATGGAGACGGGAGAGGTGCCAGAGGATTGCGGATGTGGTTCCTATTTTCAAGAAGAGGAATAGGGATAGCCCAGGAAATTACCGACCGGTGAGTCTAACCTCAGTGGTTGGCAAGCTGATGGAGAAGATCCTGAGGGACAAGATTTATGAGCATTTAGAGAGGTTTAGTATGCTCAAGAATACTCAGCATGGCTTTGTCAAAGGCAAATCGTGCCTTACGAGCCTGGTGGAGTTCTTCGAAAATGTGACTGAACACACTGACAAAGGGAAATCAATAAGTGTGGTTTATATGGATTTTAGCAAGGCATTCGATAAGGTCCCCCATGCAAGGCTTCTAGAAAAAGTGAGAGGGCATGGGATCCAAGGGGCTGCTGCCCTGTGGATCCAGAACTGGCTTGCCCAAAGGACAGTAAGAAGTTTAACAACACCAGGTTAAAGTCCAACAGGTTTATTTGGTCGCAAAAGCCACATATGGCTTTTGCTACCAAATAAACATAGAACATAGAAAGCCACAGCACAAACAGGCCCTTCGGCCCACAAGTTGCGCCGATCACATCCCCACCTCTAGGCCTATCTATAGCCCTCAATCCCATTAAATCCCATGTACTCATCCAGAAGTCTCTTAAAAGACCCCAACGAGTTTGCCTCCACCACCACCGACGTCAGCCGATTCCACTCACCCACCACCCTCTGAGTGAAAAACTTACCCCTGACACCTCCTCTGTACCTACCCCCCAGCACCTTAAACCTGTGTCCTCTCGTAGCAACCATTTCAGCCCTTGGAAATAGCCTCTGAGAGTCTACCCTATCCAGACCTCTCAACATCTTGTAAACCTCTATCAGGTCACCTCTCATCCTTCGTCTCTCCAGGGAGAAGAGACCAAGCTCCCTCAACCTATCCTCATAAGGCATGCCCCCCAATCCAGGCAACATCCTTGTAAATCTCCTCTGCACCCTTTCAATGGCTTCAACATCTTTCCTGTAATGAGGTGACCAGAACTGCGCGCAGTACTCCAAGTGGGGTCTAACCAGGGTCCTATAAAGCTGCAGCATTATCTCCCGACTCCTAAACTCAATCCCTCGATTAATGAAGGCCAGTACGCCGTACGCCTTCTTGACCGCATCCTCCACCTGCGAGGCCGATTTAAGAGTCCTATGGACCCGGACCCCAAGGTCCTTCTGATCCTCTACACTGCTAAGAATGGTACCCTTCATATTATACTGCTGCTTCATCCCATTGGATCTGCCAAAATGGATCACCACACACTTATCCGGGTTGAAGTCCATCTGCCACTTCTCCGCCCAGTCTTGCATTCTATCTATGTCTCGCTGCAACTTCTGACATCCCTCCAAACTATCCACAACACCACCTACCTTGGTGTCGTCAGCAAACTTACCAACCCATCCCTCCACTTCCTCATCCAGGTCATTTATGAAAATGACAAACAGCAAGGGTCCCAGAACAGATCCCTGGGGCACTCCTGTTGGACTTTAACCTGGTGTTGTTAAACTTCTTACTGTGTTTACCCCAGTCCAACGCCGGCATCTCCACATCATTGCCCAAAGGAGGCAGAGAGTGGGTATAGATGGGTCTTTTTCTAAATGGAGGTCGGTCACCAGTAGTGTGCCCCAGGGATCTGTTCTGGGACCCTTGTTGTTTGTCATTTTCATAAATGACTTGGATGAGGAAGCGGAGGGATGGGTTGGTAAGTTTGCTGACAACACGAAGGTTGGTGGGGTTGTGGATAGTCTGGAGGGATGTCAGAAGTTACAGAGGGACATAGATAGGATGCAAGACTGGGCGGACAAGTGGCAGATGGACTTCAACCCAGATAAATGCGTCGTGGTCCATTTTGGTAAGTCCAATGGGATGAAGGAGTACAATATAAAGGGAAAGACTCTTAGTACTGTAGAGGATCAGAAGGACCTTGGGGTCCGGGTCCATAGGACTCTAAAATCGGCCCCGCAGGTGGAGGAGGTGGTTAAGAAGGCGTATGGTGTGCTGGCCTTTATCAATCGAGGGATTGAGTTTAGGAGTCCGGGTTAATGATGCAGCTATATAAGACCCTCGTCAGACCCCACTTGGAGTACTGTGCTCAGTTCTGGTCGCCTCATTACAGGAAGGATGTGGAAAAGATCGAAAGGGTGCAGAGGAGATTTACAAGGATGTTGCCTGGATTGAGTGGCATGCCTTATGAGGGTAGGCTGAGGGAGCTCGGTCTTTTCTCCTTGGAGAGACGTAGGATGAGAGGAGACCTAATAGAGGTATACAAGATGTTGAGAGGCATAGATTGGGTGGACTCTGAGGCTTTTTCCCAGGGTGGAAATGGCTGCTACGAGAGGACACGGGTTGAAAGTGCTGGGGGGTAGGTACAGGGGAGATGTTAGGGGCAAGTTTTTCATACAGAGGTGGTGGGCGAGTGGAATCGGCTGCCGTCAGTGGTGGTGGAGGCAAACTCAATAGGGTCTTTTAAGAGACTCCTGGATGAGTACATGGGACTTAATAGGATGGAGGGTTATAGGTAGGTCTAGAAGGTAGGGATATGTTCGGCACAACTTGTAGGGCCGAAGGGCCTGTTTTGTGCTGTAGTTTTTCCATGTTTCTATGAAATTTTGGAGGCAATGGTGGTCATCTTTCAGCAATCACTTGAGGCTGGGAGAGTCCCAGAGGACTGGAAAGTAGCTAATGTAACACCACCGTTTAAGAAGGGAGGAAGGCAGCAGATGGGAAATTATAGGCCGGTTAGCCTGACTTCAGTCCCTGGCATTTTAGGGATGATCTGGAAAACAGTAAGAAGTTTAACAACACCAGGTTAAAGTCCAACAGGTTTATTTGGTAGCAAATGCCACTAGCTTTCGGAACAGGCTGTCTCTTCGTCAGGTGGAGTGGAGGCAAAGGGACAGCCTGTTCCAAAAGCTAGTGGCTTTTGCTACCAAATAAACCTGTTGGACTTTAACCTGGTGTTGTTAAACTTCTTACAAGATTTTAGAATCCATTATTAAAGATGAGATCGCGGAGTACTTGGAAGATAAAATAGGACCGAGTCAGCACAGCTTTATAGGTTGGGACTTTATTCCCTGGAGCGTAGAAGATTGAGGGGAGATTTGATAGAGGTGTATAAGATTTTGATGGGTAGAGATAGAGTGAATGCAAGCAGGCTTTTTCCGCTGAGGCTAGGGGAGAAAAAAACCAGAGGGCATGGGTTAAGGGTGAAAGGAGAAAAGTTTAAAGGGAATATTAGGGGGGGCTTCTTCACGCAGAGAGTGGTGGGAGTGTGGAACGAGCTGCCGGATAAAGTGGTAAATGCGGGGTCACTTTTAACATTTAAGAAAAACTTGGACGGGTTCATGGATGAGAGGGGTGTGGAGGGATATGGTCCAAGTGCAGGTCAGTGGGACTAGGCATAAAATGGTTTGGCACAGACAAGAAGGGCCAAAAGGCCTGTTTCTGAGCTGTAATTTTCTATGGTTCTATGGTTCTTTGTCAAGGGGAGGTCATGTGTGACAAACCTGTTAGAGTTCTTTGAAGAGGTAACAAGGAAGTTAGATAAAGGAGATCCAGTGGACGTGATTTATTTAGATTTCCAAAAGGCTGTTGACAAGGTGCTGCATATGAGACTGTTAAATAAGTTAAGAGCCCATGGTGTTAAGGGTAAGATCCTGGCATGGATAGAGGATTGGCTGACTGGCAGAAGGCAGAGAGTGGGGATAAAGGGGTCTTTTTCAGGATGGCAGCCAGTGACTAGTGGTGTGCCTCAAGGGTCGGTTTTGGGACCACAACTTTTCACAATATACATTAACGATTTGGAGGAAGGAACTGAAAGCACTGTTGCCAAGTTTGCAGATGATACAAAGATAAGTAGAGAGACAGATAGTATTGTGGAAGCAGGGGGGCTGCAGAAGGACTTGGACAGGTTAGGAGAGTGGGCAAAGAAGTGACAGATGGAATACAATGTGGAAAAGTGTGAAGTTATGCACTTTCGATGGAGGAATGGAGGCATAGATTATTTTCTGAATGGGGAAATGCTTAGAAAATCAGAAACACAAAGGGACTTGGGAATCATTGTTCAAGATTCTCTTAAGGTTAACGTGTAGCTTCAGTTGGCAGTTAGGAAGGCAAATGCAATGTTAGCGTTCATGTCGAGAAGGCGAGAACACAAGAGCAGGGATGTACTTCTGAGGCTACATAAGGCTCTGGTCAGACCCCATTTGGAGTACTGTGAGCACTTTTGGGCCCCGTATCTAAGGAAGGATGTGCTGGCCGTGGAAAGGGTCCAGAGGTTCACAAGAATGATCCCTGGAATGAAGAGCTTGTTGTATGAGGAATGGTTGAGGATTCTGGGTCTGTACTTGTTGGAGTTTAGAAGAACGAGGGGGGATCTTATTGAAACTTACGGGATACTGCAAGGCCTGGATAGAGTGAATGTGAAGAGGATGTTTCCACTAGTCGGAAAAACTAGAACCAGCGGGCACAACCTCAGGCTAAAAGGATGATCCTTTAAAACAGAGATGAGGAGGAATTTCTTCAGCCAGAGAGAGGTAAATCTGTGGAACTCTTTGCCGCAGAAGGCTGTGAAGGCCAGGTCATTGAGTGTTTTTAAGACAGAGATAGATAGGTTCTTGATTAATAAGGGGATCAGAGGTTATGGGAAAAGGGCAGGAGAATGGGGATGAGAAAAATATCAGCCAGTATTGCACTTTGGAAGGACAAACCAAGGTAGAACATACAAGGTAAATGGTAGGACACTGAAGAGTGCAGTTGAACAGAGGGATCTGGGAATACAGATACATAATTCCCTAAAAGTGGTGTCACAGGTAGATAGGGTCATAAAGAGTGCTTTTGGTACATTGGCCTTTATAAATCAAAGTACTGAGTATAAGAGTTGGAATGTTATGGTGAGGTTGTATAAGACATTGGTGAGGCCGAATTTAGAGTATTGTGTGCAGTTTTGTGCTGTAGTTTTCTATGTTTCTATGTTTTGATCACCTAATTACAGGAAGGATATTAATAAGGTTGAAAGAGTGCAGAGAAGGTTTACAAAGATGTTGCTGGGACTTGAGAAACTGAGTTACAGAGAGAGATTGAATAGGTTGGGACTTTATTCCCTGGAGCGTAGAAGAATGAGGTGAGATTTGATAGAGGTGTATAAAATTATGATGGGTATAGATAGAGTGAATGCAAGCAGGCTTTTCCCACTGAGGCTAGGGGAGAAAAAAAACTAGAGGACATGGGTTAAGGGTGAAAAGTTTAAAGGGAATATTAGGGGGGGTTTCTTCACACAGAGTGGTGGGAGTGTGGAATGAGCTGCCAGATGAAGTGGTGAATGCGGGCTCACTTTTTAACATTTAAGAAAAACTTGGACAGGTACATGGATGAGAGGGGTGTGGAGGGATATGGTCCAGGTGCAGGTCAGTGGGACTAGGCAGAAAAATGGTTCGGCACAACCAAGGAGGGCCAAAAGGCCTGTTTCTGTGCTGTAATGTTCTATGGTTCTATGATTGAATGGCGGAACAGACTCGATAGGCCAAGTGGCCTAATTCTGCTCCTATGTCTTATGGTCTTAAAACATGGAATGTATTCAGGAGGTGACTAGATATAGCACTTGGGGCGAAGGGGATCAAAGATTATGAAGAAAAAGCAGGATTAGGCTACTGAGTTGGACGATCAGCCATGATCATAATGAATGGCGGAGCAGGCTCGACGGGCCAAATGGCCTCCTCCTGCTTCTATCTTCTATGTTTCTATTTAAGAACATAAGAAATAGGAGCAGGAGTAGGCCATCTAGCCCCTTGAGCCTGCCCCGCCATTCAATAAGATCATGGCTGATCTGATAGTGGTTTAGTTCCACTTACCCGCCCCTCCCCATAACCCTTAATTCCCTTATTGATCAGAAATCTATCTACCTGTGTATCTACCTTTCTATTTTTATGGCTTTGCTGAAATTATGAACTACAATCAACTATACTATCCTCATCTACAAACCTGGTCACCTCCTCAAAAAATTCAATCAGATTTGTTAGGCATGACCTCCCTCTGATAAAACCATGCTGATTATCCCTGATCAAACCTTGCCTCTCGAAATAGAGATCGGTTATCTCCTTCAGAATTTTCTCCAATAGTTTCCATACCGCTGATGTGAGATTCACTTGTCTGTAGTTCCCTGGCTTATCTCTATAACCATTCTTAAATAGTAGAATCACATTGGTTGTTCTCCAGTCTTCTGGCACCTTCCCCATGATGTGGAGATGCCGGCATTGGACTGGGGTAAACACAGTAAGAAGTCTCACAACACCAGGTTAAAGTCCAACAGGTTTATTTGGTAGCAAAAGCCACTAGCTTTCGGAGCGTTGCCCCTTCGTCAGGTGAGTGGGAGTTCTATTCACAAACAGGGCATATAAAGGTACAAACTCAATTTACAAAATAATGATTGGAATGCGAGTCAAAGAACAAAGAACAATACAGCACAGGAACAGGCCCTTCGGCCCTCCAAGCCCGTGCCGCTCCCTGGTCCAAACTAGACCATTCTTTTGTATCCCTCCATTCCCACTCCGTTCATATGGCTGTCTAGATAAGTCTTAAATGTTCCCAGTGTCCCCGCCTCCACCACCTTGCCTGGCAGCGCATTCCAGGCCCCCACCACCCTCTGTGTAAAATATGTCCTTCTGATATCAGTGTTAAACCTCCCCCCCTTCACCTTGAACCTATGATCCCTCGTGAACGTCACCACCGACCTGGGGAAAAGCTTCCCACCATTCACCCTATCTATGCCTTTCATAATTTTATACACCTCTATTAAGTCTCCCCTCATCCTCCGTCTTTCCAGGGAGAACAACCCCAGTTTACCCAATCTCTCCTCATAACTAAGCCCCTCCATACCAGGCAACATCCAGGTAAACCTCCTCTGTACTCACTCCAAAGCCTCCACGTCCTTCTGGTAGTGTGGCAACCAGAACTGGGCGCAGTATTCCAAATGTGGCCGAACCAACGTTCTATACATCTGCAACATCAGACCCCAACTTTTATACTCTATGCCCCGTCCTATAAAGGCAAGCATGCCATATGCCTTCTTCACCACCTTCTCCACCTGTGACGTCACCTTCAAGGATCTGTGGACTTGCACACCCAGGTCCCTCTGCGTATCTACACCCTTTATGGTTCTGCCATTTATCGTATAGCTCGTCCCTACATTATTTCTACCAAAATGCATCACTTCACATTTATCTGGATTGAACCCCATCTGCCATTTCTTTGCCCAAATTTCCAGCCTATCTATATCCTTCTGTAGCTTCTGACAATGCTCCTCACTATCTGCAAGTCCTGCCAATTTTGTGTCGTCCGCAAACTTACTGATCACCCCAGTTACACCTTCTTCCAGATTGTTTATATAAATCACAAACAGCAGCGGTCCCATACACAGCCCTGCGGAACATCACTCGTCACAGGCCTCCAGCCGGAAAAAGACCCTTCCACTACCACCCTCTGTCTTCTGTGACCAGGCCAGCTCTCCACCCATCTAGCTACCTCCCCCTTTATCCCACGAGATCCAACCTTTTTCACCAACCTACCATGAGGGACTTTGTCAAACTCTTTACTAAAGTCCATATAGACGACATCCACGGCCCTTCCCTCGTCAACCATTCTGGTCACTTCTTCAAAAAACTCCACCAGGTTAGTGAGGCATGACCTCCCTCTCAAAACCATGCTGACTATCGTTAATGAGTTTATTCCTTTCTAAATGCGCATACATCCTATCTCTAAGAATCTTCTCCAACAACTTCCCCACCACGGACGTCAAGCTCACCGGCCTATAATTACCCGGGTTATCCTTCCTACCCTTCTTAAATAACGGGACCACATTAGCTATCCTCTAGGTAATCAAGTCTTAAAGGTATAGACAATGTGAGTGGAGAGACCACATGCACCCCAGACACACACTCTTCCACCTTCTTCTGTCAGGAAAAAGATATAAATGTCTGAGGACCTAACTTGCACTAAGTTGATCTTTCTCTACACCCAAGCTCAGTGTAACACTGCATTCTGCACTCGCTCCTTTCCTTCTCTAATGAACGGTATGCTTTGTCTGTATAGCGCGCAAGAAACAGCACTTTTCACTGTATACTAATACATTCATCATGGAGTGCGGTTACAAGTGGTGTACCTCAGGGATCTGTTTTGGGGCCACTGCTGTTTGTAATATTTATTAATGATCTGGATGAGGGTATAGTTGGGTGGATTAGCAAATTTGCTGATGACACCAAAGTCGGTGGTGTGGTAGACAGTGAGGAAGGGTGTCGTAGTCTGCAGGAAGACTTAGACAGGTTGCAAAGTTGGGCCGAGAGGTGGCGGATGGAGTTTAATGCGGAGAAGTGTGAGGTAATTCACTTTGGTAGGAATAACAGTTGTGTTGAGTATAGGGCTAACGGGAGGACTTTGAATAGTGTGGAGGAGCAGAGGGATCTAGGTGTATGTGTGCATAGATCCCTGAAAGTTGGGAATCAAGTAGATAAGGTTGTTAAGAAGGCATATGGTGTCTTGGCGTTTATTGGTAGGGGGATTGAATTTAGGAGTCGTAGCGTTATGTTGCAACTGTACACAACTCTGGTGCGGCCGCACTTGGAGTACTGTGTGCAGTTCTGGTCCCCACATTACAGGAAGGATGTGGAGGCTTTGGAGAGGGTGCAGAGGAGGTTTACCAGGATGTTGCCTGGTATGGAGGGGAGATCCTATGAGGAGAGGCTGAGGGATTTGGGATTGTTTTCGCTGGAAAGGCGGCGGCTAAGAGGGGATCTTATTGAAACATATAAGATGATTAGAGGTTTAGATAGGGTGGATAGTGATAGCCTTTTTCCTCTGATGGAGAAATCCAGCACGAGGGGGCATGGCTTTAAATTGAGGGGGGGTAGTTATAGAACCGATGTCAGGGGTAGGTTCTTTACCCAGAGGGTGGTGAGGGATTGGAATGCCCTGCCAGCATCAGTAGTAAATGCGCCTAGTTTGGGGGCGTTTAAGAGATCCGTAGATAGGTTCATGGACGAAAAGAAATTGGTTTAGGTTGGAGGGTCACAGTTTTTTTTTAACTGGTCGGTGCAACATCGTGGGCCGAAGGGCCTGTTCTGCGCTGTAATGTTCTATGTTCTATGTTCTATTTAACAATAATAAATCAAATGGTAATGGTGAGCTGCATACTTGAACTGCTGCAATATCTAAGGTGTAGGTATACCCACTGTGCTGTTAAAAAGGGATTTCAAGGATTTTGACCCAGCAACAGCGAAGGAACAGTGATATATTTCCAAGTCAGGCTGGTGAGAGACTTAGAGGGGAAACTCCAGGTGGTGGTGGTTTCCAGGTCTCTGCTGCTTTTGTCCTTCCAGATGGTGGTGTTTGTGGGTTTAGAGGGAGCTGCCCAAGGAACCTGGGTGAGTTCCTACAGTGCATCTTATGGATGGTGAACAGGTCTGCCACTTCACATCGGTGGTGGACAGATTGAACATTTGTGGAAGGTGCAACAATCAAGCAGGCTGCTTTGTCCTGGATGGCGTCGAGTTTCAAGTGTTGTTGGAACAACACTCATCCAGGCAAGCGGGGTATTCCACGACACTTTGTGCCTTGTAGATGGTAAAAAGTTTATTAGTCACAAGCAAGCTTACACGGTAGACAAGCTTTGGGGGAATTAGAAGCGAGTTACTCACTGCACGATTTCTAGCATTTCACCATCTCTGGTAGCCACAGAATTTACATGGCTAGTCTGGTTCAGTTTCTGGTTAGTGGTAACTGCCAGGATACTGATGTTGGGGGGAATTCAGTGATGATAATGCTATTGAATGTCAATTCAATGTATTGAATGTTGTTAGATCCTCTCGTGTTGGAGACAGTCATTCCTGTGCAGTCATCTGCAAACATCCCAATCTCTGAATTTATCTTGGAAGGTAGGTTATTGATGAAGCAGCTGAAGATGGTTTGGCCTAGGACACAGTTCAAAGATTACTTGAAAGAAAATGATATACAACAATCAAATCAGCTCCTTACCATCCATTGACAAATGGATTATCTGAACAATTCATACTATCACTCAAACATTCATTAAAGGTATCACAGGACCAAGGGATTTTGTCACGGTGAGTAAATAAATCACTGATATCATATAGGAACATCACACACAGTGACAATTCACCAGCAATACTTTTAAAAAGATAGAACAAAGTTTGACCTTTTGGTACCAGCTGATTGACGAACGACAACAAAAAGCAGATTGCAAGGAGGGAAAGAGATTTATTTATTTAGGGGGAACAGGTACTAGTGAGAAGCTACACCACCAATGAAAATTGGATACCTGCCATTATCCTAGCAAAACAGGTCCATTATCTTATATCGTACAGCTGGATGAGAAGTGTTTGGCAATATCATATTGAGCAAATACTAACCTCAAGAAGTGAAATCACTGAAGCTTCACGAGAAGTACGTGCATTGGAAATGCTAAGTAGTGATACCTCCAAACACACACAAACCACAGAGACTAAAGCTGTTTCTGAAAAATAGAACATAGAACAGTACAGCATAGTACAGGCCCTTCGGCCCTCGATGTTGTGCCAACACCAATTGAAACTGACACCGAAATTGTTTCACAGAAAGAATTAACAACCCAATTAAAAGAGGACCAAATGGCCTCTTTCTGCACTGTAGGGTTTCTATGAGGACACTTCAAAGATCACAAGTAGCCAAATTCCAGGACATTGTTTTATTGATTCGTGGGACACAGGTGTCGCTGGCTGGCCAGCATTTATTGCCCATCCTTAGTTGCTCTTGAGAAGGTGGTGGTGAGCTGCCTTCTTGAATCGCTGCAGTCCATGTTCTGTGGGTTGGCCCACAATGCCATTAGGGAGGGAATTCCAGGATTTTGACCCACTGACTGCGAAGGAACAACGATATATTGCCAAGATGATGAGTGGCTTGGAGGGGAACTCGCAGATGGTGGTGGTCCCACGTATCTTCTGCCTTTGTCCTGCTAGATGGAAGTAGTCGTGGGTTTGGAAGGTGCTAAGGATCTTTGGTGAATTGCTGCAGGGCATCTTGTAGAGAGTACACACTGCTGCTACTGAGCGTCAGTGGCGGAGGGATTGAATGTTTGTGGATATAGTGCCAATCAAGCGGGATGCTTTGTTCTGGAAGGCGTCAAGCTTCTTGAATGTTGTTGGAACTACACCCATCCAGGCAAATGGGGAATATACCATCATATTCCTGACGTGTGCCTTATAGATGGTGGATAGGCTTTGGGTAATCAGGTGGCGAGTTACTCGCAGTACTCCTCGCCTCTGATCTGCTCTTGTAGCCAGTGTTACATCTCCTAAATAAACCTGCATCTTGTTTGACTTTAACCCATAAATGTGGCACCTCATTACTTTTTGCTGAAATTGCTGGTCAATACTCAAAAACAGGTTTCTTTATCGTGTTTAACTGAACTCAGTCATAGGAAGCGAGTCGGAACATATCATGAAATGTACAGTACAGGAGGAGACCATCTGGCCCATCGAGCTTGCACCGACAACAATCCCACCCAGGTCCTATCCCTGTCACCCCACATATTTACCCTCCTGGGTCAATTTATCATGGCCAATCAACCTCACCCGCACATCTCTGGAACATGGGAGGAAACCCGAGCACCCGGAGGAAACCCACACAGACATAGGGAGAACATGCAAACTCCACACAGACAGCAACCCGAGGCCGGAATCGAACCTGGGTTCCTGGCACTGTGAGGCAGCAGTTCTAACTCCTCAGCTTTGCTCAGAAAAAACCCACACCATGGAGCAATGTTTAAGAAAACCAGTAAATTTAAAGAACATCTAGTTTAGGAATCTGGAAAAATGGAAAAGTTTCCACAAAGTCTTAAGTTAAAGGAACAGAGGAAACAGGAAAAAGAGCAGGACACTGTTTAAAGCCACAGATGAAGCAAACAAAGCTGGCTCATGAGGTCACAAATATCTGAAGTTAAACATAACTAAAAGCAGACCATTTGACACTGTAAGCCTGCTCCGCCTTCCATTTTGATCATGGCTGATCATCAAATTCAATGTCTTGACCCTGCCTCCCCGCCAAATCCTTTGA
The DNA here is from genome assembly GCF_964213995.1 of Mustelus asterias. Taxonomy (NCBI): domain Eukaryota; kingdom Metazoa; phylum Chordata; class Chondrichthyes; order Carcharhiniformes; family Triakidae; genus Mustelus; species Mustelus asterias. Next base: position 152,598,712 of record NC_135804.1, on the reverse strand, counting down.
CCCCTTTAGTCCCAAAAGCAATATCTAATTTCATAGCATTAGAGAATCCCTACAGTGCAGAAGAGGCCATCTGGCCCACCGAGCCTGCACTGACACCAATCCCACTCGGGCCCCATCCCTGTACCCCTTTTTACTCTTATGTGAGGAATAAAAGAATGACCAGGGTGAGGTTAGGGCCGGTCAAGGACAGTAGTGGGAACTTGTGAATGGAGTCAGTAGAGATAGGCGAGGTGATGAATAAATACTTTTCTTCAGTGTTCACCAAGGAGAGGGGCCATGTTTTTGAGGAAGAACATAAGAACATAAGAAATAGGAGCAGGAGCAGGCCATCTGGCCCTTCGAGCCTGCCCCGCCATTCAACAAGATCATGGCTGATCTGAAGCGAATCAGTTCCACTTACCCGCCTGCTTCCCATATCCCCTAATTCCCTTATCAATCAGAAAACTATCTACCCGTGATTTAAACATATTCAACGAGGAAGCCTCCACCACTTCAATGGGCAGAGAATTCCAGAGATTCACTACCCTCTGAGAGAAGAAGTTCCCCCTCAACTCTGTTCTGAACCGGCCCCCCCTTATTTTGAGGCTGTGCCCTCTAGTTCTGGTTTCCCTTCTAAGTGGAAAGAATCTCTCCACCTCTACCCTATCCAGCCCCTTCATTATCTTATATGTCTCTATAAGATCACCCCTCATCCTTCTAAACTCCAACGAGTACAGACCCAATCTGTTTAATCTCTCCTCATAAGCTACACCCCTCATCTCCGGTATCAACCTGGTGAACCTTCTCTGCACTCCCTCCAAGGCCAATATATCCTTTCGCAAATAAGGGGACCAAAACTGCACACAGTACTCCAGTTGCGGCCTCACCAGTGCCTTATACAGTTGCAGCAAGACATCCCTGCTTTTATGTTCTATCCCCCTCGCGATAAAGGCCAACATTCCATTCGCCTTCTTGATCACCTGCTGCACCTGCAGACTGAGTTTTTGCGATTCGTGCACAAGGACCCCCAGGTCCCTCTGCACAGTCGCACGATGTAATTTTTCTCCATTTAAATAATATTCCAATTTACTATTATTTCTTCCAAAGTGGATAACCTCACAAGAGAAGGTGTTACAGGCTAATAGGCTGGAGGAAATAGATGTTCGGAGGGAGGATGTCCTGGCAGTTTTGAATAAACTGAAGGTCGATAAGTCCCCTGGGCCTGATGAAATGTATCCTAGGATTCTTTGGGAGGCAAGGGATGAGATTGCAGAGCCTTTGGCTTTGATCTTTGGGTCCTCACTGTCCACGGGGATGGTGCCAGAGGACTGGAGAATGGCGAATGTTGTTCCTCTGTTTAAGAAAGGGAATAGAAATGACCCTGGTAATTATAGACCGGTTAGTCTTACTTCGGTGGTTGGTAAATTGATGGAAAAGGTCCTTAGAGATGGGATTTACGACCATTTAGAAAGATGCGGATTAATCCGGGATAGTCAGCACGGATTCGTGAAGGGCAAGTCGTGCCTCACAAATTTGATAGAATTTTTTGAGGAGGTAACTAAGTGTGTTGATGAAGGTAGGACAGTTGATGTCATATACATGGATTTTAGTAAGGCGTTTGTTAAGGTCCCCCATGGTCAGCTTATGATGAAAGTGAGGAGGTGTGGGATAGAGGGAAAGTTGGCCGATTGGATAGGTAACTGGCTGTCTGATCGAAGACAGAGGGTGGTGGTGGATGGAAAATTTTCGGATTGGAGGCAGGTTGCTAGCGGTGTGCCGCAGGGATCAGTGCTTGGTCCTCTGCTCTTTGTGATTTTTATTAATGACTTAGAGGAGGGGGCTGAAGGGTGGATCAGTAAATTTGCTGATGACACCAAGATTGGTGGAGTAGTGGATGAGGTGGAGGGCTGTTGTAGGCTGCAAAGAGACATAGATAGGATGCAAAGCTGGGCTGAAAAATGGCAAATGGAGTTTAACCCTGATAAATGTGAGGTGATTCATTTTGGTAGGACTAATTTAAATGTGGATTACAGGGTCAAAGGTAGGGTTCTGAAGACTGTGGAGGAACAGAGAGATCTTGGGGTTCATATCCACAGATCTCTAAAGGTTGCCACTCAAGTGGATAGAGCTGTGAAGAAGGCCTATAGTGTGTTAGCTTTTATTAACAGGGGGTTGGAGTTTAAGAGCCGTGGGGTTATGCTGCAACTGTACAGAACCTTGGTGAGACCACATTTGGAGTATTGTGTGCAGTTCTGGTCACCTCACTATAGGAAGGATGTGGAAGCGCTGGAAAGAGTGCAGAGGAGATTTACCAGGATGCTGCCTGGTTTGGAGGGTAGGTCTTATGAGGAAAGGTTGCGGGAGCTAGGGCTGTTCTCTCTGGAGCGGAGGAGGCTGAGGGGAGACTTAATAGAGGTTTATAAAATGATGAAGGGGATAGATAGAGTGAACGTTCAAAGACTATTTCCTCGGGTGGATGGAGCTATTACAAGGGGGCATAACTATAGGGTTCGTGGTGGGAGATACAGGAAGGATATCAGAGGAAGGTTCTTTACGCAGAGAGTGGTTGGGGTGTGGAATGGACTGCCTGCAGTGATAGTGGAGTCAGACACTTTGGGAACATTTAAGCGGTTATTGGATAGGCACATGGAGCACACCAGGATGATAGGGAGTGGGATAGCTTGATCTTGGTTTCAGATAAAGCTCGGCACAACATCGTGGGCCGAAGGGCCTGTTCTGTGCTGTACTGTTCTATGTTCTATATTTACCCTATTAATTCCCGACACTCAGAATTAATTTAGAATGGCCAATCAACCTAACCCACACATCTTTGGAGTATGGGAGAAAACCAGAGCACCCAGAGGAAAGCCACGCAGACACAGGGAAGTGTGTGCAAACTCCCCTTTCTTCTTGGAATCACAATGTTCTGGCCTCAACTACTTTCTGTAGTGAATGCCACAGATTCACCACTCACTAAATGAAGAAATTTCTCCTCAACTCAGTCCGAAAAGGTTTACCCCTTATCCTCAAAGTATGACCCCCTAGTTCAGGAGCATTCTTCTTGAAATCTTAAAAGATAAAACATGATGGTTTTCTGAGCCAGGGATTCTGGGACCTTCCCATCCAATAGTAACACTAACTGGGATCATAATAATGGTAATGGTTGATTCATAAGGCGTGGGCAGTGTTCTCGAAGAGTATTTCATCACTGTCCTCATGAAGGAGAGGGATGGTTCAGACATTCTAGTTAGAGTGTGAAATATTAGATACAATAATCATAGTGATGGAGGAAGTACTGAAGGGACTGACATCCTTAAAAGGTGGATCAACCATCAGGACCACCAGATGGAATGCATCTCAGGCTGTCAGGGAATAAATAGCAGATGCTCCAAGAATCATTTTCAATTCCTCACCAAAGGCAAGGTACCTGAGAATTGAAGGTCTGCAAACATTGTACCATTGTTTAAAAAGGATGCAAGGGATAGGCCAGAAAACTTTAGGCCTGTCAATCTGATTTCAATGGTTGGCAAATTATTACAAACAATTCTGAGAGGATAAACTGTCAGTCACATAGAAAGTCATGGTCTGATCACATATTCAGCATGGTTTTGTTAGGGAAATGTTGCATCTTACTTGGAATCTTTTGAGGAAGTAACAAGAAGGATTGATGAGAGTAGTGCAATGGATATTATCTACATGGGTTTCAGCAAGTCATTTGACAAGGTCGCACATGGCAGCCTAGTCAGAAAAATGAGATCTCAAAGATACAGGGGAAGATGGCAGATTGGATCCAAAATTGGCCTTCGAGTTGGTAGTTAGGAGGAAAGCTGTCTACTCCAGAAAAATATCAGACGTTTGGTTGAGTGGGTAGAGAAATGGCAAATGGACTTCAATTCAGAAAATTGTGAGGTAATGTATTTGGGGAAGGGCAAACAAAGCAAGTGAATACTAAAGTGGGAACATGTTGAGGGGTTGAGGAAGTGAGAGACCGTGCAGTGCCTGTCTGCAGAAGAGTGACAGGACAGCTGGAAAAGAAAGCAGATGGAATGCTTTCCCTTCTTGGGCGAATTATTGAATATAATTTTTTTAAATTCATCGCGATTAGGCAGGAATTAGGAAGCATAGGATGGGAACAGAAATTGTCAGGGAAAGGCACTAATGATAAGTGGAACTTTTTCAAGGAACAAAAACTGCGTGTCCTTGATAGGTATGTCCCTGTCGGGCAGGGAGGAAATGGCCAAGTGAGGAACCATGGTTCACAAAAGAGGTTGAATGTCTTGTCAAGAGGAAGAAGGATGCGCATGCAAGGTTGGGAAACCAAGGTTCAGTTGGCTCGATGGAGGGTTACAAGTTAGCAAGAAATGAGCTGAAAAAGGGGCTTAGGAGAGCTAGGAGGGGGGCATGAGAAGTCCTTGGCGGGTCAGATCAAGAGGAAAACCCCAAGGCTTTTTACTCTTATGTGAGGAATAAAAGAATGACCAGGGTGAGGTTGGGGCCGGTCAAGGACGGCAGTGGGAATTTGTGCATGGAGTCAGAAGAGATAGGAGAGGTGATGAATGAATACTTTTCTTCGGTGTTCACCAAGGAGAGGGGCCATGTTTTTGAGGAAGAGAAGGTGTTACAGGCTAATAGGCTGGAGGAAGTAGCCGTTCGGAGGGAAGATGTACCAGCAATTTTGAAATTGAAGGTTGATAAGTCCCCTGGGCCTGATGAAATATACTCTAGGATTCTTTGGGAGGCAAGGGATGAGATAGCAGAGCCTTAGGCATGGATCTTTGGGTCCTCACTGTCCGCGGGGGTGGTGTCAGAGGACTGGAGAGTGGCGAATGTTGTTCCTCTGTTTAAGAAAGGGAATAGAAATGACCCTGGTAATTATAGGCGGTTAGTCTTTCTTTGGTGGTCGGTAAGTTGATGGAAAAGGTCCTTAGGGTTAGGATTTACGACCATTTAGAAAGATGCAGCTTAATCCAGGATAATCAGCACAGATTTGTGAAGGGCAAGTCTTGCCTCACAAATTTGATAGAATTTTTTGAGGAGGTAACTAAGTGTGTTGATGAAGGTAGCGCAGTTGATGTCATATACATGGATTTTAGTAAGGCATTTGATAAAGTCCCCATGGTCGGCTTATGAAGAAAGTAAGGATGTGTGGGATCGAGGGAAGTTTGGCTGATTGGACAGGTAACTGGCTATCTAACAGAAAACAGAGGGTGGTGATGGATGGAAAAATTTCAGACTGGAAACCGGTTACCAGCGGAGTGCCACAGGGATCAGTGCTTGGTCCTCTGCTATTTGTAATTTTTATAAATGACTTGGAGGAGGGGGCTGATGGGTTGGTCAGTAAATTTGCTGATGACACCAAAATTGGAGGAGTAGTGGGTGAGGTGGAGGGCTGTTGTAGGCTGCAAATAGATATAGATAGGATGCAGAGCTGGGCTGAAAAATGGCAAATGGGAGTTTAACCCTGATAAATGCGAGGTGATTCATTTTGGTAGGACTAATTTGAATGTGGATTACAGGGTCAAAGGTAAGGTTCTGAAGAATGTGGAGGAACAGAGATCTTGGGGTTCATATCCACAGATCTCTGAAGGTTGCCATTCAAGTGGATAGAGCCGTGAAGAAGGCCTATAGTGTGTTGGCGTTCATTAACAGGGGGTTTGAGTTTAAGAGCCGTGGGGTTATGCTGCAACTGTATAGGACCTTGGTGAGACCACATTTGGAATATTGCGTGCAGTTCTGGTCACCTCACTATAAGAAGGATGTGGAGACACTGGAAAGAGTGCAAAGGAGATTTACCAAGATGCTGTCTGGTTTGGACGGTAGGTCTTATGAGGAAAGGTTGAGGGAACTTGGGCTTTTCTCTTCGGAGCGGAGGAGGTTGAGGGGAGACTTGAGAGAGGTTTATAAGATGATGAGGAGGATACTTACAGTGAACATTCAAAGACTATTTCCTCGGGTGAATGGAGCGGTAACTAGGGGGCATAACTATAGGGTTCATGGTGGGAGATATAGGAAGGATGTCCGGGGTAGGTTTCTTACTCAGTGGTTGGGGTGTGGAATGGACTGCCTGCAGGGATAGTGGAGTCAGACACTTTAGGAACATTTAAGAAGCTATTGGATAGGCACATGGAGCACTTCGGGATGATAGGGAGGAAATATCTTGATCTGGGTTTCAGACAAAGCTCGGCACAAGATCGTGGGCCAAAGGGCCTGTTCTGTGCGTACTGTTCTATATTCATAGGACATGGCATCGCTGGCTGGCCAGCATTTATTGTCCTTCCCTAGTTGTCCAAGGGCAGTTGAGAATCAACCATATTCATTTGGCTCTGCAATCACATGTAGGCCAGACCAGGTAAGGACAGCATATTTCCTTTCCAAAAGGGCATTAGTGAACCAGATGGGTAAATGAAACGGTATAAAACACCGATTAAGAACAAAGAAAATTACAGCATTGAAACAGGCCCTTCAGCCCAACTTGTCCATGCTGCCCTTTTTAAAAAAAAACCCCCAAGCTAATCCCAATTGCCCACATTTGGCCCATATCCCTCTATACCCATCTTATCCATGTAACGATCTAAACGCTTTTTAAGAGACAAAATTGTACCCGCCTCTACTACTACCTCTGGCAGTTTGTTCCAGACACTCACCACCTTGTGTGAAAAAATTGCTCCTCTGGACACTTTTGTATCTCTCCCCTCTCACCTTAAACCTATGCCCTCTAGTTTTAGACTCCCCTACCTTTGGGAAAAGATATTGACTATCGAGCTGATCTATCTCCCTCATTTTATAGACCTCTATAAGATCACCCCTCAGCCTCCTACGCTCCAGAGAAAAAAGTCCCAGTCTGGCCAGCCTCTCCTTCTAACTCAAACCATCAAGTCCCAGTAGCATCCCAGTAAATCTTTTCTGCACTCTTTCTAGTTTAATAATATCCTTTCTATAATAGGGTGACCACAACTGCACACAGTATTCCAAGTGTGGCCTTATCAATGTCATCCTCAACAAAACGTCCCAACTCCTGTATTTGATGTTCTGCCGAATGCCTTCTTCACCACTCTGTCCACCTGTGACTCCAATTTCAAGGAGCTATGAACATGTACCCAGAGATCTCTTTGTTCTGTAACTCTCCCCAACGCCCTACCATTAACTGAAGAAGTCCTGCCCTGGTTCAATCTACCAAAATGCATCACCTCACATTTGTCTAAATTAAACTCCATCTGCCATTCGTCAGCCCACTGGCCCAATTGATGAAGATCCCATTGCAATTGGAGATAACTTTCTTCACTGTCCACTATGCCACCAATCTTAGTGTCATCTGCAAACTTACTAACGTGCCCCCTATATTCTCATCCAAATCATTAATATAAATGACAAACAACAGTGGACCTAACACTGATCCCTGAGGCACACCGCTGGTCTCAGGCCTCCAGTTTGAAAAACAATTCTCTACAACCACCCTCTGGCTTCTGTCAAGAAGCCAATGTTGTATCCATTTAGATACCTCACCCTAGTTCCCGTGAGATTTAACCTTATGCAACAACCTACCAGGCGGTATCTTGTCAAAGGCCTGGCTAAAGTCTATGTAGACAACATCAACTGCACTGCCCTCAAATACCTTCTTGGTTACCACTTCAAAAAACTCAATCAAATTTGTGAGACATGATTCTCCACTCACGAAGCTATGCTGACTGTCCCTAATCAGTTCTTGTGTCTCTAAATGCCTGTAGATCCTGTCTCTCAAAATACCTTCCAACAATTTACCCACCACAGATAGAACATAGAAAAAATACAGCACAAACAGGCCCTTCGGCCCACAGGTTGTGCCGGTCATGTCCCTACCTACCTAGGCTTATACATTGGCTTACCTATAACCCTCAATCCTATTAAGTCCCGTGTACTCATCCAGAAGTCTCTTAAATGACTCTATCGAGTTTGCCTCCACCACCACTGACAGCAGCTGATTCCACTCACCCACCACCCTCAGTGAAGAACTTAACCCTGACATCTCCTCTGTACCTACTCCCCAACACCTTAAACCTGTGTCCTCTCGTAGCAGCCATTTCAGCCCTGGGAAAAAGCCTCAGAGAATCCATCCGATCTATACCTCTCAACATCTTGTACACCTCTATCAGGTCACCTCTCATCCTTTGTCTCTCCAAGGAGAAAAGACCGAGCACCCTCAACCTATCCTCATAAGGCATGCCAACCAATCCAGGCAACATCCTTGTAAATCTTCTCTGCATCCTTTCAATCATTTCCACATCCCTCCTGTATTGAGGTGACCAGAACTGAGCACAGTACTCCAAGTGGGGTCTAATGAGGGTCTTATAAAGCTGCATCATTATCTCCCGACTCCTAAACTCAATCCCTCGATTGATGAAGGCCAGCACACCATACGCCTTCTTAACCACCTCCCCTACCTGAGAGGCCGATTTAAGAGTCCTATGGACCCGGACCCCAAGGTCCTTCTGATCCTCTACACTGCTAAGAGTCTTACCCTTGATATTATACTCCTTCATCCCATTTGACCGGCCAAGCTGAATTGTAGCTCCGGTGTACAGGAGGTTGAGAGTACTGAGGTCATGGATGAGGTTTCAGAGTCGCAGGAGTGAACTGGCAGGCAGGAAGGCGGCTTGAAGTGTGTATACTTCAACGCCAGGAGCATCCGGAATAAGGTGGGTGAGCTTGCAGCATGGGTTGGTACCTGGGATTTCGATGTTGTGGCCATCTCGGAGACATGGATAGAGCAGGGACAGGAATGGTTGTTGCAGGTTCCGGGGTTTAGATGTTTCAGTAAGTGCAGGGAAGGTGGTAAAAGAGGGGGAGGTGTGGCATTGTTAGTCAAGGACAGTATTACGGTGGCAGAAAGGACATTTGATGAGGACTCGTCTACTGAAGTAGATGAGGTTAGAAACAGGAAAGGAGAGGTCATTCCAGAGATGTAGAGGAAAAGATTGCAAAGATGATTCTGGATAGGAGTGAAAGTAACAGGGTAGTTGTACTGGGGGACTTTAACTTTACAAATATTGACTGGAAAAGCTACAGTTCGAGTACTTTAGAGGGGTTGGTTTTTGTCCAATGTGTGCAGGAAGGCTTCCTGACGCAGTATGTAGATAGACCAACAAGATGCGAGGCCACATTGGATTTGGGACTGGGTAATGAACCAGGCCAGGTGTTAGATTTGGAGGTAGGTGAGCACTTTGGTGACAGTAACCACAATTCGATTACGTTTACTTTAGCAATGGAAAAGGATAGGTACACACCAAAGGACAAGAGTTATAGCTGGGGGAAAGAAAATTATGATGCGATTAGGCGAGATTTAGCTGGCATAGGTTGGGGAAGGAAACTGCAGGGGATGGGCACAACTGTAATGTGGAACTTGTTCAAGTAACAGCTACTACGCATCCTTGATAAATATGTACCTGTCAGGCAGGGATGACAGTAAGAAGTCTCACAACACCAGGTTAAAGTCCAACAGGTTTATTTGGTAGCAAATACCATAAGCTTTCGGAGCAATGCTCCTTCGTCAGATGGAGTGGATATCTGTTCTCAAACAGGGCACAGACACAGAAATCAAATTACAGAATACTGATTAGAATGCAAATCTCTACAGCCAGCCAGGTCTTAAATGTACAGACAATGTGGGTGGAGGGAACATTCAACACAGGTTAAAGAGATGTGTATTGTCTCCAGACAGAACAGCTTGTGAAATTCTGCAAGTCCAGGAGGCAAGCTGTGGGGGTTACTGATAATGTGACATAAATCCAACATCCCGGTTTAGGCCGTCCTCATGTGTGCGGAACTTGGCTATCAGTTTCTGCTCAGCGACTCTGCGCTGTCGTGTGTCGTGAAGGCCGTCTTGGAGAACGCTTACCTGAAGATCCAAGGCTGAATGCCCGTGACTGCTGAAGTGCTCCCCCACAGGAAGAGAACAGTCTTGCCTGGTGATTGTCAAGTGGTGTTCATTCATCCGTTGTCATAGCGTCTGCATGGTTTCCCCAATGTACCATGCCTTGGGACATCCTTTCTTGCAGCATATCAGGTAGACAACGTTGGCCGAGTTGCAAGAGTAGGTACCGTGTACCTGGTAGATGGTGTTCTCACGTGAGATGATGGCATCCGTGTCGATGATCCAGCACGTCTTGCAGAGGTTGCTGTGGCAGGGTTGTGTGGTGTTGTGTCGTGGTCACTGTTCTCCTGAAGGCTGGGTAGTTTGCTGCGGACAATGGTCTGTTTGAGGTTGCGTGATTGTTTGAAGGCAAGAAGTGGGGGTGTGGGGATGGCCTTGGTGAGATGTTCGTCTTCATCAATGACATGTTGAAGGCTCCGGAGGAGATGCCGTAGCTTCTCCGCTCCGGGGAAGTACTGGACGACGAAGGGTACTCTGTCCACTGTCCCGTGTTTAGCTTCTGAGGAGGTCGGTGCAGTTTTTCGCTGTGGCGCGTAGGAACTGTTGATCAATGAGTCGAGCGCCATATCCTGTTCTTATGAGGGCATCTTTCAGCGTCTGGAGGTGTCTGTTGCAATCCTCCTCATCCGAGTAGATCCTGTGTATTCGGAGGGCTTGTCCGTAGGGGATGGCTTCTTTAACGCGTTTAGGGTGGAAGCTGGAGAAGTGGAGCATCATGAGGTTATCCGTGGGCTTGCGGTACAGTGAGGTGCTGAGGTGACCATCCTTAATGGAGATGCGTGTCCAAGAATGCAACCGATTCCGGAGAGTAGTCCATGGTGAGTCTGATGGTGGGATGGAACTTGTTGATGTCATCATGTAGTTGTTTCAGTGATTGCTCACCATGACTCCAAAGGAAAAAAATGTCATCGATGTATCTAGTGTATAGCATCGGTTGAAGGTCCTGTGCGGTGAAGAAGTCATGTGCATGAAGATGTTGGCATATTGAGGTGCGAATTTTGTCCCCATGGCTGTTCCGTGTGTCTGGATGAATAACTGGTTGTTGAAGGTGAAGATATTGTGATCCAGGATGAAGCGGATGAGTTGTAAAATTGCATCTGGAAACTGGCAGTTGACGGCATTGAGTACTGAGGCCGTTGCAGCAATGCCATCATCGTGGGGGATGCTGGTGTAGAGTGCCGAGACATCCATTGTGACGAGGAGTGCTCCTGGTTCAACTGCTCCATGTGTGTTGAGTTTCTGTAGGAAGTCCGTAGTGTCGCGACAAAAGCTGGGGGTGCTTTGTACAATGGGTTTCAAGATGCCCTCGACATAGCCGGAGAGGTTCTCGCACAGGGTTCCGTTTCTGAAACAATGGGACGGCCGGGTGTGTTTGCCTTGTGTATTTATGGGAGGCAGTGAGATCTCCAACGCGTGGAGTACGTGGGATGAGAGCACGGAGGGTGCTCTGAAGGTCCGGATCAAAGATTTTGATCAGAGTGTTGAGTTGACGGGTGTGTTCTTTCGTCGGATCTGTGGGTAACTGTCTGTAGTGTTCCTCGTTGTTCAGTTGGCGGTACACTTCTTTGCAGTAATCCGTTCTGTTCAGTATGACGATGGCCCCTCCTTTGTCTGCTGGTTTGATGACAATGTTGCGGTTGGTCTTGAGAGCGTGGATGGCGTTGCGTTGTGCTTGGGTGATGTTCGGTGCTGTCTTGAGTGCGGCTGATGAATTTGGCGTTGACGCACCTCCTGATGGCTTGGGCATACATGTCAAGTCGAGGGCAGCGGCCTTCCGGAGGAGTCCAATTCGACTCTTTCCTCTTCGGTTGCACTGCGGGTCTCTGTCTGCTGTTCCGGTTCATTAGCTGTCTCATTGTGTTCGCAGGCAGGGAGGAAGCAGACGTGTGAGGGAACCGTGGTTTACTAAGGAGGTTGAATCTCTTGTGAAGAGGAAGAAGGAGACTTATGTAAAGATGAGACGTGAAGGCTCAGTTAGGGCACTTGAGAGTTACAAGTTAGCCAGGAAGAACCTAAAGAAAGAGTTAAGAGGAGCCAGGAGGGGACATGAGAAGTCTTTGGCAGGTAGGATCAAGGAAAACCCTAAAGCTTTCTATAGGTATGTCAGGAGTAAAAGAATGACTAGGGTAAGATTAGGGCCAGTCAAGGACAGTAGTGGGAAGTTGTGTGTGGAGTCTGAAGAGATAGGAGAGGCACTAAATGAATATTTTTCGTCGGTATTCACACTGGAGAGGGACAGTGTTGTCGAGGGGAGCACTGAGATGCAGGCTGTTGGACTGGATGGGATTGATGTTCATAAAGGTGCTGTTAGCAATTCTGGATTGGGTAAAAATAGATAAGTCCCCTGGGCCGGATGGGATTTATCCTAGGATTCTCTGGGAGGCTAGAGAGGAGATTGCAGAGCCTTTGACTTTGATCTTTGGGTCATCGTTGTCTACTGGAACAGTGCCAGAAGACTGGAGGATAGCAAATGTTGTCCCCTTGTTCAAGGGAAGTAGGGACAACCGTGGTAATTATAGACCGGTGAGCCTTACTTCTGTTGTGGGCAAAGTATTGGAAAGGACTATAAGAGATAGGAATCATAATCACCTAGAAAGGAATAATTTGATTAGGGATAGTCAGCAGAGTTTTGTGACGGGTAGGTCGTGCCTCACAAACCTTATTGAGTTCTTTGAGAAGGTGACCAAAGAGGTGGATGAGGGTAAAGCTGTTGATGTGGTGTATATGGATTTCAGCAAAGCGTTTGATAAGATTCCCCATGGTAAGCTTTTGCAAAAAATACAGACACATGGGATTGAGGGTGATTTAGTGGTTTGGATCAGGAATTGGATAGCTTTAAGGAAACAGAGGGTGGTGGTTGGTGGGAAATATTCATCCTGGAGTTCAGTTACTAGTCGTGTACCACAAGGATCTGTTTTGGGGCCACTGCTGTTTGTCATTTTTATTAATGACCTGGATGAGGGCGTGGAAGGATGGATTAGTAAATTTGCGGATGACACTAAAGTCGGTGGAGTTGTAGACAGTGCGGAGGGAAGTGGCAGGTTACAGAGGGACATAGATAAGCTGCAGAGCTGGGCTGAGAGGTGGCAAATGGAGTTTAATGCGGAAAAGTGTGAGGTGATTCACTTTGGAAGGAGTAACAGGAATACAGAGTACTGGGCGAATGGCAAGATACTTGGTAGTGTGGATGAACAGAGGGATCTGGGTGTCCATGTGCATAGATCCCTGAAAGTTGGCACCCAGGTTGTTAGGGTTGTTAAGAAGGCGTACGGTGTGTTAGCTTTTATTGGTAGAGGGATTGAGTTTCAGAGCCATGAGGTCATGCTGCAACTGTACAAAACTCTGGTGTGGCCACATTTGGAGTATTGCATACAGTTCTGGTCGCCATATTATAGGAAAGATGTGGAAGTGTTGGAAAGGGTGCAGAGGAGATTTACCAGGATGTTGCCTGGTATGGTGGGAAAATCGTATGAGGAAAGGCTGAGGGGCTTGAGGTTGTTTTCGTTAGAGAGAAGGTTAAGAGGTGACTTAATAGAGGCATACAAGATGATCAGAGGATTAGATAGGGTGGATAGTGAGAGCCTTTTTCCTCGGATGATGGCCAGCACGAGGGGACATAGCTTTAAATTCAGGGGTGAGATATATAGGACAGATGTTAGAGGTAGGTTCTTTACTCAGTGTAAAGAGGGCATGGAATGCCCTGCCTGCAGCAGTAGTGGACTAGTCAACATTAAGAGCATTCAAATGGTTATTGGATAAACATATGGATGATATTGAAAGAGTGTGGATTAGAGGGGCTTTAGATTGGTTCCACTGGTCGAAGCAACATCGAGGGCCGAAGGGCCTGTACTGCGCTGTAATGTTCTATGTTCTAAGTCTCCAACCGATCTACATCCTGCTGTATCCTCTGACGGTCCTCATCGCTATCCGCAATTCCACAAACATTAATGTCATCCGCAAACTTACTAATCAAACCAGTGGGACGGCATGGTGGTTAGCACTGCAGCCTCCCAGCACCAGGGGCCCAGGTTTGATTCCTGGCTTGGGTCACTGTCTGTGTGGAGTTCGCACGTTCTCCCCATGTGTGCATGGGTTTCCTCTGGGTGCTCCGGTTTCCTCTCAGTCTGAAAGACGTGCTGGTTTGGTGCATTGACCCGAACAGGCGCTGGAATGTGGCAACTCGAAGCATTTCACAGTAACTTCATTGCAATGTTAATGTAAGCCTTACTTGTGACTAATAAACTTTCAGTCACAAGAGGGTTGTTACGGAAAGAATCGGACCTCTCAGGGACAAAGGAGGGGAATTATGCTTAAAACCTAAGGATGTGGGAGAGATCTTAAACGAATCCTTTGCATCAGTATTCATAAAGGAGAGGGACATGTTGACTGGTAGTGTCTCAGAGAGATGTGTTGACCCGTTAGAAAAAATCTCAATTACAAGGGAGGAAGCGTTAATGTTTCCTAAAAAACCTAAGACCGACAAATCCCCAGGGCCAGATGGCATCTATCCTAGACTCCTCAGGGAGGCAAGAGATGAAATTGCTGGGCCTCTAACAGAAATCTTTGTCTCTTCACTGGACACAGGTGAGGTCCCAGAGGATTGGAGGATAGTGAATGTGGTCCCGTTATTTAAGTAGGGTAGCAAGGATAACCCGGGTAATTATAGGTCGGTGAGCTTGATGTCCGTGGTAGGGAAGTTGTTGGAGAAGATTCTTAGAGATAGGATATATCACATTTAGAACTGAATAATCTCATTCGTGATAGACAGCATGGTTTTGTACGAAGGAGGTCATGCCTCACAAATTTGGTTGAGTTTTTTGAGGTGGTGACAAAAACGATTGACGAGGGAAGGGCTGTCGATATCGTCAATATGGATTTTAGTAAAGCGTTTGACAAGGTCCCTCATGGCAGGCTGGTGCAAAAGGTTAAATCTCACAGGATAAAAGGTGAGCTAGTTAGATGGGTGGAGAGCTGGCTTAGCCATAGAAGACAGAGGGTAACAGTGGAGGGGTCTTTTTCCAGTTGGAGGTCTGTGACTAGTGGTGTTCCGCAGGGCTCTGTACTGGGATCTCTGCTGTTTGTGATATATATATATATATATAAAAATAAATGATTTGGAGGAAGATGTAGCTGGTGTGATCAGCAAGTTTGCGGACGACACGAAGATTGCTGGAGTTGCGGATAGTGATGAACATTGTCAGAGAATACAGCAGGATATACGTAGGCTGGAACATTGGGCGGAGAAACAGCAGATGGAATGTAATCCAGATAAATGCGAAGTGATGCATTTCAATAGATCTAATGTAAGGGGGAGCTATACAATAAATGGCAGAACCATCAGGAGTATAGACACACAGAGGGACCTGGGTGTACAAGTCCACAGTTCCTTAAAGGTGGCAGCACAGGTGGAAAGGTTGGTGAAGAAGGCATTTGGCATGCTTGCCTTCATTGGACGGGGCATAGAATATAAAAGCTGGCATATGATGTTGCAGCTGTATAGAACGTTGGTTAGGCAACATTTGGAATACTGCGTCCAGTTCTGGTCGCCACACTACCAGAAGGACGTGGAGGCTTTAGAGAGAGTGCAGAAAAGGTTTACCAGGATGTTGCCTGGTATGGAGGGTCTTAGCTATGAGGAGAGATTGGGTAAACTGGGGTTGTTCTCCCTGGAAAGACAGAGGGGTGACCTAATAGAGGTGTATAAAATTATGAAGGGCATAGATAGGGTGAACAGTGGGAAGCTTTTTCCCAGGTCGGAGGTGACGAACACAAGGGGCCACGGGTTCAAGGTGAGGGGGGCAAGGTTCAACACAGATGTCAGGGGGACGTATTTTACACAGAGAGTGGTGGGGGCCTGGAATGCACTGCCAAGCAAGGTGATTGAGGCAGACACGCTGGGAACGTTTAAGACTTATCTAGATAGCCACATGAACAGACTAGGAATAGAGGGATATAAAAGAATGGTCTAGTTGGGCACATGAGCGGCACAGGCTTGGAGGGCCAAAGGGCCTGTTCCTGTGCTGTATTGTTCTTCGTTTGTTCTTTAGTTACATTTTTCTCCAAATCATTTATATATATATATTTTACAAACAGCAAAGGTTCCAACACTGATCCCTGATGAACGCCACTACTCACGCCCTCTATTCAGAAAAGCACCTTTCCACTGCTATCCTCTGTCTTCTATGACCAAGCCAGTTCTGCATCCATCTTGCCAGCTCACCTCTGATCCCGTGCGACTTCACCTTCTGTACCAGTCTGCCATGGGAGACCTTGTAAGAAGTCTCACAACATCAGGTCAAAGTCCAACAGGTTTATTTGGAATCACGAGCTTTCGGAGCACTGCAAACCCAACCCTCCACTCACCCGAGGAAAGAGCAGCGCTCCGAGAGCTCATGATTCCAAATAAACTGTTAGACTTTAACCTGGTGTTATGAGACTTCTTACTGTGCCCACCCCAGTCCAACGTCAGCATCTCGACATCATGTCAAAGGCCGTACTGAAGTCCATGTAGACAACAGCCACTACCCTAGCAATCACCTTCATCACTTCCTCGAAAAACTCTATCAAGTTAGAGAGACATGACCTCCCTTCACAAAACCATGTTGCCTCTCGCTAATACATCCACTTATTTCCAAGTGTGAGTAAAACCTGTCTAAGAATCCTCTCCAATGATTTCCCTACCACTGAGGCAAGGCTCACGGGCCTGTAATTACCTGGAACATCCTTGCTTCCCTTCTTAAAGAAAGCAACAACATTGGCTATTCTCCAATCCTCTGGGACCTCCCCTGTAGTGGAGATACTGGTGTTGGACTGGGGTAAGCACAGTAAGAAGTCTCACAACACCAGGTTAAAGTCCAACAGATTTATTTGGTAGCACAAGCCACTAGCTTTCAGAGCGCTGCCCCTTAATCAGGTAAGTGGAAGTTCTGTTCACAAACAGGGCATTTCAAGACACAAACTCAATTTACAAAATAATGGTTGGAATGCGATTCTTTACAGGTAATCAAGACGACAAACACGGGACATGGCGGACAGAGTACCCTTCATCGTCCAGTACTTCCCTGGAGCGGAGAAGCTACGACATCTTCTCCGGAGCCTTCAACATGTCATTGATGAAGATGAACATCTCGCCAAGGCCATCCCCTCACCCCCACTTCTTGCCTTCAAACAACCGCACAACCTCAAACAGACCATTGTCCGCAGCAAACTACCCAGCCTTCAGGAGAACAGTGACCACAACCCTGCCACAGCAACCTCTGCAAGGCATGCTAGATCAACATAGATGCCATCGTCTCATGTGAGAACACCATCCACCAGGTACACGGTACATACACTTGCAACGCATCCAGCATTGTCTACCCAATACGCTGCAGGAAAGGATGCCCCGAGACATGGTACATTGGGGAGACCATGCAGACGCTACAACAACGGATGAATGAACACCGCTCGACAATCACCAGGCAAGAGGGTTCTCTTCCTGTTGGGGAACACTTCAGTGGTCACGGGCATTTGGCCTGATCTTCGGGTAAGCGTTCTCCAAGGCGGCCTTCACGACACATGACAACGCAGAGTCGCTGAGCAGAGACTGATAGCCAAGTTCCACACACGAGGACGACCTCAACTGGGATCTTGGGTTCATGTCACACTATCTGTAACCCCCATAACGACTTGCCTGGGCTTGCAAAATCTCTAACTGTCCTGTCTGGAGACAATACATATCTCTTTAACCTGTGCTTAACCCTCTCTCCACTCACATTGTCTGTACCTTTAAGACTTGATTACCTGTAAAGACTTGCATTCCAACCATTATCTTGTAAATTGAGTTTGAGACTTTATATGCCCTGTTTGTGAACAGAACTCCCACTTACCTGATGAAGGGGCAGCGCTCCGAAAGCTAGTCAGTTGTGCTACCGAATAAGCCTGTTGGACTTGAACCTGGTATTGAGAGACTTCTTACTGTACCTCCCCTGTAGCCAGTGAGGATGCAAAGATTTCTCTCAAGACCCCCAGCAATTTCTTCCCTTGTGCCTCAGTATTTTGGGGTATATCCCATCAGGCTCTGGGGACTCGTCTACTTTAATGTTTCTCAAGAACCCCAATACCAGCACCTTTTTGATCTCAACATGACCGAAACTATCTACACACCCTTTCCCAGACTTATCATCCACCAAGTCCTTCTATTTGGTGAATACTGACGCAAAGTACTCATTTAATACCTCGCCCATTTTCTCTGGCTCCACACAAATTCTCTCCCCTGTCCTCGAGTGGGCCAATCCTCTCCCTGGCTACCTTCTTGCTCTTTATGTATAGAAAGCCTTGGGATTTTCCTTAATCCTGCTGGCCAATTAGTTTTCATGATCCCTTTTAGCCCTCTTTAATCCTTGCTTAAGTTTCTTTTTATTTCCCCCTATGTTCCACACTTGCTTCGTGTGTTCCCAGCCTCCTAGCCTTGACAAATGTTTCCTTTTTCTCTTTGACGAGGCTCACAATATCTCTCATTATCCAAGGTTCCCAAAACTTGACATACTTATCCTTCATCCTTACAGGAATGTGCCGGTCCTGAATCCCTATCAACTTGTACTTGAAAGCTTCCCACATGCCAGATGTTGATTTGCCCTCAAATATCTTCCCCCAATCTACATTCTGCAGTTCCTGCCTAATATTGTTGTAATTAGCCTTCCCCCAGTTTAGCATTTTTACTAGAGGACTGCACAAATCTTTATCCATCATACCTTAATGCGTACTGAATTGTGGTCACTGTTCCCGAACTGTTCCCCTACTGAAACCTCGACCACCTGGCCTGGCTCATACCAGGTGCAGTATGTCCCCCTTCCCTAGTTGGACTATCTACACTCTGTTTCAAGAAGCCCTCCTGGATGCTCCTGACAAACTCTGCCCCATCCATGCCCCTTAGGACACAACTGGAGTTGTGCATAGTTCCAGTTACATTACAAGTAGTACATAATTGGTCTGCAGAGGAGCTGTATTGCCAGGGCTTGAAAATTGCAGTTATGAGGGGATATTGAACTGGCTCGGGTTGTTTTTCTTAGAATCATGGAGGCTAGGGGGGACCCAACAGTTGCACAAAATTCAAGGGCCTAGACAGGAAAGACTTGTTTCCTCTAGCTGAGGGGTCAATTACCACGGGGCATAATTTAAGGTGATTAGTAGAAGCTTTAGAGGCGTCATGAGGAAAACCATGTTCACCCAGAGGGTGGTGGGCGTCTGGAATCCACTGCCTAAGTTAATGCTCAACTCATTGAAGAAAGGTACCTGGATCTCCATCTGAAGTGCTGTAACCTGCAAGGCGACCGGCCAGATGCTGAAAAGTGGGATTAAAATGAGCAGCTGGCTTATTTTCCCTTTTTTGGCTGATGCACCATGGGCTGAATAGCTTCTTCCTGCACCATAATTTTTCTACAGTTCTACATTAAAAGCTGAGTTACACGTGATTATTTTATTGACAAGGGAGTCAATAATTATTTAAAGCAATAATTAAATTAGCATGATCTAACCAGAAGACTAAGATATTGGAGCAGAATCAGGCCATTTGGCCCATCAAGTCTGCTCCGCCATTCAATCATGGCTGATAAGTTTCTCAATCCCATTCTCCCACCTTTAACCCGTAACCTTTGGTCCCCTTATCAATAAAGAACTTATCTTTCTTAAATACACTCAATGATCTGGCCTCCACAGCCTTCTGTGGCAATAAATTCGATAGTTTCACCACCCTCTGCCTGAAAATATTCCCCCTCATCTCAGTTCTAAAGGATCATCCCTTTATTCTGAGGCTGTGTCCTCGGATCCTAGTCTCTCCTACTAATGGAAACATGTTCCCCATGTCCACTTTATCCAGGCCTTTCAGTATTCTGTAATTTTCAATGAGATCCCCCCCTCATCCTTCTAAATTCCATCGGTACAGACCCAGAGTCCTCAAACACTCTGATCCTTCTACTGATTGACAGAACAGTCTCAATGAGCCAAATGGCCTATTCCTGCTCTTAAGAACTTATGTTTAGAATATAATTGAAACCCCACAGTGCACGAGGCCATTCTGCCCATCGAGCCTGCACCAACAACAATCCCACTGAGGCCCTATCCCCATAACCCACTGTTTGCCCTGACACAAAGGGACAATTTTGCATGTCCAATCATCCTAACATGCACATCTTTGGAATGTGGGAGGAAAGCCACACAGACACAGGGAGAACGTGCAAGCTCCACAGTCACCCGCAGCCGGAATTGAACCCGGGTCCCTGGCGCTGTGAGGCAGCAGTGCTAACCACTAACTCAATAGGCTAATACCATAGCCTGCAGGCTATTTAATCAATTAACATTTCCTTTCCAAGTACAAATAAATTTGCACACCAATACTGTCACAATGATTTTCAATTGTCATCTTGAGTGCAAAAAGCGCGTCAACTTTTTTATTTTAAATGTCACAATAAAGACAGACAATCTGCCAACATCAGTTTACTCACAATTTCAAACCATTAAATACTTAGTTCTATCATGCAAAATGTCTTGCAGATTACAGATGGATACCGTGCAATTTTAGAAAAGAAAATTGATCAAAATTGCACAGTGATCCACCCGACAACAGCAAGACGACAAAAGACAAGATGCCGCAAAGAGGAATTCTTTAGTGGATTTGACATAATCAGTCCATTTGCCGTCAAGTCTTTTTTTCCTCCACAGGCCGGGACAAGTGCAATACTGTTAACACAATACCCAGTAATGCAACAAATCCCCACCCGTGCAGAAATTAGCCTGCTCTGTTCAAACATTGTAAGTACCACTGATCGCTAATTTTATCCATTCAATTCTCCAGAAAACACTGCTACTGTCAGTTTTGCATGGATTTGCACAGCATCAATACATGTCAACTGGATGCAAACCTGCAAAACTAACTGTAAACAATAACTCATGAAGATTTTAATCTCTCCACCATTTGGAGGCTTTTTATGGTGATTTCTCAAGCATGACTGCAAGTGCTCATATTACAGTAGATTTTATTTACTACTATCTGCACTATGAGCACTTTGGTACTGCATGGACATCTAGAAATATCCTGTAGAGATATCTAGAAAATACTTTTTAAAAAGTCATCTGAAGATTGCTCACTGAGCAGATAAAGCAAGAGCAGTCTGGTTTCCTCCCAGTCTGAAAGGCCCATGCTAAATTCTCCCTCAGTGACCTGAACAGGCGCCGAAATGTGGCGACTACGGGACTTTCACAATAACCTCACTGTAGTGTTAATGCAAGCCTACTTGTGACACTAATGACAAGCAACAGCACAGGTCCTGACTAGTTTTGCATATATTTGCACAGGTCACTTCATCCTGTAATAGAAATCTGCAAACCTGGCAGAAAGTTGCAGGGATATCATTGAGGCAAAAGTAACTAAGCATATTGAGACACATGTACATAGGTCATTTTCAAATCAGAGTTGGCATTTTTGATTTAAGCTTCCGAAACAACTTATCCTGACCGCTTTCTGTACATTTGAATACAAGAGGTTGTAATGTTCAGCAACCTTTTAACATGACTCCCCTTCTCCAAAGAAAAGTACTTTGGGAATTTCAAATGTTTTCTAACTCATCTCTCACCTGATCAGAACATTTAGTACAGGGTAGATACACAAAGCCACACATTCCCATCGCGACTTACGTTGGTGCAACATATGGTGTTTATGCCAAATCTACACTGCAGATGGATTAATACAAAGCAGGGATCCCAAAATGTTTATGCACAGTTATATCTGTACAATTCAGAATACCTTCAGACTATTGGGACTAGTACCCTCGAAATACAATTTACACACTGCGGTCATGAAATAGGATGCAGGCAGCCCTTGACTTTGTGACGTTCGAGTTATGACAAACAACGCTTAAGACATTTATAAATTGACACCGTTGCAACTTTTCCACATTGGCTTTGACTTTACGAGGCCACACTAGTGGCATTCATAGGTGCACATCAACATTCAGTTGCTATTCTCACGGGTGCCTATTTTCCAAACTTCTTCAAAATATAAAGTTTCTTTGCCCATAATTAAGGCACAAAAGCATAAATCTAGTGCAAAAGAAGTTGATGGACTACAAAATGTGGGGTTATTTGGGTGAAAACAGGGGATCGGGCCTTAGCTCAGGAACCAATTACTCATTTAGAACATGGTTTTTTTAAAAATTGAAAAACCATTTTTGAGTTGCAACGCTTCAACTTAAGACGCAGTTTTCAGGAACCATTAGGTCGCAAGTCCGAAAACTGCCAGTGACATCACATCCTCATACTCAATGAACCGCAGAATCACAACCATGCATTTTGGTCTTCAAAATCTAATCATTTCAATTCAAACCAACGTTTCCAAATAATTTACAAATTAAGATACAGAATAAATCACACGCAGTGTTACGTTGTCAAAAAGTTTAGTTTACATCCTGTGCCAGAAGGAGCACTTAGGGCAGTAGATTCTATGCTACATCACTAACTGCACTAGATGCACCTTAACACAAGGGGTACATTAGCAAACCGCATGGACAACTTCCAAAGCAATTGACAGAGTAGCGTTGTATTAGGATAGGGTTATGAGGCTGGGCTAATTGCGGTTAAATACATCTGCCAAGGTAATTCAGGAAGTGCCCACACTGCAATAGATGCACCCTGCTACCTGCACTGTAAGCACTTTTGCACAACTCTGACCAAATTCTGTGCAGGACTGCAATCTTCACATTTGACGCTTGTTCACCAATCTTCAAAGCGATGTCCTCTTTACACATACCTGCTGGGATGAATCAAAATGATCAAGCACCAAGCAAAGTTTCAAGAAATTGATACAATTGCTTCAATGAATTGACTGTATTCATCATAGTAACCCAGAATTCAAATACAAGACCACAAGAAACAAGTTAATTTTGGGACAATTAAAATTTAAACACCATAGGCAGAGAGCCTGATAACATTTAATAAGTATTTAAATGTGCACTTGTGATGTCAAGGCATACAAGGCTATTGGCCAAGTGCTGGAAAATGGGACTAGAATAGTTGGATGATTTGTCTTTGACAGGCACAGACATGATGGGCTGAAGGGCTTATTTCTGTGCTGTATAACCTCTATGACTGTATCTCAGATAAGCAATCTAACCTCGCTCTTTGCAGGTGACATATCATGAGAGATCCAGAGGGGTTAGTTTGGTCTGTAAAGCCTCTCAATATCAGGTCTGAGTGACGAGTAGAGGTGGAAGACTACCTCCAAATCCATTTTACACACTAAACACTTACTAAACAGACAACGCACACAAGTGCATCCAAATGACAGATAACTTGAGGGGCAGATATGTATGGTTACTGAACTAACAATCCGGAGATCGGATCTAACAGAGTGCACCAAGGTTTAGGGTGCCAGCTTGACGTTTGGTAAGTGGGGTATCTAAAGTGCTAATCTTGTTCTTAAATTTGCTCTCAAAATCTAGTCTGTAATTATGAAGGGGAATGCAATAACTGGAAATGAGAAAATGGCTAAGGCATTGAACAGGTATTTTGCCGGTCTTCACAGTGGAAGACACAAATAACATGCCAAAAATTGATGACAGGAAGGCTATGGCAGGTGAGGACCAAGAAACTATAAAAGAGGTAGTGTTGGACAAGCTAATAGGGCTCACGGTAGACAAGTCTCCTGGCCCTGGTAGAATGCATCCCAGGGTACTGAGAGAGATGGCAGGGGAAAATATCAAAATGCACTAGGGGTAATTTACCAAAATTCATTGGACTCTGCGGTGGTTCCCGCAGATTGGAAAACAGCAAATGTGACGCCACTGTTTAAAAAGGAGGTAGACAAAAGACGGGTAACTATAGGCCGGTTAGCTTAATTCTGTAGTGGGGAAAATGCTTAAATCTATCAAGGCAGAAATAGCGAGACATCTGGATAGAAATTGTCCCATTGGTAAGAGGCAGGACATGTTTAACTAATTTGGTAGAATACTTTGAGAACATTACATGCGCAGTGGACAATGGGGAACCAGTGGATGTGGTGTATCTGGATTTCCAGAAGGCACTTGACAAGCTCCCACACCAAAGGCTGCTGCATAAGATAAAGATGCACGGTGTTATGGGTAATGTATTAGCATGGATAGAACATAGAACATAGAACATAGAACATTACAGCGCAGAACAGGCCCTTCGGCCCACGATGTTGCACCGACCAGTTAAAAAAAAAAACTGTGACCCTCCAACCTAAACCAATTTCTTTTCGTCCATGAACCTATCTACGGATCTCTTAAACGCCCCCAAACTAGGCGCATTTACTACTGATGCTGGCAGGGCATTCCAATCCCTCACCACCCTCTGGGTAAAGAACCTACCCCTGACATCGGTTCTATAACTACCCCCCCTCAATTTAAAGCCATGCCCCCTCGTGCTGGATTTCTCCATCAGAGGAAAAAGGCTATCACTATCCACCCTATCTAAACCTCTAATCATCTTATATGTTTCAATAAGATCCCCTCTTAGCCGCCGCCTTTCCAGCGAAAACAATCCCAAATCCCTCAGCCTCTCCTCATAGGATCTCCCCTCCATACCAGGCAACATCCTGGTAAACCTCCTCTGCACCCTCTCCAAAGCCTCCACATCCTTCCTGTAATGTGGGGACCAGAACTGCACACAGTACTCCAAGTGCGGCCGCACCAGAGTTGTGTACAGTTGCAACATAACGCTACGACTCCTAAATTCAATCCCCCTACCAATAAACGCCAAGACACCATATGCCTTCTTAACAACCTTATCTACTTGATTCCCAACTCTCAGGGATCTATGCACACATACACCTAGATCCCTCTGCTCCTCCACACTATTCAAAGTCCTCCCGTTAGCTTGAGGATTGGTTCACTAACAGAAAGCAAAGAGTGGGGGTAAATGGGTGTTTTTCTGGTTGGCGATCAGTGACTAGTGGTGTGCCTCAGGGGATCAGTGTTGGGACTGCAATTGTTTACAATTTACATAGATGATTTGGAGTTGGGGAACAAATGTACTGTGTCAAAATTCACAATGACACTAAAATGAGTCATGATGTGGAGATGCCGGCGTTGGACTGGGGTGAACACAGTAAGAAGTCTCACAACACCAGGTTAAAGTCCAACAGGTTTATTTGGTAGCAAATACCATAAGCTTTCGGAGCACAGCTCCTTCGTCAGATGGAGTGGAAATGTGCTCTCAAACAGTGCAAACAGACAAAATCAAGTTGCAGAATACTGATTAGAATGCGAATCCTACAGCCGGCCAGGTCTTAAAGGTACAGACAATGTGGGTGGAGGGAACATTAAACACAGGTTAAAGAAATGTGTATTGTCTCCAGACAGAACAGCTAGTGAGATTCTACAAGCCCAGGAGGCAAACTGTGGGGGTTACTGATAATGTGACATAAATCCACCATCCCGGTTTAGGCCATCCTCATGTGTGCGGAACTTGGCTATCAGTTTCTGCTCAGCGACTCTGCGCTGTCGTGTGTCGTGAAGGCCGCCTTGGAGAACGCTTACCTGAAGATCCACGGCTGAATGCCCGTGACTGCTGAAGTGCTCCCCCACAGGAAGAGAACAGTCTTGCCTGGTGATTGTCGAGCGGTGTTCATTCATCCGTTGTCGTAGTGTCTGCATGGTTTCCCCAATGTACCATGCCTCGGGACATCCTTTCCTGCAGCATATCACGTAGACAATGTTGGCAGAGTTGCAAGAGTAGGTACCGTGTACCTGGTAGATGGTGCTCTCACATGAGATGATGGCATCCGTGTCGATGATCCGACACGTCTTGCAGAGGTTGCTGTGACAGGGTTGTGTGGTGCGTGGTCACTGTTCTCCTGAAGGCTGGATAGTTTGCTGCAGACAATGGTCTGTTTGAGGTTGCGTGGTTGTTTGAAGGCAAGAAGTGGGGGTGTGGGGATGGCCTTGGCGAGATGTTCGTCTTCATCAATGACATGTTGAAGGCTCCGGAGGAGATGCCGTAGCTTCTCCGCTCCGGGGAAGTACTGGACGACGAAGGGTACTCTGTCCACTGTGTCCCGTGTTTGTCTTCTGCGGTCGGTGCGGTTTTTCGCTGTGGCGCATCAGAACTGTTGCTCGATGAGTCGAGCGCCATATCCTGTTCTTATGAGGGCATCTTTCAGCGTCTGGAGGTGTCTGTTGCTATCCTCCTCATGTGTGCAGATCCTGTGTATTCGGAGGGCTTGTCTGTAGGGGATGGCTTCTTTAACGTGTTTAGGGTGGAAGCTGGAGAAGTGGAGCATCATGAGGTTATCCATGGGCTTGCGGTACAGTGAGGTGCTGAGGTGACCGTCCTTAATGGAGATGCATGTGTCCAAGAATGCAACCGATTCCGGAGAGTAGTCCATGGTGAGTCTGATGGTGGGATGGAACTTGTTGATGTCATCATATAGTTGTTTCAGTGATTGCTCACCATGACTCCAAAAGGAAGAAAATGTCATCGATGTATCTAGTGTATAGCATCGGTTGAAGGTCCTGTGCGGTGAAGAAGTCTTGTTCGAACCTGTGCATGAAGATGTTGGCATATTGAGGTGCGAATTTGGTCCCCATGGCTGTTCCGTGTGTCTGGATGAATAACTGGTTGTTGAAGGTGAAGACATTGTGGTCCAGGATGAAGCGGATGAGTTGTAGAATTGCATCTGGAAACTGACAGTTGACAGCATTGGGTACTGAGGCCGTTGCAGCAATGCCATCATCGTGGGGGATGCTGGTGTAGAGTGCCGAGACATCCATTGTGACGAGGAGTGCTCCTGGTTCAACTGCTCCATGTGTGCTGAGTTTCTGTAGGAAGTCTGTAGAGTCGCGACAAAAGCAGGGTGTTCTTTGTACAATGGGTTTCAAGATGCCCTCGACATAGCCGGAGAGGTTCTCGCACAGGGTTCCATTGCCTGAAACGATGGGACGGCCGGGTACGTTTGCCTTGTGTATCTTTGGGAGGCAGTAGAGATCTCCAACGCGTGGAGTATGTGGGAATGAGCACGGAGGGTGTTTTGAAGGTCCGGATCAAAGGTTTTGATCAGAGTGTTGAGTTGACGGGTGTGTTTTCGTCGGATCTGTGGGTAACTGTCTGTAGTGTTCCTCGTTGTTGAGTTGTCGGTACACTTCTTTGCAGTAATCCGTTCTGTTCAGTATGACGATGGCCCCTCCTTTGTCTGCTGGTTTGATGACAATGTTGCGGTTGGTCTCGAGAGCGTGGATGGCGTTGCGTTGTGCTTGGGTGATGTTCGGGGCAGTCTTGAGTGCGGCTGATGAATTTGGTGTGGACGCACCTCCTGATGGCTTGGGCATACATGTCAAGTCGAGGGCAGCAGCCTTCCGGAGGAGTCCAATTCGACTCTTTCCTCTTCGGTTGCACTGCGGATCTCTCTGTCTGCTGTTCTGGTTCATTGGCTGTCTCATTGTGTTCGACAATTGTGCTCGACAATCACCAGGCAAGACTGTTCTCTTCCTGTGGGGGAGCACTTCAGCAGTCACGGGCATTCAGCCTTGGATCTTCAGGTAAGCGTTCTCCAAGGCGGCCTTCACGACACACGACAGCGCAGAGTCGCTGAGCAGAAACTGATAGCCAAGTTCCGCACACATGAGGATGGCCTAAACCGGGATGGTGGATTTATGTCACATTATCAGTAACCCCCACAGTTTGCCTCCTGGGCTTGTAGAATCTCACTAGCTGTTCTGTCTGGAGACAATACACATTTCTTTAACCTGTGTTTAATGTTCCCTCCACCCACATTGTATGTACCTTTAAGACCTGGCCGGCTGTAGGATTCGCATTCTAATCAGTATTCTGCAACTTGATTTTGTCTGTTTGCACTGTTTGAGAGCACATTTCCACTCCATCTGACGAAGGAGCAGTGCTCCGAAAGCTTATGGTATTTGCTACCAAATAAACCTGTTGGACTTTAACCTGGTGTTGAGACTAAAATGAGTGGCAGGGCAAAGTTTGCAGAAGACACTGAAAGCCTGCAAAGGGATATAGATAGTTCTAAGGGAGTGGACGAGGGTCTGCCAGATGGAGTACAATGTTGGTAATGAGAGGTCATCCATTTTAGTAGGAATAACAGCGAAATGGACTATTATTCAAATGGTTAAAAATTGCAGCATGCTGCTGCGCACAGGTACCTGGGTGATCTTGTGCAGGAATCACAAGAAGTTGGTTTGCAGGTGATTAAGGCAGCAAATGGAATTTTGTCCTTCATTGCTCGAGGGATGGAGTTTAAAAACGAGGTTATGTTGCAGCTGTATAAGGTGCTGGTGAGGCCACACCTGGAGTAGTGTGTATAGTTTTGGTCTCCTTACTTGAGAAAGGATATACTGGGACTGGAGGGGGTGCAGAGGAGATTGACTAAGTTGATTCCAGAGTTGAGACCGAGTAGACTGGGGCTATACTCGATGGAATTCAGAAGAATGAGGGGAGATCTTATAGAAACATACAATATTATGAAGGGAATAGATAAGATAGAAGCAGGGAAGTTGTTTCCACTGGCGGGTGAAACCAGAACTAGGGGGCATGGCCTCAAAATAAGGGGGAGCAGATTTAGGACTGAGTTGAGGAGGAACTTCTTCACACAAGGTGTTGTGAATCTGTGGAATTCCCTGCCCAGTGAAGCAGTTGAGGCTACCTCATTGAATGTTTTTAAGGCAAGGATAGATAAATTTTGGAACAGTAAAGGAATTAAGGGTTCTGGTGAACGGGCGGGTCAGTGGAGCCGAGTCCATGAGAAGATCAGCCATGGTCTTGTTGAATGGCGGAGCAGGCTCGAGGGGCCAAATAGCCTGCTCAATGTTCTTATGCCAGTGTTGGACTGGCGTAGGCACAGTAAGAAGTTTCACAACACCGGGCTAAAGTCCAACAGATTTATTTGGTAGCACAAATTTTCGGAGTGTCGCCCCTTCATCAGGTGTGATGAAGAGACATCACTCCAAAAGCTCGTGCTACCAAATAATCAAGTGTATCGAATCTGCACTTGGTTGAGGTCATGAGGTTACGCTGAGGCTTCATATGTTTCATATGAAGCAATTTTTAAAAGCGGCGTCTCGGCCTTTTGGCTAAGATGCAGATGAGCTCAAGTCTTGGAGGAGGATCCTCCCCCTTCTCCAATCAGCTTGACTCATGTAGATCAGGCCCGGGACAGGGTGGTTTAGTCGCCCGCCCTGTCTTGTCAGCCTGGATCGGAAATGTCTCAACTTGTTGAGACTCTGAATTCGATTTGATTTGATTGAATTGGAAAAGTATTAAAAAAAAATAAACCTGTTGGACTTTAACCTGTAGTCTGCAATTAGCAGAAACTGGAAAATACTGTGTAAGCAAG
The DNA here is from genome assembly GCF_964213995.1 of Mustelus asterias. Taxonomy (NCBI): domain Eukaryota; kingdom Metazoa; phylum Chordata; class Chondrichthyes; order Carcharhiniformes; family Triakidae; genus Mustelus; species Mustelus asterias. The sequence continues at coordinate 152,569,484 of NC_135804.1, read as the reverse complement.
CTAAATTCTTTTTTAGTCGCAGTTAAACAGGGTAAATTCATTCTCAGCTTGGGAGGAAAGTAGTTAATTAGCCAACTGGTTTAATCTGGTTCCTATGCACTCAGTAGTCCCAGGATTCTCTGGGAGGCTAGAGAGGAGATTGCAGAGCCTTTGGCTTTGATCTTTGGGTCGTCATTGTCTACAGGAACAGTGCCAGAAGACTGGAGGATAGCAAATGTTGTCCCCTTGTTCAAGAAGGGGAGTAGGGACAACCCTGTTAACTATAGACCGGTGAGCCTGACTTCTGTTGTGGGCAAAGTATTGGAAAGGATTATAAGAGATAGAATTTATAATCACCTAGAAAGGAATAATTTGATTAGGGATAGTCAGCACGGTTTTGTGAAGGGTAGGTCGTGCCTCACAAACCTTGTTGAGTTCTTTGAGAAGGTGACCAAAGAGGTGGATGAGGGTAAAGCGGTTGATGTGATGTATATGGATTTCAGCAAAGCGTTTGATAAGGTTCCCCATGGTAAGCTTTTGCAAAAAATACAGACACATGGGATTGAGGGTGATTTAGTGGTTTGGATCAGGAATTGGCTAGCTGTAAGAAAACAGAGGGTGGTGGTTGATGGGAAATATTCATCCTGGAGTTCAGTTACTAGTGGTATACCACAAGGATCTGTTTTGGGGCCACTGCTGTTTGTCATTTTTATTAATGACCTGAATGAGGGCGTGGAAGGATGGATTAGTAAATTTGCAGATGACACTAAAGTCGGTGGAGTTGGAGACAGTGCGGAGGGAAGTGGCAGGTTACAGAGGGACATAGATAAGCTGCAGAGCTGGGCTGAGAGGTGGCAAATGGAGTTTAATGCGGAAAAGTGTGAGGTGATTCACTTTGGAAGGAGTAACAGGAATACAGAGTACTGGGCTAATGGTAAGGTACTTGGTAGTGTGGATGAACAGAGGGATCTGGGTGTCCATGTGCATAGAAATCATAGAAACCCTACAGTGCAGAAGGAGGCCATTCGGCCCATCGAGTCTGCACCGACCACAATCCCACCCAGGCCCTACCCCCACATATTTAACCGCTAATCCCTCTAACCTACGCATTTTAGGATTCTAAGGGGCAATTTTTAACCGGGCCAATCAACCTAACCCGCACATCTTTGGACTATGGGAGGAAACCGGAGCACCCGGAGGAAACCCACGCAGACACGAGGAGAATGAGCAAACTCCACACAGTGACCCGAGCCGGGAATCGAGCCCGGGACCCTGGAGCTGTGAAGCAGCAGTGCTAACCACTGCGCTACCGTGCCGCCAGATCCCTGAAAGTTGGCACCCAGGTTGATAGGATTGTTAAGAAGGCGTATGGCGTGTTAGCTTTTATTGGTAGAGGGATTGAGTTTCGGAGCCAGGAGGTCATGCTGCAACTGTACAAAGCTCTGGTGCGGCCACATTTGGAATATTGCGTACAGTTCTGGTCACCGTATTATAGGAAAGATGTGGAAGTGTTGGAAAGGGTGCAGAGGAGATTTACCAGGATGTTGCCTGGTATGGTGGGAAAATCGTAAGAGGAAAGGCTGAGGGGCTTGAGGTTGTTTTCGTTAGAGAGAAGGTGGTTAAGAGGTGACTTAATAGAGGCATACAAGATGATCAGATGATTAGATAGGGTGGATAGTGATGGTGATGGCTAACACGAGGGGACATAGCTTTAAATTGAGGGGTGATACATATAGGACAGATGTTAGAGGTAGGTTATTTACTCAGAGAGTAGTAAGGGCGTGGAATGCCCTGCCTGCAGCAGTAGTGGACTCGCCAACATTAAGAGCATTCAAATGTTTATTGGATAAACATATGGATGATATTGGAATAGTGTAGATTAGAGGGGCTTTAGATTGGTTCCACTGGTCTGCGCAACATCGAGGGCCGAAGGGCCTGTACTGCGCTGTAATGTTCTAGTTCAGATCACTAAATTCAAAGTCTTCAGGCTAACGCAGTACATCAAAGCACAGAGTGCCAGCTTGGATTTGGGTCAGTGGGAAGTTTGAAGTGGGGATGGAGGGGCTTGTTTCCCTTTTGCTTTTTCTAACTTTCGCACTCTAAGATTAGTTGTTCCTCTGCAACAGCAAAAAAGAGGTTAACTGTTTGATGAAAAACTGGTAAGTGGGCAAGTTTTACCCTTTCCTTCAGGTATAATACATTGCACAACATAGTGCTTATTTAAAATATGTAAAGAATGCCAGACATAAGTCAATAATTTAACTAAGTAATGATTTAAAGCACATTAAGGATGCCGGAACAAGTGATATGTCAAGGCTGCAGCATGTGGGGGCTCAGAGAACAGGGCAAATACTTCAAGTGGTTGTGGCTTGAGGAGCTTTGGCTCAGAACTGGAGGCTACGTTGCGGACACTGCAACACATCATGGAATGCGAGTTACCTGGATGCATTGTTTCATCGGTATCGGTCATACCCCTCCAGATAGAGTCTTCTGGTTTGAAAAGCAGTCAGGGACAGGAACGTGTGAACATAAGAAATAGGAGGAGTAGTAGGCCATCTAGCCCCTCGAGCCTGCCCCGCCATTCAATAAGATCATGGCTGATCTGAAGTGGATCAGTTCCACTGACCCGCCTGATCCCTATAACCCCTAATTCCCTTACCGATCAGGAATCCATCTATCCGTGATTTAAACATATTCAACGAGGTAGCCTCCACCACCTCAGTGGGCAGAGAATTCCAGAAATTCACCACCCGCAGAGAAGTAGTTCCTCCTCAACTCTGTCCTAAACTGACCCCCCTTTATTTTGAGGCTGTGCCCTCTAGTTCTAGCTTCCTTTCTAAGTGGAAAGAATCTCTCCACCTCTATCCTATCCAGCCCCTTCATTATCTTATAGGTCTCTATAAGATCCCCCCTCAGCCTTCTAAATTCCAACGAATACAAACCCAATCTGCTCAGTCTCTCCTCATAATCAACACCCCTCATCTCTGGTATCAACCTGGTGAACCTTCTCTGCACTCCCTCCAAGGCCAATATATCCTTCCGCAAATAAGGGGACCAATACTACACACAGTATTCCAGCTGCAGCCTCACCAAAGCCCTGTACAGATGCAGCAAGAGATCTCTGCTTATATATTCTATCCCCCTTGCGATATAGGCCAACATCCCATTTGCCTTCTTGATCACCTGTTGCACCTGCAGACTGTTGTGCCGGCAGCTGAAGGAAGTAAGGGGACCCTGAGGGCAGGAGTGTCAGTCTCTGCAATCGTCCAACAGGTTTGAGGTTCCCTCAGCTTGTATGGAAGGGAGTGGGGGCTGCAGCATGGATCAGTTGATTGACTGATCAGGAACCGTGGTACAAGAAAAAGGAATGTAGTGATCGTAGGGCACAGTATAGTGAGGAGGATTGCAGCCAAGAGCCAGAGTCCAGATAGCTGTGTTGCCTGCCTAGTGCCAGGGTTCAGGACATCTGATGCAGGCTAGAGAGGAACTTGCAATGAGAGGGTGAGGATCCTGTGGGTAAGTGTAGCTGGGGTCCCAGCACCAATCCCTGTAGCACCCACTAGTTATTTCCTGCCAATTTGAAAAGGACCCATTAAGTCCTACTCTTTGTTTCCTCTCTGCCAACCAGTTTTCTATCCATCTCCACCTCCTCCTCCACCCCCCCGCCCCCTCCTCCACCCCCCGCCCCCTCCTCCTCCTCCACCCCCCCGCCCCCTCCTCCTCCTCCACCCCCCCGCCCCCTCCTCCTCCTCCACCCCCCCGCCCCCTCCTCCACACCCCCGCCCCCTCCACCAACCCCCCGCCGCCGCCTCCTCCTCCACCCCCCCGCCGCCGCCTCCTCCTCCACCCCCCCCGCCGCCGCCGCCTCCTCCTCCACCCCCCCGCCGCATCCTCCTCCTCCTCCACCCCCCCCGCCGCATCCTCCTCCTCCTCCACCCCCCGCCTCCTCCTCCTCCACCCCCCGCCTCCTCCTCCTCCACCCCCCCGCCTCCTCCTCCTCCACCCCCCCGCCTCCTCCTCCTCCACCCCCCCGCCGCATCCTCCTCCTCCTCCACCCCCCCGCCTCCTCCTCCTCCACCCCCCCGCCTCCTCCTCCTCCACCCCCCCGCCTCCTCCTCCTCCACCCCCCCGCCTCCTCCTCCTCCACCCCCCCGCCTCCTCCTCCTCCACCCCCCCGCCTCCTCCTCCTCCACCCCCCCGCCTCCTCCTCCTCCACCCCCCCGCCTCCTCCTCCTCCACCCCCCCGCCTCCTCCTCCACCCCCCCGCCTCCTCCTCCTCCACCCCCCGCCTCCTCCTCCTCCACCCCCCCGCCTCCTCCTCCTCCACCCCCCCGCCTCCTCCTCCTCCACCCCCCCGCCTCCTCCTCCTCCACCCCCCCGCCTCCTCCTCCTCCACCCCCCCGCCTCCTCCTCCTCCACCCCCCCGCCTCCTCCTCCTCCACCCCCCCGCCTCCTCCTCCACCCCCCCGCCTCCTCCTTCACCCCCCCGCCTCCTCCACCCCCCCCGCCTCCTCCTCCTCCTCCACCCCCCGCCGCCGCCTCCTCCACCCCCCCGCCTCCTCCACCACCCCGCCGCCTCCTCCACCCCCCCGCCTCCTCCACCCCCCCGCCGCCTCCTCCTCCTCCACCCCCCCGCCTCCTCCTCCTCCACCCCCCCGCCGCCTCCTCCTCCTCCAACCCCCGCCGCCTCCTCCTCCTCCTCCACCCCCCCGCCTCCTCCTCCTCCTCCACCTCCTCCACGCCCCGCCTCCTCCTCCACCCCCCGCCTCCTCCTCCTCCTCCCCCCGCCTCCTCCTCCTCCACCCCCCGCCGCCTCCTCCTCCACCCCCCCGCCGCCTCCTCCTCCACCCCCCCGCCTACTCCTCCTCCACCCCGCCTCCTCCTCCTCCTCCACCACCCCCCCGCCGCCTCCTCCACCCCCGCCTCCTCCACCCCCCGCCTCCTCCTCCACCACCCCCCGCCGCCTCCTCCACCCCCCCCGCCTCCTCCTCCCCCCCGCCTCCTCCTCCACCCCCCCCGCCTCCTCCACCCCCCCGCCTCCTCCTCCTCCACCCCCCGCCGCCTCCTCCTCCTCCACCCCCCCGCCGCCTCCTCCTCCTCCACCCCCCCGCCGCCTCCTCCTCCCTCCACCCCCCGCCGCCTCCTCCTCCTCCACCCCCCCGCCGCCTCCTCCTCCTCCACCCCCCCGCCTCCTCCTCCTCCTCCTCCACCCCCCCGCCTCCTCCTCCTCCTCCACCCCCCCGCCTCCTCCACCCCCCGCCGCCTCCTCCTCCTCCACCCCCCGCCGCCTCCTCCTCCTCCACCCCCCGCCTCCTCCTCCTCCACCCCCCGCCTCCTCCTCCTCCACCCCCCCGCCTCCTCCTCCTCCTCCACCCCCCCGCCTCCTCCTCCTCCCCCCCGCCTCCTCCTCCTCCTCCACCCCCCCGCCGCCTCCTCCACCCCCCGCCGCCTCCTCCTCCCCCCCGCCGCCTCCTCCTCCCCCCCGCCGCCTCCTCCTCCACACCCCCGCCTACTCCTCCTCCATCCCCCCCTCCTCCTCCACCCCCCGCCTCCTCCTCCACCACCCCCCCGCCGCCTCCTCCTCCACCCCCCGCCTCCTCCTCCACCACCCCCCCGCCGCCTCCTCCTCCACCACCACCCCCCCGCCGCCTCCTCCTCCACCACCACCCCCCCGCCGCCTCCTCCTCCTCCACCACCACCCCCCGCCGCCTCCTCCTCCACCACCCCCCCCCGCCGCCTCCTCCTCCACCACCCCCCCGCCGCCTCCTCCTCCTCCACCACCCCCCGCCGCCTCCTCCTCCCCCACCCCCCGCCGCCTCCTCCTCCTCCTCCACCCCCCCCCCCGCCTCCTCCTCCACCCCCCCCGCCTCCTCCTCCTCCACCACCACCCCCCCCGCCTCCTCCTCCTCCACCACCCCCCCCGCCTCCTCCTCCTCCACCACCACCCCCCCCGCCTCCTCCTCCACCACCACCACCCCCCCGCCTCCTCCTCCACCACCACCCCCCCGCCGCCTCCTCCTCCTCCACCACCACCCCCCGCCGCCTCCTCCTCCTCCACCACCCCCCCCGCCGCCTCCTCCTCCTCCACCTCCACCACCCCCCCGCCGCCTCCTCCTCCACCACCACCACCCCCCCGCCGCCTCCTCCTCCACCACCACCACCCCCCGCCGCCTCCTCCTCCTCCACCACCCCCCCGCCGCCGCCTCCTCCTCTACCACCCCCCGCCGCCGCCTCCTCCACCACCCCCCCGCCGCCTCCTCCTCCTCCACCACCCCCCCCGGCCGCCTCCTCCTCCTCCTCCACCCCCCCGCCGCCGCCTCCTCCACCCCCCCGCCGCCGCCTCCTCCACCCCCCGCCGCCTCCTCCTCCCCCTCCACCCCCCCGCCGCCTCCTCCTCCCCCTCCACCCCCCGCCCCCTCCTCCACCCCCCCGCCTTCCACACACACACCCCCCTTCCCCTTCCCCCTCCCCCCCCCCATCTTCCCACACACACGCCCCTCCCCGCCCCCATCTTCCACACACCCCCCTCCCCGCCCCCATCTTCCACACACCCCCCCTTCCCCCCACATCTTCCACACACCCCCCTCCCCCCACATCTTCCACACACCCCCCCTCCCCCCACATCTTCCACACACGACCCCACCCTCCTCCCCACTACACACACGACCCCACCCTCCTCCCCACTACACACACACCCCCCTCCCTCCCCACTACACACCACCCCCCTCCCTCCCCACTACACACACACCCCCCCCTCCCTCCCCACTACACACACACCCCCCCTCCCTCCCCACTACACACACACCCCCCCTCCCTCCCCACGACACACCCCCCCTCCCTCCCCACTACACACACACCCCCCCTCCCTCCCCACTACACACACACCCCCCCTCCCTCCCCACCACACACACACCCCCCCTCCCTCCCCACCACACACACACCCCCCCTCCCTCCCCACCACACACACACCCCCCTCCCTCCCCACCACACACACACCCACCCCCCTCCCTCCCCACCACACACACACCCCCCCTCCCTCCCCACCACACACACACCCCCCCTCCCTCCCCACCACACACACACCCCCCTCCCTCCCCACCACACACACACCCCCCTCCCTCCCCACCACACACACACCCCCCTCCCTCCCCACCACACACACACCCCCCCTCCCTCCCCACCACACACACCCCCCCCTCCTCCCCACCACACACACACCCCCCCTCCCTCCCCACCACACACACACCCCCCCTCCCTCCCCACCACACACACACCCCCCCTCCCTCCCCACCACACACACACCCCCCCTCCTCCCCACCACACACACACCCCCCTCCCTCCCCACCACACACACACCCCCCTCCCTCCCCACTACACACACACCCCCCCTCCCTCCCCACTACACACACACCCCCCTCCCCCTCCCCACACACACCACCCCCCTCCCCACTACACACACACCCCCTCTCCCCACTACACACACACCCCCCTCCCCACTACACACACAACCCCCTCCCCACACACCCCCCCTCCCCCACACACCCCCCCTCCCCACTACACACACACCCCCCCTCCCCACTACACACACCCCCCCCTCCCCACTACACACACACCCCCCCTCCCCACTACACACACCCCCCCCTCCCCACTACACACACACCCCCCCTCCCCACACACACACACACCCCCCCCTCCCCACACACACACACCCCCCCTCCCCACTACACACACACCCCTCCCCTCCCCACACACCCACCCTCCCCCCCACACACACACCCACCCTCCCCCCACACACACACCCACCCTCCCCCCACACACACACCCACCCTCCCCCCACACACACACCCACCCTCCCCCCACACACACACCCACCCTCCCCCCACACACCACACCCACCCTCCCCCCACACACACACCCACCCTCCCCCCACACACACCCACCCTCCCCCC